>NC_143575.1:175358564-175685713 GCF_048544385.1 Mastigoproctus giganteus | reverse complement strand
AAGACCGCTGACTTCCTGTGTCAGAGTGATATGGAAAATAACCATCGCCCACAGTGTCATGATGATCTTTCCACCATACCGCACAATGTTATGAATGATAATTTGCAGCCTCAAGCAATTGGTCACGTTCAGATGTCTTCCATCGCTAATGTCTCAACCACCCAGAAATTAATGGAAATGGGTCAGTTAATGGCAAAGCTAACATTATGTCAAAGCGGCAAGCAAGACTGAAACAATCAGGTTGACCCAGACAATTGCAAGAATACAACAAACTGTTTTAACCGAATACATAAAGAACCCAGGGCAATTGTGCATACCAGGAAAGTAAATAAAAGGGTGTAGACTTATTAGAAATAGCTCAAATTAAAGTAATATGTGAAGGTGATGAGAAAAAAGAAAACAAAAACATTTGATCCGTTATTCAGGATAATTATCTGGGCGAAAGTATAAGACGACATCTAGCATACAGGTACCGAAAAGAAGAGTTCATAGATGTAACTGCTGCGCGATCTACTTTAAAATCTATCCCTGTGAAATCTGTGGTTTTTATTACACGGCTCCATCCAACTACTAGTTCCACACCAGTTAAGGAACTAATAGCCAATAAAACAGTTATAAAGATGGATACAGGCATCATTCAAACGCATCTTTTTACGTTTCCTGTAAATGGCATGTCTATATTGCTGGAAGATAAGGCAGTTTCTCTCTAGAACATTGGACGCACTGAAGACGTATTTCTAGCAATTAAAATCATATAAATCTAAATAAATCAAGAACCAACAACATATGCGTTCTTCAGAATGTAAGAAATAACTCAAATTATATGCTCTCGAAAACCTATTGTTTTATGATGAATTTTCAATCATTTGTCTAACAGAAATCTGGCTTTCTCTCTCATAACATAGAGATTGACTTGCTGAACAAATCTACAAACTGTCATCTCGTAGGTAATAACAGAATGGACAAAAAATGGTGGAGGAGTGGCATTCATCTTTAAAAAGTCGATGCGGATTTGCAGGACTGGGAAAAGCTCGACCTATAACTTTGAGTCGATCTGTGCAAAGTTTAAAGTTCAAAGCCCCGAGGTCCAGATATATTGCAGCAACTAATTTCCCGAAAGATGGATACACCTACAGTAAATAATATTGTGTTTTTGATTCTTCGAGGAGCGAGAGGAACAAATTTTTTTTTCTGATAGAAAATAAAGGATGTCGACGCTGCAGAAAAATTATCAGTTTCTCCAATTCTAGACTTCCAGTTGATTTTTGTGGGGGTGGGGTCTTTTTTTATATTTATATTATTTTTTTTTGTTTATATTATTATTTCTTTATTTACTATAGTATTTATTATTATTTATATTCTTAAATATCCCCACTTTGCATCTGACTTGTTATCTCACAGAAGAATTCCGGTTCTGTGGGAGTTCCTATATTAGTGCACTCCTCCTTTGGATTTTTTGCTGTGTGTTCAGAAATGACCAAACACTATTTGCATTAGGTTAGATACAATTAGTTTATTATACATAATTACAAATAAAAGATCAAGCAATTCATTACACATTATTCACTTCATATATAGGTACATGGCATGGATTACGTTCCTGGTCATTAGGCTCTCCTATCATCATCTTCTTAATATTCGGCAACTAACACATTCCTACGATCAGTTTCACCTAACTCTTTCTTAAATACAGTTGACACTTTTTATTTATTAATCATACTTATCCAGCACAATCCTACATTCTTCTTCATGGTTAACACAATTCTTCTTCTGGAATTTAATGTCCACTTCACACATTATTCTATTCTATTCTCACCCTAACGCATTAAAATTACATGTTAATGAAATATACATTGGTTTATTTATTTCTTCATCCTCTCAGGTAAACTTCAGCATTTAGCGACTAATTTCTCTACTTCAGTAATATTATATAAGTAACATACAACTGTACCTGCATTATAGGTTAACCCGTCCAAAATTATTAACTTCCTTCCATTAATTAGCAAATAAACCATAACTATAATCAATCCTTCGTTAAACTAATTCTACAATATTTCTTTGCTTATCTATACAACATGCACTGAGTTAACTGTATGTTTCCCTAAATCTCACTTGATGTTAATCTAATCTTCCCTGCAGTCCTTTGCAATTACGTAGGGGTATATACGTTGTTTAATCACTTACTTCTGGGGATTTGAATCCTACCGCTAATACAATGTTTGGCCTGTGACTTTCCGCTCTGCATCGGGTCCTCCATTGGTTTGGGAACGTTCTTCCCTGATTCCGGAATGCTAACTTCAGCCAGGGACACTATTCGCTTTGCCGATCATCCTGGTGTCGTATCCTTCTTTGCTGTGCCGGATCATTCAGTAGGAGTCGCTTCCCATCACTTTATTTCTACAGAACGGTACGGTGTTCTTCCGTAAGCATTATCTCACTGTCCTCCTTTCAAATATATCTCTCGGTGGACGCTCTCGGACTTCTATGTTACATCTCGAGAAAGTTCCCCTTTCTGTAACTTATCTACACTTTATTAAAGCTATCAGAACTTAGTCAACTCACCATAACTGGTTCTACTGGTGGATCGCTTCCGGGGACTGTTTCCTGAGCTTATCTCTCCAAAAACACCTTTCTCCCCCTCAAAAAAAACTTTATCATTTCCGAAAAAAACTTTATCACCCTTGTTTGCGTGCGCTCTTCCCCCTTTATTTCCCAAAATTTCGTAACGCCCCTCCTTTCCTCGACCAATCATTTCTGTCTGACCATCATCGTCTCCATTCTCATTTGCCTATGACCCATGACACGATGGTCGAGCCCCTTCCGGTGTAGAGAGGACTTCCGTTTCTAGAGAATTCTCGAATATTCTGGAAGGTGATCGAAATTTCGGAGCTCAGTATCATCCAGAAAGCACCTGCGTCCATTTACTTGATTCGTCTCGCCACGCCCGTTCTGTTTGCAGTAAACAAGAACGCCCCCCGCTGGTACCCCTATTGTCATCTCTGGAGCAATCCGTCCCTTGCCATTCTATCAGTTTACCCCCCACTGTTCCGTCTTGCTATCTTCGCTGGCTGATTCAGGTGTGGGCACTGATTCAAAACTCTTTCTAATGTTTATTTCCACGGTATATTTGCTTTTACATTAACTATAGACTCCACTTAATTAAATTCCATTAGCGTGAGACCCACTATCTTAAACAATATTTGTGTGTGACTTTAAGTGTTTTCTTGTAAGGTTTACAATATCACTCTATCTAGCATTCTATCATTAATTATATAGACATTTAATTTAATTTGTAAGACTTTGTGTCTTACAATTTACCAGAGACTTGCCAGACATCTAAAGAATTTGTCTGATTGACTGATCTCTTTATCTCGGCGTCTCCAGATTTTTCCTTTGAACTGCTGTGTTTCCAGAGATGTTTGTGTAACAATCTTTATATAAATTGTGTATATGTATTGATGTAATATATTAATTATGGACATTATTTAAAGATATATCGCTTACTGATAAAAATTGTAAGAAATGAACACACTTCTAGCAAAATTGCTATCCAAGAATAACTTGAATTAAAATGATAAATGAATTAATTAAATTGTTCTAGAGGGATATTTGCAGAGTGAGACTTAAAAAAATCAAAAAGTCGTTCAAGAAAAGTGAATAATGATCAAAAAAGATGACGAACTTGTTTTTAGCAGAACGTTATTCTTACATCAAGTACTCCAACCTTATCTTCGTCTGTCGAAACCGGATACCTCAATTTCTGCCTGTATCTTCACATACCCAATCAAATCAGATGATACAAGTGTCAAAAATGTGGATACTCTCAAAGAGTACATCTGTTTGGTGGAAGGTAATTTGCCAAAACTCCGAAGTCCATACACAAACGGATTACACTGAAAAAAATGCTGCTATTCCCAAATTGAAACAGGAACAGGCAGGATCCAGCCTACTCAAAAGCCTGCGAACTTTGCAAGGTAGGAAAAAAGATTAAAAAATACAAGGTTGAACTAAAGTCAGCATAATGTGCTACTAGCTTACTAATAGTTCAACTATCAGAAAACTAGAAGTAAGTTATGCTGAACATGCCAAAACTCACTTATGTTTCAGCTACTCAGACAAACCAGTCTATAAAATACAAATGACTGTCATTGTATCTCCATCCATATCATACAGTGACTGTGCTCGAACTGTGCTCTCGTTTCCAGAGCAGACATCTGCAGAGCAATGTAGACTCTGTGCTAGCAATGCTCCGCTAACAGTCCCACGAACTGCTTCTCATGCTGAAGATGACTTGGACGTTGGACGCCCCACTTCTCCACAAAAAGAAAATGTGAAACCAGATTGGTACAAACAGGCTGGATACAAAAAAAAAAGGAAAGAACTAGACGCAATCTCTAAAACCAAATAATGCAGAACATTATACAATGGAAATGTTGACGTCTATGCAGCAACATTTGTGATATTTATGATCGAGCCAAGCATTACTCTCTGGTGAGGATCTGCCTGCAAGAAACCAATCTAACCCCATAGGTGACCTCAGTGATTAAAACCTGTACTATATATCAACAGGACAGAAACATCACTTACACAACAAAAGGAAACGTAACCGTCATTGTAAATAATAAGGGTCCTACCAAACACATCTCCTACTGCACACTACGTTACAGGCATTAGCAGGGTGTGTTGCTTTATGTGTCTGCGGGGATAGAACAGTGGATTGTCACCGTCTTTCCAATATCCGTGGAAAAGGTTCTGTTTGGAATCCTTTCGATGACGCGAGTAACTTTTATGGGCTTTTTTCACTCGGTGGCTGAGTTAGTCCGTCTCAGGCATAGATAGCAAGGTTTTTTTTTTTGTCGAGGAAAGCAGGCAAATCTACTAGAGAGCAAACTCAATTTACAGACACAATACACATGGGTAGTTGAAAGTTACTTTCCAGGTGACCCTAATATAATAATTTAGTTTAATTTAGTTTGTGGCCTTTTGATTATTGTCGAAAAAGCAGTAAGAAACATGAAAAGTATGGTAGTTTTGAGAGTTGAGAATAAAGACCGAGTTTACACACACACACACACACACACACACACACACACACACTAGATTCAAACGGGGATTTGTTACCCTGTGGAGAATACAAGGCTCTGAAAATGACATCGTGTAGGTTAATGTGCAGTATGCATTGTGTTCTGTTGGGTATGTTGTTCATCTGACCTCTAGTGGGACCTGACATTGCCCTTCCAGCACCACGCGGAGGTGAGCCAGGTAGTAGGGATCGGACTCTGGCTAAGGCTGTCCTCAGAGTTCGCTGAGCTTTCTGGAGGCGTCCAACGACAAAAAAAAATTGTGAGGGTGATGGACAGAGAAAGAATGGAAGTTAACGTTGGGGGGAAGCTAGAAGGATGGGGAAGGAAAGCGTCTTCCTTCAAATAAAAGAGGTGTGAGGGAGAAGAGTTGGAAACCCTCAGCCCTGGAAGCCCGCCCAGGGCCAGAAGAAGTAAAGGATGAAAGTATTGCTCAGCTAGGGTGTCAGCAAAGTAAGGTTGCCATTTGGCACGTGAAAACACAATGTTGGTTGAGGTACAGTTGATAATTTCATCCAATGAACTATTTATAATGGGTAATGCTGTGGTTGGTAGTTCCTTCTGATGCTAAATGCAGCCTGAAAAAACAGTCAGTTGTTTGAAGTGTTTATCTTCAGTGAGAAAGATAAATTCTTCACCCCGTGGGAGAGACAGTAATTGTGTATACACACCTGTAGCAGAATTATGGTCAAATGTTAGATTAACTGTCTGCCTTTTCCATGTACCTCATATTGGTTCAAAAAAATACGATCACCATAATACCTTTTTCGAAGCTTACTCAGCTGGCTTCTTATCATCTGGCGGGTTGTTTCTGTTAGCAAACATATGCCAAAGTGTGAATAATGTACTTTGTCTAAGCGAACAGTCAAGTGGATTTACTGGTGGACAAAGGCCTTGGGGAAGGAAGTCCACATCGAAATTCAGGTTCATCCATCAGAGCCAACAACAGAATAAGTTTATAGTAGGTGTATTTCTTTTTTCACAATAGGATGTGATATCGGTGATGAATATTACGCGCCAAAGAAAACACACGTAAGGCTATGAGGCATCAATGTGTAATAGCTGAATTGAATGCATTCTTTGGTCGGTTTGCTGGACGAAAAACCCGATTTTCCAAGAGAAAAAAATACATGCAATCCTCTCCTGAAATCAGTTAATTCAGAAAGAATTGGATATGTTATCGTTTTTGGGTTAAGAAGAATTGTAGAAAGTTGTTGTTGTAGGGTTTATGGGCATCAGTGACTAAGGCCATATTGCTCCGTATGTAAATTGCATAGTCTGTGGTCGATTTTTTGTTTTCTGAACGAAAAATCTGAGTTTCGGAAGGCAAAAGTCATGCTACCGTTGCCTGAGACCGACTAACTCTGCCACGTTGTGAAAAATGTCCATAAAAATTCCTCACATCATTGACGGGACACGAACTCAAGTCTTTTCTACCTGGTGTGAGGAGGACGGCAATTTTACCAACTGTGCTACCCACGAAGGCTTCGCTGTTGAAAACATGGGTGGCTTATCTTACATCGAGCTAATTTGGTATCACTTCGGCTTGTTATTCAAAGCTGGAGAATTTTTATAGTAATGGTAAGTGACTTGATCACATTTGACGGTTTTTTAATACTTTCAATAACTGCAGCTGTGTCATTAATGAAGACCTGACGATTTCTTAATTTCTCCGCTATGAAATAAAGAAAAATTACAGAATCGGTTGATGAATATGTATGTGAAATAACTTCGATTAAAAGACATTGCATAAAAAGTTCTTTACAAAGAACCATCATTCATTATGCACTGTAGACTTTTCAAATTATACAGTTTCATGTATTGAGAGGGGTTATTGCAAAATGAATATTTTAACAAATTCCAATCCTCACATAAAAAGCGTATTATCAAGCATGCAGGCTACTATTATATAGCGATCTTTAAGAAGTTTTAATTATACCCTGTTAAGTCTTCCTTACAAGCTATTAATTATCATCCTAGATAAAAAAGGTATCTTCTTTTCGTGTGCATGCCGCTGATGAAAATAAAATTATAAATATGATGAGGTGTGCCATTAAATCTTCCCATCAGTGATGCATTGTTTGCTTTTATGTAATTTCATGTTTTATATGGATTATATTTTTGAAAAGTCTAGTTTATAGCTTTGCTGTATTCTCATACCATATTAAAAATAATTTGATTGCAGTCAATGGCCGAAGTTTAAAAATGCTTCACCAGAAATATAATACAGGGTAAGTACAATAGCTTTAATATGATTAAATTAAAGGAAATTTAAATATAAAAACATATAGCAGATTATATCAACTTGGAGAGAAACCGAATACAAAAAATAAAAGTAGTTTAAAAAAATTTAATAATAATGTAAATTAAGATAACACAAAAAGTTTCCTTGAGTTGGGTTTTCTCTGAGATCTAGGATGAGCCGTCTATACTTTTTGTCATCTACGATTTTACACAAATCAGCATCCAGGGATTGAACTAGATTGAGCTTTTAATATGGATGGAAGCGATCTTTAAACTGCAGCCGCGAAGGAAGAGCAAGAAGCTTGGGAGTGGAGCTGGTTGGGGGATTCGCCCACAAACAGTGTACCAAATGTTGGGCCCTAATATTCTCCCAGCGATCATTTTGATGGTCTTCTTTCATGCATTGGGGGTGAAAATCAAATCTAGTTAAATTCAGTGCTTTAGCCATTGGTGTTGTGTGCTGCTGTGGTGGGAAATGACACTTCCAGGTCTCCCACTTCAGGAGCCAGTATTCTGCGGCATTTAATTTGAATGTTGCAACAGAGTTCTACAACTCTACTCCATACAGTACACTTTCGAAAATCATCGTCCTGTTACACATTTTTATCAGATTTTTATCGTATATGTAGCTTTGGCATCCCACCGTTTGCCGTTGAATTTGGCGCAGAGTTATTCTGTATAATGAGGAATCTTAATTTTTGGTTAAAGATCACACCCAGATCTCCCTGCTTTTCAACGCAGGGGATCAGAACTCCCTCAATCGCTGGCTGAATTATGGTTGGTGTGCGTTTAAGTGAGAATACCATGACGGCAGATTTTTCAGGATTAACTTGCAAGTCAAATCTCATGAGGTACTGCTTTATTTCTGATAAAGTCATGTTGATGGTTACCGTCTGTAAAATGGCTGCATTCTGGGAAATATCCTCACAGAAACTAGATGTGATAAACACTCTGAACCTCTCCTCGGAGGAACATCTACTGGGGAATGCCAATTACAGAAACACCCCATAAGACACTTAATTCATTCCGAGGCGTGATCTCTGAATAGGATCAACTTGAGGTGTCTGAAGAGGAGATTTTTTTCAGGACTGAAACCTCAAGGAGTGATAGCTGTAAAGAGAACGTTTGTGCGTAGGGATGGGAATGTATTGCCAACTGGAAATCTCAACCTTACTTTTATTTCCCCTAAAATAAGCCTCATGGCTTAAAGTGGGGTAAATAAAATTGTATGTTGTGTTGGCAAAATTGCGAATATTCCGTGCTGTGTTTTCTGGTTTTTCCCGATTTGTCTAAGATAAAACGTATGAAACCCTGGCTCGAATCTGAGTTACTTAGATTCGCGCCAGGTTTCTCTGTTCAAGTTGTCACGAACATAGCCTCTTTTAGTCTTTGTGGAAAGACACAGATCGTAACTACTGCGCTATTCGCAAAGCCCCCAGCCTTCCCACAGAATCTGATCAGTCGAAATGTCCTCCCTTGCAGTCTGTCTGCTTTTACTGCATCGCTAATCTAATGTAACAGAATGCAAATTCCTTACCATGTAATTATTTTGACTTAGAATAATTTGATATCTTCGTCAAAGGTGTGTAGAATTGTGACTTATTTTTGTCTGTATCTATTTATCAACTTTGACTCTCTTTTGTGTAGTGTAAAATCTATTTATCCAGTTTTTATCTGCTAATTTTCTCTTCCAGAAAACAGTAAAATCGCCCCATGTGCAAAACCTCCCGCGGTACTCCGAATTTTAGTAACTTAATTTCGAATAAATTCATTTAATTGCATGGCCACCTTAATGGACTAATTCTTAATAAGGCAAACTCTATTCCTGTGAGAGAGTGAAATAAATGTACAATTATTCCCCCAAGACGCAGACTTCTAATTCTACATATATACAGACACGAAACTAGTGACAATTTCGTCCTTTTTTTGAGGATACTCATTTTCCAGGGTTACGTGATCAGTATATTAATTGCTGGAAGTTGATTGAAAATTAAACAATCGTGTTAAGTTAATGGGATGAAGCCAAATTAGGAATGTGAAAAACGTCTCTCCTATTTACCGGAAATGTTATACTGATTATTTCACACAGACTTTCTTGGTCACCACTAAATACCAGGTCGGCGACGAACAACGTAATTCGAAGTAAAAGAGAAATAAGTACATCGTTAGGATTTCTTTAAGTTCTCAAAGCAAAGAGCAGAAAATAAAATATTTTAATGGTTTCTTCAGCATTAATATTTTTAATTAAAAGAGTGTAAGAATTGAGAATGGGAATTCAAATTGAAACGAAGATTTTTTGGTCAATAATACTTAAATGATAAATAAATAGCCAACTCTTCGATTTTAATAATTCACTGAATTGGATTGTTAAAATCAATTTCTTTTCAAAGATGAGTAAAATTTCACAGTCAGAGTGACTGAAATTACAACTTTTCGGCCCCATCATTATAAACTTGTTTGAGACCTTTTGGCTCCCCATCGAGATCTGCGTCAAATAGCTTTTTACATGCGTTTTTGCAGAGTAAATGAAGAAAAAAAATCCCATCATCGATTTCTCTAAGAATTGAGCATATTTTCAATAGGTATAGAGTTTTAATCATCATCTATTGCTACGCAGTTATTAGCATGTGGGTCCCCGAGCTTTCGCTCTTTTGTTAGAACGCGAGAGAGCTGTAATGCGCATTGGAGAAGTGCTTTAGGCTAGTACGTTTTTCGTTCATATGCGTGTTAAAATGCATATAATCTAAATGTGCATTTTAAATTATTGGGTGAGGGTTATGTCCCTTTATCACGATATAAGCAGCTTCACAAGGATATATTATATAGCAATGTAGCTAGCGAAAAAAAGTTGAACAGAAACCTGAAAGCTGAAATACGGCCCAATTCGGCTTATTTGATACGCTTCCTCTTTTGAAAGGAAAATTTTCATTTTATAATAGTTTTTTTGCATGTGATTGTTCAAATATAGATTTAGCTTAGTTTTTTACCTAGGTCTTCAATCATCCAAGAAGTCAGTAGTCCTCAGAGTACTTGAAATATTATGGTAACCATAAATGACAGTATGTCGGTAAGGGCTGTAGCGAAGCACTTCCCAGGTCCCCAAATGACTCTGAGAACTCGTTTTCAAACGAGAAAATTATGAGAAAAAATTAAAAGACTTAGAATTATTATCTACGCCTTCCAGTTTCTTAATACTTCTATTAAGACCCATTTGACAACTTTAAGAAAGTTTAAATCATGGCTTAAGATTTTGATTCCAGCAAATTGTTTTTTAAAGTTAACGTATTGGACGACAATTAAACCTTATTGTATACTAATCAAATTCAACGAACTACCAAACTTTAAGTGGACCTTATTTGCTTAATCACCACACGTGGTTTATTGGAAGAATATGTGAGTCCGCTTCTCTGAGGTCCTTTTTATTTCTAGGCGGTTTCTGGCAAACTTTTGGCAAGACCGCCAGACATTGTCATACACACAGTATCATACAGGTTAAAATTCGGCATATCATACGGAAAATGCACAGAATGAGGTATGATAATAACATGGAATATCATACAGTTATAGTTGTGTTGAGTGATAGGTCACCATAGTGATCCTAAAGTTATTTCTAAAATCACAAATTGTTTGTAAAATTCAAGTATTCATCAAATGCCTAAATGGATGCTAAATGAATTTCTTGATCCGATCTACGCAGTATGAGACGCATTACATTCCTGTTCCAGTCATTTGCCCTTTCTGATTTACCTGCATATGCCTTACTCATCACCACAATAGCACATAAAGCCTTCCTGGCACAGCACAAGGAACAGAACACATCCTAGGATCCATGCAACAGAACGAAACGCGTGGATGTTGCATGAAGTCACATACGGATAGCGTACTGAACCGTCCACTACCTCCCTCTTGTCCCTAACATCAGATGATGAAACTGAATAATGGAACCGTCAGCAACTTCAATGTATATACTCACTTCTAGACCTTTTCCTTTCATACGTTGATCAATGCTCCAAAGTAATAGGTTCAATTTGGCTATAGTAGCCCTTGCGCCAATAAACCCCACTCCGATGACAACAACAATCGTCAGCAACTCTGAAGGCTTATTCTGAATTCATCTTTAAAAACTGCAATTAATTTTGATAAACTGGTTTGGTACGCAGCGTATATTTTGCGTTTCATTTATTGCTTCTTATATCTATGATATTACTCATTATCAGTATGCCAGTTTACTTATTTTGTTGGATGAAAATTCCGAATTTCCGGGCGAAAACAACCATGCATCCCTAGCCTGAAATTTCCTAACTTGGTCCATAAAAATTCTTTTTATCTATACGGAACTCAAACCCAAGCTTCTTCTACTCGATGTGGAAGAACAGTTATGGCAACCACTCTGCTGCTCATGACAGGTTTTTAATGAAAAACGTCATTAAAGTTTTCCTGTACTTCGGTAATGAGACTATCGGTGAAAAAACATGGGAAAAAAAGGTAGAAATAGATCAGTCGAACAGTTTTTTTTTAATGCTTGCTCTTAACTGATATTCTACTGAAGATTATTTTAATCTTATATGTATGTCATTGTAGTTAGACTGCATAGAAAGAACTGCATAGTACATATTGACCCTTGCACTATGCAGTATTTAATTTTTTACAGAGAGGTACACAGAGGACATATTTAAAGAAACTTACAAGTTATGCAATGAACTTTCCGAGACTCAAATTTCTTGAATGATCATCTGGAGGCTGTGATCTCAGGAAAGAGTTTTGAAGTTACAAATGTGGTGTTAAAATGTGGACACTGTCTGAAGACTTTCAGAGGTCTAAAAGATAACTTAAACCGTTAATTATTGCCTTGGTTAGCGAAAGAATTTTGTGAATTAACTTAATAATGCAGAAGATAAACAATCTATGTTTTAATTCAGATGTTTTAATAGTTTGTGTTAAGTTTTAACGTTGTTGCTTTAAAGTTTAACCCCGAGGAGTATTCAATTCAGGAAAAGTAAAAATTACAAAAGTAAATAGAACAGTACCAGGACTGTAATGTATGAGTAACTTTAATGTAGAAGGAAAGAAATATTTCTAAATCTGTCGTTTGTAAACTTGAATTGAAATAAAATATTGTAAACATATGAATTCATTTGTAATTATCCTATAATCCATCCTCATATCCTTTACAGCTGTACCGGGATGATTTGCAATAAACAAATACATAAATAATTATGTTCCTTAACGTAAGAATAATTGAAATAATTTCACGATATACACGTAACGTTTTTCTTTGAAAGAAAGCAAAAACAAGGCCTGTTGTAATGTTAAGGATGTTCTCGCTAGAACTAACTGGACAAAAGATACGTTCTTGTACTTCGAAAGAGAAAACATCAGTACTCAAAACTATAAGTTTTCTCTAAAACTTCTGCGCACGAAAAGAATAATACCATATTATTATTATTTACTTAAAAAGAGAGCGACAAGTTTATTCTCTTGATTCTTACTATTAATGCTTAACGTATTTGGAGCATGAACCAATTGTTTCAAAAAAGAGCATCTTTTAATGCTGCATAATGAATGTGTTACTATTTATATGAAGAAAGTTGTTTGAAACAGAAGCGTAAATTACCTTTAGAATTATTTCAAGAAAAGAAATTATATACGGGTGGTTTTGATTGTACTTTGTGTGGTCTCATTCATTTGGGTTCTCTTGATTCCGTTTATTTTCTGTTAAGCTTTGATATTGAAGATAATTGAGGAAATTAAAGACAAAACCATAACCTGTACATGTCATTTAGTTAATTGGGAAGAGTGTGTACTAGATCGGTATCGTTGCTCAGGTTGCATTAATGTTTGATTTACTGATCCACGCCAATACTTATCTCGTCTGTATTACACCAGGTAGAAACAGCCTGAGTTCGAATCCCGTCAAGAAAAAGAACTCTTTATTGTATATAGAAGGAACATTCCTGTACACAATATCCTTCACGGATACAAGCCAGGGATAAACTTCACGGATAAACAAAGATGAGAAAAAAAGCATTATAACTAAAGAAAGCTTTGAACACTGTAGTGATGGATCCATGGCAGTGATGGAAAGGTCCTCGGGAGCAGATTCTAATGTCCTGTGATGTCCTGAGTAGGAAGTCGATGGAGTACGTTCTGCCTATAATTCTCATCGACTGCGAACTTATCGAGGTCGTCAAAGATGCGAGGAACTTCTGTGGGATTTTTTCTCGCTGTGGCTGAGACGAGGACAGCAATTTTTTTCTCTCTTCTGGAAACCTGAATTTTTTCAGTAAAGCAAGCAAACCGACCTAAGAACATAATGGACATAATACACATAGGTGGATAATGTTGTTTTTTGGTAACCCTAGCATGACAATTTTTATCCACGACACTACATTGGTTCTGTTTGTTAAATTTCTGCTTTTATTCTTGTGTACCAGAAAAGTTATGAAATATCTTCAAATAAAACATTTGTCTTAGTTTTTTCCTTTCAGATTGTTTTTCATTCGTGTCCTTGTAGCCAAAGGAACCGATCGGTTGTATGCCAACTAGTATCATTATTGAATAAAATACTGAAACTTTTATAATATCAATTTAATCATTAGGTTATATTATAATGCATCAAATTTAATACATTTCTGTTCCTCTAACTCCGAGGAAATATCTTCTAGACTTACTCATCAATATTAACCACTTGCGCCGTCTTATCTCCGGGTGAATGAATAATCAGCGAACCCCCTACCAACTTCAGAGAAATAGCCAGTCACGTAACCGAGATGCGAGCTGCAAGCGGTAACCCAAATATATAGAATTCAATAATGATCAACTTCTGATGGAGAGTGCTCTCTGGGCAAACAGAAGTGCTTATTATGTTTGAGTGAAATCGTAGATATTTCCTAATTTATCTCAAAACGCAATGAAGGTTTGAATTCGAACTTCATGAAGACGAAGTTTTGCGACTAATCGATAGGTCTTTTGATTTTCGTCGTCATGCTGGTTGAGTCCATGCGCTTTGTGCTTTCCACACGATAAACTTCCTAAAGTTTCTTCTTGTTACACATCATTACTCAAAGTTCCTGCTTACAACAGCAAAAGTATCTACTCAGGCGAAACAACCATTAACTTCGCTATTGCAGAATACTAAAATGACTAATATACATACACCTGCACAAACAGTATGCATCAAAAGAAAGTATAGTCAAATGTTAATACGTTTTTCAGTAATCAATGAAACTACATGCCTCAAAAAAAAAAGACATTTCTTAAGTATTATGAATAGCAGCAATCAAACGTATTTTTTATCTGCGAAAGTTTTAGCCATTAAATTAAAGTAAGGGACCATGCTTACAAAGTATTATGGATTATTATTTTACTTCAAATCTTACCATTCGTGAAGGGGGATGCTGAGTCCAGCAAGTTATAACGTGCAGAAATGTTACTAAAAGCTTAAAGAAGCAAATTCACAAGAGACTTGCTTGCAGTGAACATCATGTTAATAAGGTAAAGGAGAGAACAGCATATTGGCAGTGTTCAAAAAATTTTCAAGACTTTGTTAAAGGAACGATGTGCACTACAATAACTGTATATATCCATGGGCGGTAGGATGCTGTTTTTCCAGGCCCCGGGTGCCAAGCGAATGTGATCGAGCGTTTTCTCTGTGCTTAAAAAGTGATTATATAAAAGCGATTTAAAGTTATATTAAGTTACTGTCCTTAAGAAATTAATTTTTTATATCAGCTACTGTCACAAAAAGTACTTGTACAGAGCAAGAAAGAAAAGCTACCTTTCTTTATTTTTCATACTTCTTTTACTAACACTTAATACTCTACGCTTGGTCACACCAGGCACTGCTCCTGCCTCCCCGTGGCGGGGCCGGAAGTCTTGGCAGAAAAGCTCATCTGCCAAGGACTAAAAGGAGCAAACATGGATCAACATGCCTTTCCGCCTCTCGAGCCGACAAGCTCTCGGCCAGAGTTAGAAAATGAGCATAGCACGTCGCAACCCAAGAGGATGAAAACCACTTCCTCAGCGACAAATTGTCCTGCATTTCTAATAATGCACTCTCTTACAGATCAGCCTCTCAGTAAACTCTCTCCGTTCCTTATCCAGAAACACCTGGAAAGTCTGGCAGGATCTCCTAAGACAGTCAAGAGGCTACAATCAGGCGACCTTCTATTGGAAACAGTGAATTGTAAACATTCAGAGAAACTGCTTAAACTTACAAGCTTTGCTGGAATTCCAGTAAAAGTTTCTCCCCATGCTACCCTAAATACATCTAAGGGCGTTATATCCAGCTGGGATCTATTGAATGTCACTGAGGAGGAGATAACACTAGAGCTTCAAGATCAAAATGTTATTGCTGTGAGAAGAATTATGGTGAAAAGAGAAAATATACTCACACCAACAAGGAATATTATTCTAACTTTTAACACGCCAAATCTACCACCATCGATAAAAGCAGGCTACCTACTCTGCCGCATTAGACCATATATTCCTAACCCATTGAGATGTTTTAAGTGCCAGAAGTATGGCCACTCTCAAACGGCGTGCAGAGGAAACCAGGTTTGTCCTAATTGTGGGTCCGCTGACCACACCCAAAGTGACTGCTTGGCAAAAGAAATGACTTGTCCCAACTGTAAGGGAAACCATCCTGCCTACTCAAGGACGTGCGACAGATGGAAAACTGAAAAGCAAATCGTTAAATATAAGATAGAAAATAAAGTGAGCTTTCAGGAAGCACGGAAATTAATTGCTCCCAGTATGAATAAACGTACGTACGCCAATATTACGCAAAAATATCAATCAGTAGCCACCCAAACTGATGTTACAGTCCCTTCTACCACCTCAATCTCTGACTGGGCTCGGACTGTTCTCTCTCAGCAACAGTCCAATCTCCCGAAACAGTTGAACCAGGCAAGTAATACTGCACTTACAGTACCAGCTACATCTCCTGCTCCTCCCCCAGTGATTTCTTCTATATCGAATAATCGTAACTCAAATTTAAAAAAGAATATCCAAGAAACGTCTATGGATACCATTGACTCATCCAGACAGGAAGAACCGATCTTAGAAATATATGCGGAAGAAGAAATAGACACCGGTCGACCATTATTCCCAAAAAAAGACAAACCAAGGCCTGAACGTCACAAGACAGTTACATTAAAAAAACAGTCAGAAGCAGCTTCTTCTACTAAACATCAGTAATGCCTTACATTCTACAATGGAATTGTAGAGGATTTCGTAGCAACCTTAATGACATTCAAGTCTTAATTAACCGCTACTCTCCAGTTGGTTTCTGTCTACAGGAAACCTATCTAACTCCGCAAATTTCCACCAACATAAAGAACTATGCCATCTATCGGCACGATCGTAATAATTCAAATACTGCCCGTGGGGGAGTGGCCATCTTAATCAGCTCAAATATCCCGACCAAGCAAATTGTTTTGCAAACTACAATTGAAGCTGTCGCCGTACGTTTGATAACCCAGATTGCTTTAACACTGGTATCAGTCTATCTCCCACCAAGTCATACCTTCTCTTACCAAGACCTTGAAAACCTGCTAATGCAATTAGTACCCCCTGTCTGTCTCTTGGGTGATTTCAATGGCCACAACCCCTTATGGGGATCTACAAAATTAGATATACATGGCCGCTTAATTGAAACCTTTCTGGATAAGGAAAACCTTACTCTTCTTAATACTGGTGCACCTACTCACATACAACTACCAACTGGACAAACCTCTGCAATCGATCTATCAATATGTTCCCCGATTCTGTTTCCAATTATAGAATGGTCTGTTATGGACGATCCCATGGGCAGTGACCATTTTCCGATTATTTGCGATCTGCTCACTGCACAACCACCGTTAGTTATACCCTGCAGGAAATGGAAGTTCTCTCAAGCTAACTGGGTCAAATTTCAATCAGTTGTCACCCTGGATGAACAATATATACGAACACAGTCAATAGATGAAGCCACAGATTATATCACTTCTCATATAATATCTGCAGCTAAATGTTCAATTCCATTGTCGAATCCCCAATCCCGACGGCACCTTAACTATTGGTGGAATCAAGAATGCACAATAGCTAAGAAGTTAAAAAATAAAGCGTGGAATTTATTTCGTAGATCCCCAACCACAGCTAATCTTATCAATTACAAGAAACTAAGAGCAAAAGCACGTCGCATTCAAAGAGAAGCAAAGAAAAATTCTTGGATTCGGTTTGCATCTACCATAAACAGAAACACTAACTCCAGGTTAATATGGAAGAAAATCAGGCAGATTTCTGGAAAATTTCCAACCACCCCTTCACCAATTCTTTCATGGAATGGGCAAGAACTATCTGCTCCTCAAGACATTGCAAATGCCTTGGCTAAAACTTTTGCCGAAGTTTCTGCGGCATCAAATTATTCTCCGGATTTCCAGAAAATAAAGACCAAGACTGAACAACGAGCCATCAATTTTCGAACCTCAGTTTCTTTTCCATATAATCAGCCTCTTCAATATCATGAACTTATACATGTCATTAAAACAACACGCAACAGTGCCTCTGGACCAGATGGAATATCTTACATTATGTTACAAAACCTTGGTGACAGAAACTTACAAATACTACTGGTCTACTATAACCGGATATTTATGGAAAACATTTATCCCAGCTCTTGGCATCATGCCACAGTTCTTGCCTTTTTGAAACCCGGTAAAGATCCTACCAGTCCTAACAGTTATAGACCTATTTCTCTATCCAGTTGCCTCGGTAAATTACTTGAAAAAATGATCCATAATCGCCTTGTTTGGATCATCGAAACGCAACAACTAATTAGCAATAATCAGCATGGCTTTCGAAAGAACAGGTCCTCCTTAGATCTCATGATCAAAGCTGAGTTTGCAATTCGTAATGCCTTTGTGAAAAATGAACATCTTGTTATGGTTTCCATAGACATAGAAAAGGCATTTGATACTACCTGGCGTCGTGGCATTCTCAGTGACCTCCATGCTCTAGGTCTACGAGGCAACCTTCCTATATTCATCAGGAACTTTCTCAGGACTCGTTCGTTCCAAGTTCGATACCGCAACTCGCTTTCTAAGACATTTTTACAGGAAGAAGGAGTGCCACAAGGGTCCGTACTGAGTGCAACCCTATTTTCCCTAAGAATCGATTCCATCACAAAAGATCTTCCAAATACTGTTGAGACCTACCTTTATGCCGATGATCTCTCTATTTCTTGCCATTCTCTGAATATGAGATCCATTGAACGACAGCTGCAGATATCTTTAAATAAAGTCCAAAGGTGGGCAGAGTTAAATGGCTATCATCTATCACAGCAGAAAACTGTTGCAATCCACTTTTGTAATCAACGGAAAATGCATACAGATCCCGAACTTCAGATGCAAAACTTTACTGTTCCAGTGACTAACAACATCAAACTCTTGGGATTAATCCTTGACAGGAAACTGAATTTCCTTGAGCACATTAAATCTGTGCGTATATCCTGCCTCAAAAAGCTGAACATACTAAGAGCTTTATCTGCCTTGTCTTGGGGAGCAGACCGTACATCTCTCTTGCTTTTATATAGAGCATTGATCAGATCCCGATTGGATTATGGTGCTCCCCTTTATGATTCTGCCCGTAAGAGTACACTACGATGGCTGGATCCTATACAGCATAGCGCATTGCGGATTGCACTTGGTGCTTTCAGGACATCTCCTACTCATAGTTTGTATATTGAAGCACATGAGCCCCCCCTTCACCTCCGCAGAAAAACGCTGCTTCTTAAGTATGCAGCCCGAATACAAAGTTGCTTTCAGCATCCTATTGGACCATATCTCTTTAATCCACCACTGCAAAACCTTTATAGAAATAAACCCAGTAAAATAAGACCGGCAGGCTTACGCCTTATTGAATTAACGCAGAGTTGGAACGTTCAAATTTTCAACAGTAAACATGTAATGAATTACTCCCAACCGCCATGGATTCCTCCTCCTCAGTTATATTTGGATACTTATCTTGAAAAGTGGGGAAAGAATCGTCTACCAACGCTCAGTGTGAAACAACTCCATGCAAGTCATATTCAGAAATACGCAGATTTTTTGCCCATATATACTGATGGCTCCAAATCACATTCAGCCGTAGGAGCAGCGGCAGTATTTCCGTCTACTATCATCTCGGCTGCCCTTCCACCTGAGTATAGCAGCTTCTCCGCAGAACTTCATGCAATAAAATTAGCTTTAGACAACCTGAATCTCTACCCATCTATGAAATATGTTATATACACAGACTCTCTCAGCTCAATAACCGCAATGCAAAACTCTTTCTACAAGGCTCATCCTGTGTTAAATCAAATTAGAAGACTCCTGTTACAAATTGAAGAACGTCATCAATCAGTGACCTTTTGCTGGATCCCAGCACATTCAGGGATAATGGGTAACGAACTTGCTGATGTAAATGCTAAAAATCCGTCAACCTTTGATTTAACCTCCATTCCGATTCCAGCCTCTGACTACTGTCACATCATACAAACAGCATGTTTCGCGAAGTGGAAAGATCTGTGGCACAAACAAAAGAATAATAAACTCTACCAGTTGAAACAGGATCCCAAACATTGGCACTCTAGCACAAAAACAGTGCGAAGAGAAGAAGTGGTTCTTGCACGGGCACGTATTGGACACACATATCTGACCCACCTCCATCTGCTCAGAGGCGAAGATCCTCCTCAATGTCCATACTGTTCAGAAAAATTAACAGTCAAACATATTCTGATTGACTGCCCTCACTATCAACAGGACAGAACATCCGTCCTGAGTTCCCTGAAAAATCTACAAGAACCAATGACATTACAACATATTATTGGAGATGATGCAAACATCAACGAATTTTTCTCATATCTGAAAATAATTGGATTCTATGATAAATTTTAAATATCTCTATAAACGCAAACAAGTTGTTACGCCTAAATTATGTTTTTAGCTCTTTCATGTGAATAGGCGCATTATAGCCACAGCAGCTTATGCGCCGATAAACACCCATAACACACACACACACGCTGTTTTTCCATACTGAGTTCCTTCTGTGAGGATATGTGAGTGGCTTTTTAGCATCATGTCATTGACCCAGACAATGCAAAAGCAAAAGGTAAGAAAAACATAAGCAAAAGGTTATCTTCTGCTGGATCCCAGGCCATACTGGAATACCAGGAAATGAAATTGCGGACGATGCTACCAAACATCCATCCAGCTCACCCCCAACGAATTCCCTAGTATCGTTCACAGATTATAAAATGAATATACAAAGTATATGTAAAGGTTAATGGACTGTTCAGTGGCAAGCTCATTTTCATAATAAACTACTTCAAATGAAACCTGTACCAAAATTATGGGCTTCTAGCCTCACTCAAACAGACAAGAAGAAGTAATTCTAGCCAGAGCCAGGATCGGCCATACTCATTTAACCCATTTAGTTTGGTTTTGGTTTTTTTTTTTTTTTTTTTTTTTTTTTAGGAGCATTAGCAACTAAAGCCATATTGCTCCGGGATATGCGGGGGTCATTCCCTGACCTTTCCGCATCCTCCGTATTTGGTGGTGACGGGCTCAAACTCCGGTCTAATAAAGAAGCGTGCCATCTGTTCCTTTTGTCAGGGAATGACCCTCCTCAGTGTAATCATTGTCATACACCACTCAAAGTCAAACACTTACTTCTGGAATGTACTCTATATAATAATGCTCGACTAGTGTCATTCGGTTCTCTGTCAAATTTAAAGGAACTTTTGTCGCTTAGCCATATCATAGGCGAGAAATCAAATCTCACAGAATTCTTCTCCTTCCTAAAATGAATAGGATTATATAGCCGTTTTTGACTGCTTCTAAATAAACCAACGCATGCAGTACGAACCACTTTCATAGGTGCAGTATGGCCTAAGTAGCTATTGCACTTAAAACCCCATTAACAACAACGACTCCTATTACAAATTGAACAATGTCATCAATCAGTGACCTTTTGCTGGATCCCAGCACATTCGGGGATAAAGGGGAACGAACTTGCTGATCATGCTAAAAATCCATCAACTTTTGATTTAACCTCCGTTCCAGTTCCAGCCTCTGACCACAGTCACATCATACAAATAGCATAACTCGCGCAGTGGAAAGAGCTATGGCACACCCAAACTAATAATAAACACTTTGCCAGTTGAATACGATCCAAAGCGTTGGCACTGTAGAACCAAAACAGTGCGAAGAGAAGAAGTGGTACTTTCACGGGCACGAATCGGACATTCATATCAGACTTACCTCCATCTACTCACAGGCGATGATCCTCCTCAGTGTCCATATTGTTCAGAACACTTTCCAGTGATCACCATCAGTGTCCTAGGCAACGTGATGTTACGGCTTGTCCCTTGTTAAAAAAGTACCATATTTGTGCTAAAGAAAAATGTTCATATTTCAAACTTTAGGAGTTTAATTGCATGGGCCAGAGACACCAGTCTGCGCTAATGCAGACCTGTTTACAAAGAATTTAAAGAACAGTTTCTTCCAAACATGAAAGGAAATCCGAGAAAGTTTTTAACTATACTTTTTATTATTACATTTAATCATTCATTACCTACATCTTTTAATAATTAAGCAAAAAGTTAGGCCAACTTATTTTCATTAAATCCGAAAATTGTACAAAAAAAATCCTTATCAATTTTGAATCTTTTTTTCCTTATTTTTTATTATAAAAAACAAGCAAGGAAAGAATTTAATTATAAGCGAATATTAGGTAGTGTTGGAATAAAAGAAGTGTATGGGAGAAAGGTCATTCCACGTGGAACTAAAATTTCCCCTCCCAGCTCAGTAATGGGTTTACATAATCTGCGTATTAATTTGCACGCTGTTTGATGAAAGAAGAATTACGATATCTCCAGTTATTAGCGGTTACTTGTTAGTTAACTTCTAACCAACTCCAGGAGATGAAGTGGAATCCTTCTACTTACTCGTAGTTAAACCAGTAGTCTTGTATCTTTTCTCAGGAATGAATATTAATCCATTCCTGAGAAAAAGCTCTGATTAGCCTTTACCCTTAGTAATTTAACATCAAGGAAGGTTTGGGGACACTCGTACGCATGTCTATTTATGCATTCTGTTCATTAACATGCAAACAAAAGAGAAAAAAATAACCCTACAGAAGTGTAAAGTAACTTTCTTCTTACATTTATCGCGCGTACTATTCTTATGTCTGAATTTAGCAGGCCCCACTTCCGTGGCTTTACCCTATTAAAATTTTCTAGCACGAAATCATTCACACGCTTAATTAAAATGGCGGATGAACTAGCAAAACGGAAAGAACAAGGAATCTAGCTTAGTATTTAACGTGGAGCTAATTTTGGTTTGCGTTAGGCTTCACATTTTGAATTAATTATCATCGTGTAAGTGACTGTTTAATTAGACTTTGTAACTGCCCGGAAACAATGGCAACCATTTGTGCCACAAACACCTTTTGTGTCACTTGGAAAAGGCAATTTTCCGTTGCAGAAATTATCTCAAGAAGCACTTCACTTGGAGGGCATTATCTGCAAAAGTGTTTGTATGTGGCTAATCTAAAGAGGTGTTGGTTTCCAACAGGCTTCTGCCAACTGCTGTCCACTGCAAATGCTGTGATTCAGTTCAAGGAATCACAACCTTTCACAGTAACCATATCAATAACACTTAAAGATTAAAAGCTTAATCTTAAGCAACACTTTTTGGGTATCACAATATGATATCACCTAACAGATATATCGATATCTTCGGTCTCTCATTGCCTACCAAACTGAATTCTGGGCGTCTGCGGCAAAACAAATACTTTTCAAACCCTCACATCTGCTGAGTACTGGCTATTTCGATGGATTCTGGGCAAACATAATCTACCTCCAAACATACACGCTTCACAAATAACGGTGACCAACTTTGGAAAAGTTTTCGAAGGGACCTTTGCCCTTTGCTTGGTCGCAACATATAAAAGTGTTAGTGGAAGACATAACTATGGGCAACTTCGTCATGGAGAACTCCTTTCCCGCACGCTTGAAAAGCATTCCCAACTCTACAGTTTGTGTCATGGAGCTTACAGTCGACGGGTTCCTGTGAATGAAAATGCAGCACAACCTTCAGAATCTAGACGCTGTTTATAAGAAGTTTATAGTTCAGAGCCTACAGAAGAAAAAAAATAAACAGTGAACGGTTCTCATCATAAAGGCCTTCAAGCAGTGATACTGCTACGCCAATGTGGGGAAAAGAACTGTAATACTGTGATGAATGATCATAATCTAGTCGATCCGATTCTATTGCTCAGAGGCAGAAATTGTATTTCATTTTTTTTCTGTTTTTTTATAAATAACTTTAAGAACTATATTTTTTTCTAAGTACATTTTAAATCCCTAGAATTACTGCTGTTATGAGCGTTGAATCAATCAACAACATAACAGTAATAAATATTATTACTGTCGGCAATAATGATATACACTCAGTGATCGCTAAATTATAAACACCCCATCTGTCATGGACTGTGCCGCATAGCTCGCAGTATAAAAAGAAAAACAGCTTCGTACACTAAAGCATTGGCAATTTGCATCTGGTCGTGCAAGTTAAAGCGATAAAGTAGCAATCATGGGACATAGTAAATATATCACGGAGTTTCAAAAGGGCATGATTATGGAGGTCGTGCGTGTCCATATCGGAAATCATGTCTTGTGGGTTGCTTACGGCCCACTGTGGTTAACGTATTCAAAGAATGGTGACCAACGGGTCAAATCACTTCGGACAGAACTTCAAAGGATGTTACGTAAGGAGGATATTCGTGGTGAGCGAAGAGTGCAGCGCATCGTACGGGATCAACAGTAAATCTCTTTGTGACAAATGACATCGCAATACAATATGGGGAATGCAAGACAGTATCTCAAATGACGATGCGTCGCACGCTGAGATGTATGGAGTTGCATAGCAACGACCCAAGAGACGCCTACTCCTCACCGCTGATCATCGTCGACGACGGCGAATGCCGTGGTGTCAATATTACGCTGGTTGAACAATGGAGGATTGGAAATGAGTGTGCTGGTCGGATGAGTCCAATACCTGGTGCAACGCGCCGATGGATGCCTTTGTGTGTGGCGAAGCAACACGAGTCAATGGACCCATCGTTCATGGTGCTCACTATCCAGGCAAGTGGCGGTAGTTGCTTAATATAGGGCATGTTTTAACTAGGAGCTCTGGTATGTATGGACCAACATTTCACTGTTGAGGTCTACTGGCAACTCTTAGGCGATCATGTGCACCCTGCTACGTTGCTTTTTTTCCCGTACAGAAACGGAATCTTCCAAGACGGTAATGCACCGTGTCATCGGGACCGCACTGTGCACGAGTGGTTCGAGAATCATAGTGAAGATATCATCCGTCATGGTTGATCTCCAAATTGGCCTGATCTCAGTCCAATTGAACTCCTGTGGGATGTTTTGGAATGGAAAGTGAGGCGTACAGACACGCAACCGCCATCTATTTCGACACTATGGAGAGCTTTGCAGGCAGCGTGGCTGCAAATCCCTACGAACATCTTCAGATATCTAGTGGACTCGACGACTAGGTGAATAGCGGCTGTTATCCATGGGAACGGTGGACCAACACGGTATTAAGTAGGTGGCCATATTTCAGTGATCTCTGAGTGTATAATGATATAATACAAAGCTATGATTGCTGCACCGCATAGATTTTATAGAAGTTTATTACTTTGATATTTTCAACAACACCATCATTTTAATTCAAAATTATTCTTTCAAAATCTCCATTTCCTTGACATAAAGTTGCAAAAGTTACACATGGAAGTAAAGTACAGTAGAATGTATATTTCGAAAAAAAAAATGATATTTTTGTGTATAATAACATTACGGATAATTAATGCAGCTAGTACAGAACATGAATAAATCCATTAAGAAATAATACAAAACACGTGGGCAAATTTAATTCAACTAACCGATGGACCCTGAAAAATAGATGGATCGATAATAGTCTTGGATCTCTGCCCTCAAAGAAACTTATGTCCATGCCCAGACTTGTAACTAAATGGGTAAACAAAATGATAATGCCTAAATCAAAATTCCTTGGATTAATATTTGGGGAAAAAATGCTCTATTTTATAGAGCATTAATGTGCAATATTTACCGATTTTCCGTATATCATTAACTACACTGAAAATCTTAAGCCTACAGATAGGCAAATCTCCTGCTAGTTTCCTACAAGTTAATTTAAATAACGATAGCTGGGTTGTCTTTCGCAAACTAAGAGATTAATTAGAAAAAAAAGTTAGATATAGTGATATTGAAAGATGAAAAAATGTTACAAATTTAATAAAATAATAGGGAATTACTAGACAGTAATAGGGAAATAGTTTTCCCTATTACTAGACAGTAATAGAGAAATAGTTAAAAGTAGAAGTAATGGGAAGGCCAAGGATGATAAGAAACGGGGTTATGAAAAACAGTTAAGTGTGCCAGGAAAGGTAACGACCTCTTGGGACAAGATGCATCAGAATGATCTTTAGTAGTAAAGGAGGAGTTACGCATTCAAAGAGGAGAAGGGACGCCAGACCCATGCAGCCAAGAGTTCCGGAAATTTATCTGAAGCAGATTCAGGAGAAAGCAGAGGAAGGAGAGCCAAAGAAGATAGCCTAAGCCTGAAACCTCCCTGGAAAGGAAAGAAAAAGATAGAAGTAGGTGAGCAATATATTAAAGTTAGCAAGAAGGACTGTTAGTGAAATAGTATAATAATTAATGAAAAGGGGGTAGTACTAGAAAGTAAAGAGAAGAAAATTTATCTCTGAAGTAGAAATTCTAACAGAGTTTATTATGTTAAAAGGGGTTGGTGTATAATAGAAAGGAAACTAAGGAATGAATAGTAGATGAGATTGATATAACAGATATAATGTGTTAGGAAGGGTAGTAAACTTAAAGATATAGATTCTGAATATGTTTTAAAGATATAGACAAGTAAGTTATATGAGAAACTCTGAATGTAATGGTTTATTGATGAAGATTGTTGGTTTATCTGAATGACTAGTGACAAGTAGAGACTTTAGGAAGGTTAAGACGTCTACAAGTATATTGTAACAGAGTGCAGGAGTAATGAAATAAGTATAGTGAATGTATAAGTGTTCAGAGTTAGTTAGATCAAAAAATGAATCAGGTGTTTTTATATAATGGTAAACTCTAGATTATCTAGTGAATAGAAACTGTAATTAGAATGATTATGCAAGGTATCTCTGAGTCGACTTTGTATAGAAGAAATGTATGTTTTCTTTTATTCAATTGTATATAATATTGTATATGTGTATGTAATAAATTTCATGTTTTCTTTTCACTTGAGTCCTGTTAGTCTAATCAACACACGCCTTGCTTGCCTAGTTAAGAGCTTGCTCTCCCGCAATTAGGCGAGAGAGTCCTGGTCTCTGATTAAGGGGAATCAATGGAAATTACCCTCAAGAGCTTGAGAATCTTCTGTGATATTTGCAGAGTATAGCAGTCAGGTGGAAAAAAGTGGGGTCTTGTAGGTGTGAGGGCACCTAAGAAAACCTGAGTTAAATGTATAATAAGACAAAGAAAGATAATAATAACAAAAAAGGATAAAAGAGAGAAAATCCCCCCCCCCACAGACAACATCTGTGGTACTTGAAGCTGCGCACATGCTTCTAGGTGTTCAACATGTATACTACAGTATGGCGTCTATCAAAATTACAAATCATCTGCTAAATATAATACTAAACATAAAGATAAAGTTCTTCATGTGAAATATGATTTTATGCCAATGCATCTTTAAGAATTAAATTCACTGAAACTTACCAAAGAACTTTATCAAATGTTCATGGAACAATACGTTTTGCAAACCATGACTGACATGAAAGAAATTCTTATTTACCTAGAAAATGAGACAATATGCTCACGCTTTCGCATTATAAAAAGAACAAAGCAGCGATACAAATTTCTTATTTACTGTTTCGCAGTTGTCTAGTCCAAGTAAGTGACATGCTGTGAAACAGCTGCGCGAGTGAATTCCAAGGCATGAAGACAAAAAAAAAAAAAAAGCAAGAAGAGAGAAGAGAATGTATAAAATGGAATGCCAGCAACAGAGTAACGGAAGGAGAACACTTCTACGATCACGAGGAGGTGTCATGGACTAGTGGATTAAAAATCTATAAGGAGTAATTATACTCTGAGAGGTTGTTATCGAGTGCTATAAGTAAAAGTAATTTAATATCAAACAAATATTCAAAACGGTTCTATTCATACGCAATAATAGCGTATCACGTTTGTTAACAATATTTCACTTCTGTACAGAATAGAGCTGCATGTTTGCTGCATGTTAAAAAAAAAGCTAAAAGAAATCACAAATTAAAATGCCGAACTGTCATGTTTTAAACTAAGAAAACAAATCCTTAAAAAGTGCATTTGTTGTTCTTTGTCTTTTTTGGTGAGTATAATAACTCCGAACAAAGAATCAGACATAATCGCCCACCACAGCTTCATAACCCCTTCCTTAGAAACTCCTCTTCATTGACTGTATGTCTTATCCCATTTTTCTGTAATTTTTAATCAACTTGTCAAATAGTCCTTTGTAATTTTTGCTCTTAATGTTACGAAAAACGTTATTCACTACAAGACAAAAAGATCGCCAGGCATTATGCTCAGCATTGGTCATTTTGTTTACCAGTCCTTGTTCTTGTGAAGCCAACGTCTACCTAATGTTTGACATAAGTAACAGGCCACCTTTCACTTTTGCATTAAACAATTTTGAAAACAAAAATTGAAGGTGTCACCTTGAGGACCCAATGCATTAACAAATTGTTTGACTAGTTCCAGCTTATTTTGGAGTGGTGGAAGCAAGACTTTTTTTCTTGAATCCAAGGTACAGTATTGTTTATTACATCGTATGTATCAGGCTGAATCTCATTTTCTGGAAGTCCATTCTTTTTTCCCTCTTCTGTTTCTCTGCTGCTGCTGCTGCTGCTGTACTGTTCCAGAGGCAGAGAAATTGATGAAACTACCTGTAAACTCAAAAAAGAATCCTGTCATCTTGAAGTCTCCATAGATATCCCATTTATACAGGGTACAGTTATTTATAACACACGCTTCATAATTTTTAGCCTTTCTTCATAAGAACAGAGTAAGTACTAGGGGTTTCCAAAAAGTAATATAACTTTTTTTTTTCTCTCGATGATGTTTAATAATACGAAGTTGAAATTACACACCAAGAAATAAGTGAACGTGTATTACTTCTCCACAAAGTCTCCAGTTTTATTGATTCACTTGTCCCAAAGATGGATCAGTTTATCAATACCAGTACTGAAGAAGTCCGTGCCCACATGCAGTAACCAACATCGCACCGCCTTGATGAACTTCCTCATCCGTGGTGTGGTGAAATGCTTTCCTGAAAGGTGTTGTTTCAGAGGGCCGAACAAATGGAAGTCTGAATGCGCTAAGTCTGGTATGTGGGGGGGAGAGTGACAGAGTTCCTAACGATTGCGACGCAACCACTCATGAGTGGTGTGGGCAGTGTGTGGAGTTGCGTTGTCGTGCAACAAAATCACGCCGCTTGTCAGGAGTCCTGGTCGTTTGCGTCGAATGTTGGCTTTCGGTTTTTCCAACGTTGCACAGTAAAGCTGTGCATTGATTGCTTCTCCCTTCGGCAAAAAATCCACCAACAGAATGCCTTGGCGATCACAGAACACTGTGGCCATGACTTTTCGAACACTGGGAACAGTTTCGATTTTTTTTGCGCACAGGAGATTGCGGATATTTCCAGGTCACGAAGTCTTGTTTGCTCTCCTGAGTAAAGTGATGAACCCACGTTTTGTCTGCTGTGACTATGAGAGAGAGAAAATCCTCGCCTTCCTGGCTGTATCGCAACAGGTTCTCCAGACACATCCCCATGCGTTTTGCTTTTTCCTCCTTTGACAATTGTCAGGGCACCCAGGGGCAGCACACCTTTCGAAAGTCATCGTGAACAACTTCGTGAACAGTCGACTTACTCACGTTCACTATTTGTGCAATTTCACTTGCCTGTTTAATGATGACGCATTTTAATAATGACCATCGCTTGTGTTTTATCCATCCGGCTGAGCTTTAATACACTCCGACAAATTTTATCGGACAATGACGAATTGACAGATATCTTTTAAGTTTCTACAACGTATTAATTTATACGATTTTATCTAGAACGCTTTATAACTGTTTTTTATCGTATACTCTTTTATAATAATATTTTAATTAATTATACTATTTTATTCTTATATTTTATATCTTTTTTACTTGCGCATCATAGGCTTAGACGCTGAAGTGTCATAAAGTCCTTAAACAAAGAAACAAATCTCACCGTGGCCTCTCTACCAAGAGTTACACGTTTTTTTTTTTTTTTTTTTTTCTCCTCTTCGGAAACTCGGACTTTTTTAATTCAGAAGCTGGCAAAGAGACCATAGAATACGTATACCTTACAGACCCAACGCACTGATACATCATGGCCTTAGTCTCTTTAGTGAAAATCTAAAACAAACGAAAACATATCACTCACTGGAGTAGCAGATCGAGCGATGTGTTTATTCCCAGTGCTGTCTTTCAGATGTGTTCCCTGGGTATATATTTTTGAAAAGATCTTCTATCACGGTTGCAGGTACTATGGAAACCATTTAACTTTCTATATACATATTTGGATATATGAAAACTGTCTATCAATCTATCAGCTCTTCCAGTACGTTAAAACCAACCAATCCGCCATTTGCAATCGTTAGTGGTCACCCTTGAATACTGCCATTTTGTTACGTATAAATCTATGAAAATTGATCTTGTTATAATTATTGTAATCAGCAGTATATTTGCATGTTGTACAAGACATTTCTTTTCCTTTCCAGAATCTCAAAAACCTTTTTTCATAATTACTGCTCTGTTCTTTTTCAAAAGGCATCGTACCATTCTTTGATAAGATAAAGAACTCTCTTGCGAGTAGCGCCTTGGAGGTTATATCCGATATTAATTAACTTTCTCACTAATCAAATTTCTCCAACTTTCGTGCCCATCATTTTTACAGTATGAAATAAAATAGCTGCCATTTAATTTCGCATATCACCGTTTTACTTTCAAATAAACGTCTTAATTTTTTAGACACGACAGCTTCTTAACCGAACTAGCTGTCCCATAAATCTGAGAGAAGATTACTTCCTTTAGGAATTAAATTTCATCACGCAGAAAAAAAATATAATATTTTCATTGGAGAGCTTTCTCCCTGCATCTTTTCTTCAGTAAGCGTATCTAAATATTTTACCGACGAAATCGAATTCAAATTACCCATATTCTTGGAGCACCTTGTAATATTTTGCCTCCAGCAAAATTGCCTCATTCTCTATCAATGTTTTACCATTTGTTGCTGAGAAAATTATATCTCATTTGTATTTGTGTCGACTGTTTTATCCCCCAGGGTCCCTTTAATTTCTTTTCCATCCGACACTATCTTTAACAACACGTTGGTTACTTGTAAATTACGGGGCCTTGTCTTGTTATTTATGGTCAGTTACTTTTTGGAGATTATGAATATGTTACTGTGGGAACAAAAATCATAAATAAACGCTAATAATATCCCATAACTCGAATCTATTAAGGCTGAATTTGTTGTAAAATATGCGTCTTCATACATTATGAGTCTACAGGGATTTAGATAAATAAAGTAATGCTGAAATAGCCGTTACGAGTTATGACTTCCATTAAAAAAAGAAAACCTAAATGGAAAAAATATATATATTCTTACCATTTTGTGAATTATTTAGCAAAATGAGTAATTTTTCAAATACAGAAAATGTACTCTTTAACGTGGGAAATCAGAAATTCCTAAGGATTTTTCTCCAAATTTTAGATAACTTTATCAAACCATCATTAGCAATAAGGAAATCGCTATAAGTGCGTTTTGTGGATAGATCGCAACTGCCAGTGACCTGGATGTGACTTTCCCATCTCCAACTTGGTCAAATAATGCAAATTAAAAAAAATCCGTGACCATCCTGAGCCCTCGTCGTTCCCCTATAACTGTAATAGCAGTTATTCTTATCTTGATGTAAACATAGGAACAACTGGAGGTACTGTCTGGGTACTGTTTTGTTTTCTGCAACTAGTGCAAGTTGGAAGAAATCTACAATTGCTTGCAAATATGTTGGAGAACTTTTCGTGGAATTTCCCTTACATTTAAAACTTTTTTGACGGTTTAGGAGAGTTTTTTATCATCGGTGCTAAACAAGTTGAAATATTATAATTAGATCAACAACAATGCCGAGTTCATGTGCCGCTTTTCAAGACGGGCAAGAGAGTTACCTATATTAGGACATTGGTGCCGAATTCATGCACCTCTCGTGGTTAGAATCGCCATCCTCTTCACAACGGGTGGAAAGACATGAGTTCGAGTTCCATCGATGACGTGATGAGTTTTTATGGGCCGTTTTCAGTCCGTGGCTGAGTTAGTCGGTCTCAGGCGTAGATACCAAGGTATTTTTCCCCAGAAACTGGAGCTTTTGCATTCAGCAAAGCAGACAAACCGAGAAGAGAACGCAAGCAATTTATAGACACAATAGGCATGGGTATATGTAAGAAATTACCGGGTGACTCTAAGATAATAGTTTGATTTGTTTTTTTCAACTTGTCTTAAACTTTGTATCATTTCCCTTACCTCAGAGATCACCCTTTTAAAAGTGTTAGCTATGTTTGTATTCTCTTTCCCCTTTTTTTGTCATTTCCCTGCTGAAAAATCAGGGAAAAATAGTATTAGTATTAATCGTGGCAAATGATAGAAGAAAATAACCTATGCAGCATCAGCCAAACGAAGAAAAATTTCCCACATCACCTATCCATTCCCTCCAATACTTTGTCTACGAGATGTTCCTGGAATGTATTCAAACTACCAACTCTCACAAGAACAGATGACGTTCGTTTCAACTATTAGCTACCCGCTGGCTGAAAGCTAACTTCCGCATATCAAATTGCAACCATCTTTCTTCAAATTGAATTATCACCCCCCCTCATGTGCAGTCCGATAAGAGGAAGAATCCCATCATCATTGAGCTTGCTCAATCCATTCAAAGCCTTAAACAGCTAAATGAGGTCATATGGCATGTGTCTCATTTCCAGACGCTGCACTGAAATTTTCAGAAATAAAGCTTTTCCTGGTAAAAGCACCCTTTATTTTGTTCCCTCCACCAATCTCGTTGGCCTCCTCTGCACCTTTTCCAGCGGTGCTACACCCTTCCTAAACTGAGGCCTCCATCCCTGTATACAGTATTCAAGATGAGGCCTAACCATAGCCTTATACAAAGGGATAATCACCTCATTATTATTGGTAGCCTGCCTGCACTGCACAGAAAACTTCATATATTTGGCTGCGCAATTACCGCTCCCCCCCCTCATTTTTTTTTTCATTTTTTTCGCTATCCCGAGTATACACTTGAACGTGCCATTTTCCAGCCCATCTGCCTAATTTTCTAGATCTTGTTGCAGTGCATGTATGTATAACTTATTGTTTTAAAAAGGAATGTGTTTTCTGTCTGAAAATAATTAATTGTAATTGACTGCAGCAATAGTCAATTCTTAGCGATCCTATTTTCTTTTCTGACTCCACAATTTAATTCGTTCTTTCGACATCCTAAAAAATTATTTAAATCATTTTCTGTAAATTATTAAAGTCATTGACTTCAGTGATTGCTCTTCGGAAAGGACTCTTTGTCATTAGAGAACGGGAACATGCTTTCCTCCCGGAAACACTAACAAGCAGCTCCTCTGAATTGCTGTCTAATGTCGCATACTTCGAAACTCAAAGATAATCATTATGATAGGAAAAGAGGTAAGGTTACATGCTTTTGTGGGATTTTCACATTCGTCATATCGAGTGGAAAGGAATAAATGGACAAGAATGGAAGAAATTATTTTTAGAATCCGAAAGAAACTTCAAAAATTGAGTATTGGAACGTTTTGAATATTTGTTTTTTATATATGAATGGAAAGCAATGAATATAATTTTGGGGCCTATATGATTGACTTTTTTAAGGAAGATACACCAACCCAAAATTGGTAGCCCGAGACTATTTCAGGTTGATTTGCAATGTAGTGTCTTTAATAGACACAACAGTGAATATCAAGAATATGATATCCACTGTTGCACCTGTTGTATCTATGGTATATCCATAAATGCGATGATGATGATACATCATCATCATCGCATGGAATAAACCGCGTTCATAATGTTCAATAGGTAGTTAACCAGAAAGTCTCATTAAAAATGAGAAAAGTTGTTTATGAGGTTTCCTATAATGCGCAGTTAAACAAACAACGGGAAATTAACTAATTCCCTTAAGTGGGAACGGATCTAGTTCCTACATTTTCGACAGACCTCGACCATACAAATAGTTTGTTCAATGTTCTGATCTGGAAAGTAATTAGTTCTGGTTTGAGCCATTATGTTGTACAAAAATATGCGGTCAACTGCTTCAACCAACGTGCAGGTTATAAAAGTTGCCAATCAATCCTGATGCTCAAATTATAATGAAGCTATTATGAGAAGTGTCGATGCTGATGCTGCCCCATCTGCTTACTTCTGATTAGAAATTATAAACTGAGGAGGTGAAATAGAAAAATTTGGGGATTTATGATGGGCTTTCAAACAAAAATTTGGAGTAATTGGACAACAAATGAGTAGTCACAGCAACTATTCTGTTTAATGAGTCGCTTGATATTCTGATATGGTCACTATCAAAATGTGAGACCGAACTTGCTAGTGTGCTGATACAAGAAGTTGATTTATGCGAGGTGAAGATCCTTCAGCCACTGGAGGACCATAATCTGCAATTTGCGATTACTGCAATGGCACGATTGCTCTCCTACGTCCTGCTTTGTTTATCTTATGAGCATTTTTTTCACATTCTTCTAGGCGACTCAGTGGGTTTGGGGTTTTCAAGGGCTTCCGGTTTTTCTCCCGGAAATACGTGTTTTTCATCCATCAAATAGGCATACACACCGTAGAATACGCAAATTTGCAGACACAATACCTGATGCCTTAAAGCCTTAGTTGCCTTGGCCCAAAATCCTATAACTCTATCTATAATCACTGATTTAATTAGTAACTGTGATCATAATTTTAAGAGCAGCTTGGTAGACCTGTTGTGAAGTTTATCGCTGTACACGACAATATGGTAGTCATGGCTTGGAAATGTTTAAGATATTTCCTATAATTATTATTTTGTTGTAAAGAATTACTTAGATTAAAAACTCATGGTTAGAAGGGTGAATGAATTGAGCTTTTTATATGCATTTAAGGCGTGTTGTATTAATACAACAGGCCTTTTATGCTGTTCTTAAAATTATGATCACCATTACTAATTAAATCAGTGATTTTAGATAGAGTTGCATGTTTTGGGCAAAGGAAACTAAGACTATGACCTATCGGCCATTGTGTCTGTAAATTGCGTGTTCTGTGGTCTGTATGCTTATTTCAGATATCTGTTATATATTAAAAACATTATTGTGGCGTGTGTGTTTGTGCGTGAAGCCTCACCCACGCATAATAACTTTTACGTTTTCAGCTTGACACCAACTAATTCAAGGTTACATAGCATGATTCTATGGTAGTTTTACTAACGCTTTTAAAGAAAGGTTCGATGTTATTCTCATTGGAATAATATCCATGCTTCATACTGGATGCTTTTACTTCAATCCGCTTTTTTACAATTTTGGTTGCTATGGTTTCTTATCTGGTTTATCTTATAGTCATTATTCAGCAGCATTACACCATACTGCTCCTCCAGTTTCATTAGGAACGATACGTTAAACATCGAGTATAATTCTGTTTAACTCTGTCATAACCTTTATTTCCAATCTAACAGAATTATATCTACGGAGATTAGAGAAAAATCCGATTATTCATTCAATTACGGACTGAATGAAGAAGGAAAGGAATTCAATTTTCCTTCTTTCGTCTCCCTATAATTCATTAATCGTATTTCTGCTAATAGGTTAAATTCTATAAGTGCTCATAAAGAAAGGTTAGAGCTGAAAGATTTGGATTTGGCTAGCGACTTCCGTTTTGACGATTCCCAGAGGAAAAATTACTTTGTGATTTGAGTTAATTGGCAATGCACATTGTCAATCAATTCCATGTTTCAACTACAATAACAATACTCTAATAATATTATATAGGAAAAGTTATCACTTGAATCTTCCAGCTGTTCATTTTTAATAATCTTTTGGTCATTTTCCAACTTTTGTTTGGTGATAAACAAGTTAATCTTCTTAAAACAGGAAGCACATTTCTTTGGCTGCAATCAATAGACGAAGCTACGTACGCTGAGGCACTTATAAATCATCGTTAGTTCATCCCATGATCTTATTAGCGCAATCAATGGCTCTGATTTCTCATTTCTTTCATCGTCCACCATACTACAAACGGAGCCCACTGCAGTCTCGAGAACATAAACCACCATTAGGAAAGCAATAAGCTTAATGGAAAAAGAAAAAAGAAGGCTTTTAAAAGTATCGCTTCAAAAACCCCATTATTCTTAGATCGTGACCTTTCTCTCCATTTTGGTAGATTCTCCGCAATAACAAACAAACAAACAAACAAATCAGAAAACGCACGAAGAAAAGCAACCACAGGAAAAACTTCTTCATGTTCCATTATCTGGGAGTTAGACCATTTCTTCATATTTTTCCGAAATCTTTTTTAAAAAAAATTCAAGCTGGATTTTAATTAATATCGAGATGAATATTTTTCTTTATTTAGTTTATGGGAATCTGCAATGTTGTTGCTTTGAAATGAGGGAAAACAGGAACGGGATAATAAACATTTTGAATACAAAATAAAGGTGTAATTGAATTTAGATGACTACCCAAGAAGGGAAAAGTATTTGAAAGATCGGTTGGATACGATTTTATCTGTGAAAAACTCGAAGAATACTGTAGGGTGTTAAGATATTTTTAGTTGAATTATACTGAGCATTCGAATTAGATTTTAATCTTCGTTATATTTTGTTTTAATCTAAACAAAAACATAAATTGATCTTCATTAAAAAAAGAGCAATGAGTTTACAGGATTTGAGTGAATAATTATTAATCGATCGTGTTTAAATCATATAACAGTACACATAACTAATAAAACTATACTCCCTGAGATCGGCCATGTACAGCCGGATAGAGGAGGCTTGTAAGAATCCTTCGGTCTTTTGCGAATTATACTACGATACAGCCACATAAGGGTTTATTCTGTTTTTCTGTAACCATCTTTGTAATTTCCTCTAGTGCACATATCGTCAAACTAGTATATATTTATTTTCTTAATTTCTTTACAAATTTTCTTAATTTACTTAATTTATTTAACAATAATTAAATAACTAATAACTAATTAATAAAGTAATTTTCTTAATTTAACAAAATTTCTTAATTTATTTAATTAATTAACTAGATATCTAAAATTTTCTTAATTTATTTAACAAACTAATTAATAACTCATAATTAATTAATAACTGATTAATAAATTATTTTCTTTATTATTTAACAAATTTTCTTAATTTATTTAACAATAATTAAATAACTAATAGCTAATTAAATTAATTTTCTTAATTTAACAAATTTTCTTAATTTATTTAACTAATTAATTAACTAATAACTAAATTTTTCTTTATTAATTCAACAAACTAATTTATTTATTTAACAAACTAATTTATTTATTTAACAAACTAATTAATTAACTAATAATAAATTAATAATTGATTAATTAATTTATTTTCTTTATTTATTGAACAAACTAACTAATAATAAATTAATAATTGATTAATTTATTTATTTTCTTTATTTATTTAACAAACTAAATAAAACAACATTTCATTTAAATTGTTATTTTTATAAAAGTCAACATCTTTTATAGAAATGAAAATTTTGAATTTTTGTTTTGAGAAAGTCCAACGAAGTCGTGCTTTTCTGAAAATATACTATATCTAGTGCGAAAAGACTCGTTAATCTCTTCTCACTAATGACATGGTGCAAGTAGACACCAGCAGCGACATTGCAAAATATTCTTGTGGCAATTTCTAAGGTAGTAGTCAGTGTCATTGATGTCACTGATATTTAATGACCACAACTCCACAAACGGACATTATTCAAGAGAATATTTTGTGTGCTTGTTTGTATCTGTATGTTATGACAGTGCGAGTAGGTAATGCTAGGAGTGCCATCTCAATTTATTAGTATTTAAGTGTCTGCTCAAATACATAAATAGTTCGAGAATCCAAAGGATTGTGATTTACAGCATCATAACATAAACTGAAACAACAAAGAGAGAGAGAGTCATGAGGAATCTTCAAAACAAATATCATTGCTAAATTGCAAATTCACAGTAGGGGTACAGTGGGATAAAAGTTATAGACTATTCAGAACAAAACTCCTGCCAGAAACTTTTTTAAATAATCACGAAATGCATTAAAAACAGTTTAGCCGACTAATTAAAATTATTAAATTATATTTATATTAATTAAAAATAACTGTCTGTGGTCGCTTGTTTATTTATTTATTCTATAACTGGCTATACGCCAATTGTTTTCGGACAACTGAATTTTCTCCTGACTTGAAATCACTGGTTGGCTCACCAATTGTGGTCGCCCGTATATCCTCCGTGGCAGACAGGCTCCTCACATCCGTTTCAAATTTTTCTGATGGTCTATCTCTTCTTCTGGAGGCTCTTGGATTGGAAACTCCCTCTCCACGTAGATTTCGTGGCTCACAGACCTTGCATACCCGGCTCAGTCTAGGCAGAACCGGATCTAGATAAGTGTGTAGCTTCCTACACGAATTAATCTTCAGAAATACAGCATAGGATTATTTTTCTAGACACGCCGCTCACCCGACTGATGGCCAACTCCACTTGCACTTTAAACTTTAAACGCACATGTTTACCATTCGTCCCCGATTCCCAAACAAAAGCATCACTTTCAGTCCGCACATCCTCGTGTTCTCTTCCCTCACTACTCTTTTTTTTTTTCTCCATCTTAGATCTCACACACTTCTCACTTTTTCTGAACTCCAAACTTCAACTCGGAAACTCGAACTCAAACTCTCACCCGCACTTGTACTCTCGAACTCTCATCCGAACCCTTTTTTTCCCTCAGAAGTTTGTAACTCCTCCCACATGACTCTCAACCAATACCACTTCTATACTTAATTTTTTACTCCTTCATGCAACAAACCAAACCCCTCTCTTTCTTGTTTACTTCGTACTCCAGCATTACAGCCTTTCGTGTACGCAGAGCGCCTCCAAAAGTACCTATTTTCAAGTTTACACTAAATTTCGACAAGCGTCACCCCTTGCCTAAAATCGTCACACTGGCTCGGTCTTTTTTTGACACAAACGCCAGACTGTCCCGTTAGTTCTATTTCTGTCCAGCTTCGACTTACATCAAACGTTCTTTTCATAACCCTATTTCAGGGTTCTGTTGTCTCCCATCTTAGCAACCCTTTCTCGCTTGTTCACAAATAACCACTCCTTCCCTAGTATGGGCCACAGTTTTGTTTTCTCTCAATTCATCCTCTTTGTACTACTTATTACTTCTTGCTCCAGTTAACTGCTATTTAATGCACACATTTATAACCTCCCTGTTTTTAAATCCATTATTTTCAAACTTCAATAATTCACTATTTTTTTTTGCCCTTCATGAATTTATTTCAGATAAAGTGTCTGTACTCTTACATGCCATTACTGCGATGACGTCGATTATACTTTTATCTTGAACAGTTTTAAGTTTTCCATGGTGTCTTAGATTCTTCACTTTATGTGTCTTATCATACCATGATTTGATAACGTGTCGGAAGATCTACACAGAATAATGGATGGTTCAATAATATCTGTAATTGATATATTGATATCTAAGGTGGTACAATGCGTGATTTTTCTGTCATAAAATCCCAATTATCAGTTTAAATAAATGCTGTTTCCTTTAAATTTGTATACGAATTCGTTCTTAAAAGTTTGGTTTATCTCTGCTTGAAATAGAAACCAGAACACTCTGTAGAAAACGCTTAAGAGAGCTCTTAATAATCATAAAAGACTCATAACTCCAACAAAACTTTTCACTGCATAAAAAAAGCAATCATCCACGAGAACAATTAACTTTTTGTTAGTATCTTAGTGTGAAAAATTACCTAGATGTAATAGCTTCGTTAGTTTGGATGCTATCTTTGTTTTTTTCCTATGGAAGAGTAATGAGTCTATCATTTCTATTCCAAGTATTTTTTTGATTAAAGAGGCAGTTTGTTTACATTAGGATTACTGGAAGACAGGAATTTATTAGGAATACAAGAAATGCGCTGATGTACTCGAGCTTTATCAGATTCATTTCGAATTTCTTTGTGGGATTTTAGAAGTTTCTTTTTAATACCTTCAGCCATCTTTTAAGGACAATTTTCAACAAACGAAATCCTAACCGTTTTTCCAAGTTTAAAAAAAAAATCAATTTTACTTAAGCTAATAGTTTTGTTACTACTATCTCTCTTGCCAGGGGGTTTAAGCAGAAGTTTAACTTGCTTTCAAGAAAATAATGGCACTGCTACACCCACGGGAGCACGTGCGCCTATAACGGACGGCTACTTGTTATCAAAGTAAGCCAAATGGTTTTTGGTTTTCTTTTCTCATTATTCTCTGATAAATTTCTCTCTTTTTTTTCCATCATAGAGAAAAATAATGACCCACTCTATTTAATAGTAGAATAAACGCAATGTATAAAGCGTAAAAAAACCTAGAAATAAAATGCTAAAGTCACATACTTAATAGGATTTTCAAATATTTTTAGCACTTTATTCTACTTATTAAAGTAGAAGACTTTTTAGAGTTTTTGGAAGGTTCGAACTCCTTAGTCTATGGATGTTCTATATTCTATATAGTTTTAATGGATTATAAGGTAAGCGCCAAAGATGTGAAGGCCGTGAGGTGATGAGGGGGTATTAATACATCACCTATGCGGAAATTACATTTAATCTGGATTAATTTGCAAGCAGGAGAGTTTATCTATTGAACTGCCAAGTGATACATCCCTGATTCGGAATAAAAGAATCGCTGCTCTGGTCCAAGAAGAATTAGTTATATTGGAAAACTCTATTGGTAGGAAAATGGGTAACATTTTTTGTAATAAAATAGGTGGACTAAATGTACATGAATTGATGATTTGTTGAATAGGTATAGACCATGCTCGAAAAAGGCCGAGAGTTTGAACAGAATTTTTGGCTGCTGTTATAAGCGGAAAGCCTTGTGGATTAACTCAAGATTTGAGGGACTCTTCAAGGCTTTTGGGAGGAAATTTTTATCAGCATGGCCCAAAATTGCAGGTAAAAAGTTTGGTTGTTTTGTATAGATGAAATGTATTTGAATAAAGGTAGTCCAAGTGCTTCTGTTCTGCCAGTATCGTTCAGGATCTTGTAAGGGTTCAGGAAGGCTGCTAATAAGGAGGACAGGGATAATATAGACAAGCATTTATCTGTTGAAGCGGTTAAAATTAACACTGCACAAATCTAAAGAGTTCTTGTTTGTTGCCACAAAAGCCAATATTAACAAGAAGAGTCGAGTATAGCTATGTTTCTAACGAAAGAGAAGCTCGTGCTAGGGAAATAAGCTAAAGAGTAGTTGCAATGTCTGCAGTAATGTCACCATGGAGATAAACTTTTAAGTGAATTAGATGGATTATTATTTATACCAGCATGTTAAAGAATATGTTAGGGTTAAGCATATTATGTACCTGACCATGATTCGCGAATCAGATGACATCACATGGCTTATAGGAACGAGTGGCAGGTAGTGATCACGCAGCCATTACATGGAAGATAAAGAAAGAGTTGCAGTTGTTAGAGGTGAAAACACCGGTTTTAATTTCAAGAAATGGAGTAAGTTATCGTATATGGTATGTAGCAATTAGGACGATTGTAAAGACAGGGTGAATACATTAGAATTACGGAATATCTTAAAGCAAGTGTAGTCACAGAAGCCATGAACGCATACATATCATTTAGAACAATGGAGAACTCAAGAGCAAATTTTTGAACCCATTAAAACCCCATTAAAAAGGGATATCGTATTTTAAAAATCCTTTAAATTCGGGGGGAAAAGGATGTCACTATAAAGAATACTGAACACAAACAAACTAATTTCATTTAACAGGTACAGGTCAATGTTGAAAAAAAGTCGCGAGTTAGGGTTACGTTTGAAAGTGTCTGCAATTATGTCCATACACGATAGGAGGGAGTATATGATGAGAGCTTTGTCCATCAATTCGGCATGGAGAGATTGTGCAAGGCTCGTTGGTAGAATTTTTCTTAGCACAGTCTTTGCTCATTATGGGATACACTTAAATAGAAAGGGTGCAACAATATTTGTTGATGCTATCGAGGCAGTGTTAGGTGGATCGGAAAACTGCTAGCTTTGGAGGAATCGCAGACTAAAAGATTAGCACTGGACGCAGGCAGAGGTGAAAGTGATGTTTGCACTGCTTATTGGAATGAGCAGCCGCCTGGAAAGCGAGGTACTGGGGATTTCAAGGATTGCTGAGAGTCATCATGGAACAAATAAACACATGGGTGTGTTAGGGTAACTAAGAGTAAGAATAGGTGCATGAATACTTGCATGCACACCAATACTAGGAGTTTGGTAAATGAATTTGAGGTACTGGTGAAGACTTCAAAGGCGGATATTGTTGGGATATCAGAAATGTGGTGTCACACAGAGATAAGGAATGCAAAATTGGAATTTGGGGAGTACAATGTGCACAGAAAGGATAGACAGGATAAGGAAAGGGAGGAGGGGTCTGCTGTTAGTTAAGAAACATAAAATCTAAAGACGTGCATCCAGTTAACATGGGTGGACAGTGCAGCCTTGAGTTTGGTGCGACATAAGCACTGGGAAAGCAAAGTTGAGAATGGGAGTGTATTACAAGCTTAATGACTATGATGATTACAGCGAACAACTGTACAGAAAAATAGAGTGGGCCAGTAAATCAGATTGTTTTATAATGGGGAATTTTAATTTCTCCGATATAGACTAGAACTTGTGGATTGGGCACTCACACACTAGCAACAGTTTTGTGGATTTATTGGAGGATTGTTTTTTAGAGCAGCATGTTCTAGAGGGAGTAATATTCTTGATCTGCTTATCAGAAGTGATTATTAAGAATCTGCAGATAAAAGAACCACCAGATGGCAGTGATCACATTGTACTGATGTGGGATTTACTCCAAGATGTAACTATCATCAGGGGTAAAGGGAAGGGTGTTTGCTTTTGTAAAGGTGACTACAGTGGTCTCAGACAGTGTTTAAATTCTATGTAGTGGGACCAATTGATGATATTACCAACAGTAAATTCTAAATATGAATCATTCAAGGAATTAATCTTAGAAGCTACTAGCCTTTTCATACCAACTAAGAAATATACTGTTCAAGGTTTAGGCCTAAATGGTTGTCAAATGAACTAATGAGACTCGTGGCAGAGAAGAAAAATGCATGGGACGTATATAAATTATCAGAAGAAACTGATGTCTATGGTAGATATAAGATAGTCTGTAATCAAGTCACAAAGGAGGTTAGGCAATCAAAGGCAATTTCTGAGAAATCTTTGTCAAAGAATGCAAAGAAAACCAGTAAAAACTTCTTTACTAATGTAAACTCTAGAAGGAAGGGGATGAATCAGATTGATCCACTTGATATCGATGGTTCAATCGTTAATGATTCTGCTCAGATTGCTGACAAATTGAATGAGTATTTTGCATTTACATTCACACATGGGGAATTCTGTAGTGAACTGTAGGCTAGAACCTTATAAAACTCTAACAGGGAGTTAAATGATTTTGTAATAATTAAGACCAAAGTGGAGGAGAAATTGCTGAAGCTAAACATAAGGTAGTCACCTGGCGTGGATGGGATCTACCCGGTTATATTAAAGGAAGGAGCAAAAGAAGGCCCTTAGCCATTATTATGAAGGCATCCTTGGACCCAGGTCCCCACGGACTAGAGATGTGCAAATGTATCTCCAATTCACAAAGGGGGATCGAAGGGTGACACGAGTAATTACAGACCAGTTAGTTTAACTTCTGTTCCGGGAGAAAATAATGGAGTCATTGGTTAGGGAAGCACTGCAAGATCATCTAGACAATACTCCAGTTATAGTTTAGACACAGCATGGGTTTGTTATCGATTTGTCTTGTCTGACCAATTTGATTGGATACTATGATGTTGTTACAAAGGAACTGGATGCAACAAATAATTTTGATATCAAATACTTGGATTTCAGGAAAGCTTTTGATACTATTGCACATGGAAGACTATTGTACAAGTTGGAGTAGTATGGCATTAAGGGCAAGTTGCTAAAATGATAAAAGGATGGTTGAGTGGGAGAAGAAAGAGAGTGGTACTCAATGGATACTGCTCTTCATGGACTAATGCTATTAGTGGAGTTTCCCAGGGGTCCGTGTTGGGACCCATTGTTGTTTTCTGTATTTATCAATGATATTGATAAAGGTATATCAGGCTTAATGTATTTCTGTATTTATCAATGATATTGATGAAGGTATATCAGGCTTAATGTCCAAGTTTTCAGACTATATGAAGGTTGGTAGGGTTGTTAATGATAGTAAGGATAGTACTCTGCTGCAAGAGGATCTAGAAAAGTTGAACAGATGGGCTGAGAGGTGGCAACTGAAATTTAACATTGACAAATGCAAAGTGCTGCATATTGGTAGCAGTAAACCCAGCGTAACATACCAACTGCGGTACTACACTGAGGGTAGTGAAGAATGAAAAAGACCGGGGGTAATTGTGCAGTCAGATATGAAGTTTTCTGAGCAGTGGAGATAGGCTGCAAGAGTAGCTCATCGGGTCTTGTCAATGATGTATAGGAATTTTAGTAGCCGGGATAAGGAGGTAATTATCCTTTTTGTATAAGGCAATGGTCAGGCCACACCTTGAATACTGCATACAGATCTGGAGCCCTCATTTTAGGAAAGATGTTGGGCTGCTAGAACGAGTTCAGAGATGGGCAACGAGATTAGTGAGTGGAACAAAGGGTTGCTGTTACCAAGATAGGCTAGAGTTCTGCAAATACAGCGTCTAAAGACTAGGAATCTGCAAGGTGATCTGACTGAGATGTGGGTAAGTATTAACAGTGAAGTTTCTCATAAATGAGTTGAGCAGGCTCAGTTCTGATGGAATCCTTCCTCTTGCTCAGATTCCGCACCTGAGAGGGCATAAATTCAAATTGAGGAAAGACAGTTGTAGAATAGATGTGAGTAAATTTGCCTTTAGCCAGCGAGTGCTTGATTGGTGGAACAAACTTCCCTCTGTCGTTGTGGAAGATAACAGCTTAAATAAATTCAAGGCTGAACTAAACAAACTTTTGGAGTGAAGGGATGAAACGGGAAAGTTTTTTTTTTTTTTTTTTTGGCTGATGCTATATAAGTTTTCTTTCTTGCATCATATGCCTCCTCTACTAATGCTAATGCAGCGAAAATTACTGAAGCCTGCAACAGCCGCAGGCTCATCAATAAGAGTAACCTCAGGGAAGGTTAGGACGGCACGCAAAGAAGAAGAAGAAAAGAATTAAACGAATCAGAATAAGAACAACATTTGTGTATTGGTTGTGGGTATTAACTCAGTGAAGTTTCTCATAAATTGATTATGTTTTTCGGATTGATACATACTGACAAAAAACCCTTCATAGTGAGGAGACGCTGTGAGAGTGAAGCTAACATACATAAAATTACAGATAATTATTTAACAATACGAAATTTTTAGAAATCTTCAAGTACCGTGTTAATGGACTAGAAAGGAATAGCGAAAGCTTAAAAAGCGGTACTCACCTTGAAATTAATCTGCGATGGTTTACTTAGGAAGCGTGGCTAATGTTTAAGTTGAATTGTTGAATTGAAAATTAAAAGGGAGGGAAGTAGGTAAAAGTTGACTGAGTTAAATAGGCGCAAGGAAATAGAAGTGTACACATCCAATCCTTGGTTGTCATCGAAATAAAGAGAAGAAGGAATGATTAAAAACTATGTAAGGATTCATCATCGGATTCACTTACATAGTTTTTAATCATTCCTTCTTCTCTTTATTTCGATGACAACCAAGGATTGGATGTGTACACTTCTATTTCCTTGCGCCTATTTAACTCAGTCAACTTTTACCTACTTCCCTCCCTTTTAATTTTCAATTCAACAATTCAACTTAAACATTAGCCACGCTTCCTAAGTAAACCATCGCAGATTAATTTCAAGGTGAGTACCGCTTTTTAAGCTTTCGCTATTCCTTTCTAGATAATTATTTATTAAAAAAACAAAACTTTCGAGCCTAAAGACACCTTTGATGGACGAGGTCAGAGAGCGAATTGAACCGTTAAAGTTAATCATTGAATTCGGGAGAGAGTTCTCTAGGTTGGAGAAGTTCCAGTGTATCTCTAATATATAAAGGAGGGGCGAAAAGCAAGTGAATAATTAGACTGGTCGGTCTACTTTGATTTCAGTGGTTAACAAAATATGGAAGGCAATGATTAAGAGTGCCATCCAAGGATATTTAAATAGAAATGGAATTCTGAAGGACACAGAAAATGATTTTGTTAAGAGATAATTATGTTTAACCAACCCGGTTAAGTATAATTTAAAAAATCACTCATTAGTTGAGTGGAGGAAAAATTTAGGCATAATTTACTTAGATCTTAACAAGGCATTTGACTTAGACCCTCATGAGAAATTATTGTATAAACTACAGCATGTTGGGATCACGGGAAAAATTCTAAGATGGAACACAGGGTAGCTGCAAAGCAGGAAGCCGAGGTTTCTGATTAATGGATATTCTTCAGATTAGTGTAATCAGAAATAAAGATGCTCAAATGATCGGGTGTTAGACTACTGTTGTTTCTGATTGTCAAAAATGACATCGACTAGTGGGATAGAGGGCATGCTTTCACAATTTGCAGGGGATGCAAAGACAAGAAAAGTGGTTAATGATCAGTGCCAAGCAGCGCTCTTTCAAGATAACGTGGACAAGCTTCATGATGGTCAGAAAAGTGGCAAATATATTTTTAATAAAGCATAATGCAAGGTCCTGGATGGGGGAAACAGCAACCCCAAGATAACTGATACACTTTGCGGGATTCAATTAAAAATTGTAGAGGAGTTATGATACAACGAATATGAAGTTTTCTGAACAGTGTAGACAGGTGGCTAGGAAATTCCAATGGCACATTCAATGACTGATCGCAAAATAGCCTAAAAGGACAGGGAGGTAATGACCGCACTGTATAAGGCAACTCTATGACTGCACTTGGAATGTTGTGTCCAAGTATGGATTCTTCATCTAAAAAAGAGAGTGAGCGTTTTGAAAGGGTCCAAATACGAGCAGTTGGCATGGTGAGATCTGCAAAAAGGCGACTATATGATGAAAGACTTCGATTATATGGGTTACAGAGCTTTGAAACTAAGCAGTTTAGAGATGACTTGATTGAGGTCTTTAAGGTTCTGAGAGGGGTCAGTAAATGAGTGAAGGAGAAAGTAGTACTATTTATCTTTATTCTTTATTAAAAAAAAACAAAACAACAAGCGCCCCCTAGCCAGAAACTGGCAAATGTGCTATGTACATACATAAATATATATACGATGATATATATATATGATACATATAATGATACATACAATGATATACATATAATCGTGTTAATTACAATGTTATAAGTGTAATGAACATGTAACATGTTCATTACACTTATAACATTGTAATTAACACATCACGCAACTAATCAGAAGTATAAATTGTGGCACAGGAACCACAAAGACAGCAGTCTTTTTCTGTCCCAAGAAGAACGAAAACCGCACCCACTGGAGGTAGTGCTATACCAATGGGTGTTAGCTAATCCTGTATCCACAGTTGCCCAAACTGCGGTAACAGCTTAAAAAAAAAAAAGAGTAGATGGCAGGCAATATCAGTTTTAAGAAATATCGATAGACATTGCAGGCGTTGGGTTGGTTCCTTGTTGTTGATATGTTGATAAACTTGAGAAGAGTTGCTTTCTTTTGGTGAAAACAGCAGAGCAGAATTGTTGTAGAGCTGAGAACGACTGAGAATTTTCAGTCAGCGCCACTTCATTTCCTTCAAAGAAGTTGATGACAGCAGCTTGTAGTGTAGATCTGTCATCGTTGTACAGGCTGCAGCGATACAGAATGTGCGTCCAGGTTTCCTCAGCACCACACAAGCAGAGACTGGTATCAGACAAGCCAAATTGAAATAGTTTGGAATTGATGGAGCCGTGCCCAGTAAGTATATACGATGTTGTTAGGCTGGGAGAAAACCATTGGCGGACGTTCTTGTTGAGAGGGAAGGTAACTGCAGGAACAAAAGAGCGGGTGACTTGACCAGTAGTAGTGGAATCTCATCGTGATTACCACACACTGATAAGTTCATTCCAGATTCTCCGTTTCTCGTCTTTGATGTTAGCAGTTAAGTTGCATGAGATACCGAGAATCTTGCCGGGAACTCCGTGCTTTAGACAACAGCATAGTCCTTTGAAGATGACATGCAGATCTAGTGGTAAGACTCCAGCAAGGACCTGCAGAGCAGCAGCAGAGGACACTGTCTTGCACACCCGGAGCATGGCAAGCAGCATAATCCGTTGAATGGAGTTTAACATTAACGGCTCTATGAAACCAGACTCCAGAAGCATATGTTGTTATTGGTACGAATGTTCCTGTATAATATAGTAAGAGAGTCTTCATATTTAGTCCCCAGTGCGATTTGGAAATTCGGATAACTGCTGCAGTGAACTTCTTAATCTTCGAGACGAGGTGATTAATATGAGAGGAGAAGGTTAACCTGTCATCTAAAATTACGCCAAGATTCATTAAATCAGGAACAAAAGGGATTTGCTTTCCGTCTGTCTTCATATTTGGAGGTCTTCTATAATCTAACTTGCCCTTAAAAACCATCAGTTTTGTTTTTGTGGCAGATATTCGCAGTTTATGTGTACTTGACCACTTTATTAGCTCATAAAGAGTTATATTGGCTGTTTGTTCTAGTTGAAGACGCGATCGACCTGGAATTAGAAGAACCAAATCATCGGCGTAGGCAAAGGCAGAGATATTGTCAGGTTTTTGCTTGAGCCAGCTGTCCAAAACTATGTTCCAGAAGAGGGGTCCTAGAACTGACCCCTGGGGCATCCTCTTGAGATGGTCCTTGAGAGAGACTGCTGTTTCGAGATTACTTGGATGAGTTTATTTTGGAAGTAGCTTCTAATAACTTGGAACAGTTGCTGAGAGCACTTGGCTTTGGTAAGACGATTGAGAGCGCTCTCCCACCAGAGGGAATCGAAAGCTCCCTCGAAGTCAACGAATATGGCCATTTCATATTTAGCCCTAGAAGCTGATATGTGGTTAACTAAAGAGACCAAGGCGTCTTCACAGGATTTTCCCTTCTTGAAGCCAAATTGGGATGGAGACATTAAGTTTTGACCTATAATTAAATCTGCTACTCTGGGTGCTAACAATCTTTCAAATAGTTTGCCGAAGTTTGACAAAAGAGAAATGGGTCTGTATGCTTTGGGATCAGATTTATTTTTGTCTGGCTTGTGAATAATTTTGATCAAAGCTACCTTCCAGAGATTAGGAAATATCCCCTCAGTAAGACATTTGTTGTACATAGAAGTATTTCTGGAAAGATTTCGGCAAATTTGATAATTACAGCATTTTCTACAAGATCTAAACCCGGACATTTATGGATATTTATTTTGCTTAGGGCCAGCTTTAGCTCGGGAAGAGTGAAAAGATCGGTTTCATATGAGGAGTGGTAGGTTGAGTTGCTATTCCTGATAGATATTTCTGGAGTGAAGGAGAAAAAAATCAAATTATTATTTTAGGGTTTCCCGTAATTAAATACATTAACCCGTATTGGTGTCTGTAAATTGCGTATGTTCTATGGTTGATTTGCCTGTTTTTCTGGACGAAAAAAAACCCCAGTTACTGGGAAGAAAAACTTTGCTATCTACGCCTGAGACCAACTAACTCAGCCACGGAGTGAAAAAAGCCCATTCAAGTTCCTCGCGTCATCGACGGGATTCGAACCCAGGCCTTTTCCACCTGGTGTGGGGAGGACGGTGACGATACCACTGTGCTACCCGCGCATACAGAGTGAAGGAGAAATAGTGGACATAGTGTTTTTTGTTATGCGGTTCCCGTGGTTTCCCACAAATCCGCGTTAAATACTCTGTTAACATAGCAAAGCCAGTCAGTGTGGGTTATGTGTGAGTAGTGTGTTGTTTGTGTTGTTTGACTGGCCTCTTCGTTACTGGGAGGCGCGATCACCAGGAAGGAGCCTCCAAGCATCCGTCCACTGGCACGAGGAGCCGGACCAGGGAGTAAAAGACATCTGACGGGCCGTCCACACTCTTGCAGGAGCGAGAGTGGGGAGGGCCAAGGAAAGAGCGGAGAAGAGACAGGAAAGTGGAAGACAGACAAGATAGCGAGGATGACAGAGCGTAGGCATCCTCCCAGGCGAAACGGAGCAGGAAGAGTGCTAGGTGCAGTTGTGAGAGTCCTGGAGAAAGACTGTGGGTAGGAAAAAGAGAATAGGTAAAGTTCAAATTAAAGAGTCCAGGATCGTCACAATGGAGAATCACGGAGCGGCGTCGACAGGGCTGTCCGCCATTTGCAGTTTCATGTCTGGAAGTTTCCGGTGCTGGGTATCAGTTGCTGTCTAGAGGAGGTTATCCAGGAGTAGTGTTCGGGAGTTGCAGGTGATGCCAGCGACGACGAAAGACCTCGTTGGCATAACTGGTCAGTGCACGGAAGGCATCATTAGATTCCAATAACTTGGTTTCTGGACGAAGTGATGTAGTGTGGAGGTCTAGGAGTAGTTGGTTTCTTAGATCTAAGTATACGTTGCATGAGTGCATCACGTGATCCCAGTCTTCAGGTTCTCCGCAGGTACAGAGGGCATCCTCGACTAGGCCGAACTCTAGAAGGCGTCTCTTGAAGGACCCGTGGCCAGTTAATAGGAAGGAAGCATAGACGTTAGGGAAGAACCAAGTGGAACGTTGCTTGTTGATGTAGGTTACCACAGGAAGGAAAAGTTTAGTAGTTGCACCAGTTGTGGAGTTATTCCAGCGGGTTTGCCATAAGTTTATGAATTGTAGCCACACACGTTTATGTTCCTGTTTGATGTCGGTATCGGTACGGGTTTGAATAGTGAGGAATTCAGCTTCCTTATTCTTCTTGATGGCATGAGAAAGTCCGATAAAAGCGACGTGGAGGTCCAAGGGGAGGCGGCCTGTTAGTATCTGTAGGGCGGCAGTTGATGTCGTTCTACATGCGCGGGTCATTTGTAGTAGCATAAGTCGTTGAATTTGCTGAATTTTACGTTGAGCATGCACTAAAGTCATTCGGTGGTACCATACTGCAGCTCCATATGTGACAATTGGTATAAATACTGCTGAGTATAAAAGGCGTAGAGTTGGTCCTTTAAGACCCCAGTCCTTGCGGGTAAAGCGTGCTAACATACTGATGTAAAGTAGGATCATTTACAATTTAGATTAGAATACAGGCATTTCTTTTTAGCCAGTGAATTATTGATTATTGAAAAAACCTAACCTCCGCGGACAGATTGAGGCTGGCAGCTTGGAGAAATTCAAATATCAGCTGAACCTCCATGAGTCGGGAAGCACATAGTTAATCTATATTCTTATCTACTTTATATATTTTTATATATATATTATCAAATGTCAGCGAAAGGTTGATGTTACAGGTGAGCGCCGGGTCCGAGGACTCGTATAGGCAAACAGGCGCAGCACTGTTGAAGAGTTGACTACCCAATACAACATGGACTTCTCCCCAGTAACTGGGGTTTTTTCGTCCAGCAAAACAGGCAAATCAACCATAGAACATATGCAATTTACAGACACAAATAAGGGTTAATGTATTTAATTAAGGGGAACCCTAAAATAATACAACATGGACCAACCCGGAACAATATCTGCCATGACCATGCGTCGCACGCTCGCACTTATTGGCTATATCAGCTGCGACCCCTACGGCATCCTCTTCTAACCAAGGTTAATTGACGCAAAAGACTCGCCTGGTGCAAAGAGCATGCAAGTCGGACGTTACAAGACTGGAAGAAGGTGTGCTGGTCGAATGATTCACGTTATTTACTCCACACCGTGGATGGTCGTGTACGGATTTGGCGTCAACAACATGAGGCTCTTCATCCATCATGCATGGTATCAAAAAGTGCAGGCTGTGGAGGCAATTGTAAGGCCATTTTTGCCACTGAAATGACATCTGACTGGGATGGCTTAGAGATTAACACAGTAGTTACGATCATTGTTCTTCTTCACTGTGTGGGTCAGGCCATAGTTTGAATTTCATTTCGGTGGATGGATTTTTTATCTGCTTTTTTCATGTAGCTGAGTTTATCAGTGTGGTGCTTTTTGCACAGTTATCTCCCGGAAATTCGTGCTTGTTTATTTTAGAAAACAAACGATCTGAAGGGCAAAAATCTTCAAAATTGTAAAAATGTAATAAAACAGAGATAGCTGCAGGTTGATCACGATTGCTTTGCAGAGCCTACCCGTGCATTGTCTAAACTGAGTCCAAATCTGCTTACCAAAGTTTCGGTGGGGGTGGGGGGAAAGAAACAGATCTAGATCTCGTTCACCAAGCTTGCGCAGAAATGGGACTAAGAAGAGTCAAGAAATATTAGAACAATTAATATGCAGAATCTCGTGAATAAATTACAATCACGTATTTATATACGACGTTCAAATTACAGCAAATTAAGTTTCAATAAGTAAAAAATATAATTATTTTTCTGATAATCAATATTAGTATCAAAATTTAAGAAAAAGTTAACATATTGTACTCAGTAAAATTTGATTTTATGCACTTCTGTGATCTAGTCTGTTTATTAAATAACATATGCAAAAAAACTACGTTTAAGATGTCATTGAATTCTTTACTTCTTATCCAGACCGGCTGATCACAGTTCCGGATGAAACCAAAATGTGTGTGAGACAGAGAGAGGGATTTCATTTATTTTTTATCAGTTTGTAATATCTAGCCTTCGTTCCTTTACAATTCATTCCAAGAACAGCTAGCTTTAAATCCGAAAAAAAATCCTTAAATCCAGTTATAACCAAATTAAATGTGGCATATCGAAATCATTTCCCTCATTCTGTAAAGCAACCACCAACTTTTGACGAGCTACTATATATTTGTACATTTTGTCCGGCACTTATTAGCTGTTAATGGACAACGTATTAAAAGGGATCACATTGTGCTTATGGCTTTCTTTGAATAGCGCCGATGTCCGGATTCATTTTGCATGAAAGCAGTAACAGAGAAACCCCATTAGCTGACAAGCCCTTGGTATTTGGCTGCAGAAAGCCATTACATGTTCTGACAACCAGAATTAGAACACCTCCTTTGAGCATCGTTCCTCATTCAGAGAAACTTCAAAGTATTATTCCAACGTTCGCAGATTACTTCCAGTATGTTACTTCATCAAAGAATACTGCGCCACGTTTGGAAGTTTTCTAAGGGTAAATTGCGCGAGTCGTCAATAGTTACGATGCTATTACTGAAATGGATAAAAGTATCGAATTCTAACATGGTAACGGGCGCTTCAAAAATAAAAGCGATGAAGGGGATAAAACTCTGCGAAAAGTAGTGTTCCGTACTTTAAATTAAAGCGTGATTCCTATTGATGCATATTGACTTTTTTAGGAGCTTCGCCTTAACAGTGGAGTTGATACTGTTTGTTTTGAAACGCATGGTAGACATAAATGAATCCTTCGCGTATATGGAAAGCATATTGATATATGTGAAAGTATATCACAAGAAGTTCGTTCCTTAATGCGTAAGTGCTTACAAAAGCTCACATGAATTCTTCTATAAAGAGAAAGGAAATAAAAAAAAATTAGTAAAATATTATATACTCCTATATGGGTCTATCTGTCTATGGATCTATCTGTCTATCACGTGTTAAAAGTTGGGTATAAAAGACACGCACACTTAATCATTATGCGATACGATAGGCCGATGTAACAAAATGGGATGAAAACAGCAGTAGAGCGTTTCATAAAAGTGAAATTGTAGATTTTCACATAGCGGGCATATCCATTCGCCAGAGAGCTGAAAGAGTTGGATCCCAGAATCATCTATTGGAACCATCGGACGCCAATGGAAGACGGAAAGCTTCCATCATGCGACTATTCAACCCAAGCCAGGTAGAATGATTAACTCATCTCCAGAGATTGACAGTTGAAATGGACAGCTAGAGGAAATCACAAAGGCACCCTTAATTAACTGACTCGAGACAACTGACAGAAATGGAATAAGTGCAGGAGCAACAACCATCAGAAAAATACTTTACTGAAAGGAACTATAGTCATTCAAGATGCTCGAAAATGAGGACGAAGCTGTCTTCCAGCAGCCCACATCACTGCTTATTTTGACTCAGAAAACAGATATGTTGGGTATTGTAGTCAGAATTCGTAACTTGATAACACACCAGGAATTAGTTGGTGGTGATAAAGTGATGGTATGAATGCTTCTCACGTGGTTTTGACTTGGTCATCCCGTCGTTCTCATTGACGAAAACGCGAATGCAGCTATCTATTGTGATATTCTACTTTACCTGCGTTGTGGTCTTTCTTTCAAGAGGTAATCGTATTTGCATAATCATGATAACTGTATCATAAAGCATGTCAGTACAATGATGATTTGAAGAGAATGTGGTGAGCCTGCTATTTCCAGCTCATAGCCGAAATATCAGTTCAATTGAAGATCTTTGGGATGTTTTATAACGAGAGTTGAAAGACAGAACAAAACTTTCTAGTTAAAGTAGGAACCAGTCGTAGCCATCGATGTCATCAATACTCCTCTGGGGGGCAGGTGTCCCATAGTGGGTTATTGATGTCAGTTTTTATTTCTTTTGGTTTTTAAAAGTGGCTTTATATAAGAAATTTCGACAACCCCCAAATAAGTATTTTTGGTCCCTTATCTATTGCTTATCAATTAAGTCATATATACATGAATAATTCAGTGCTTCGTGGGAATAGTAAAAACACTCGAATGTAGTTTAAATAGACTCCAGATTTAAGAAGCGAAAATTAAATATATTTAATAAATTGAAGACAAAAAAAAATGATCATACGAAGCAACCACTTCATATGCGCGAAGCGAGAAAATCCGCCATATTTTCCTTTGATTCTTTCAATAGCGTAGAGCAACAGCAATTACACACTTTGACATAATGACTTGATAGGTTAGGTCACCGAAATCTTAATTTTTATCTTTTATATGACTTAGTTTTGGCCCATCATAATCTTAGTTGCTAATATGCCAATAAAAGTCAAACCAAACAACAGCAACAATAATAATTGCAGAATTTACTTTTTTCTCGATTTTAATGAAATTTATGATGACTCGTTAAACTTTCTAATTGATCCAAAAATAAATATTTCATAAAAATCCATTTACTGGGAGTTCATTTATTTGATGCGAGTCTACAGAGGGACATTGAAGACAATAGGAGCTTTATATATGCGAAATTCCTTAAAACTTCAATCGAAAGCTTCTCTTAGTCCTCTTCGCCAGTGATAACTAGTTTATTATCTTCATTTCACTCACTGCTATATTACAATATTCATGTAGAACATTATTCTACTTTACTAAGGACACCTTAACAGGTAAAGTGTGATTTCATGTATACGATCTGCCTTTTCAACGCTATTTCAAAAGTGCTAAGTAGTTTTCCATTGCTCGACAACGAGGCCCTGACGGCCACAAGGCTTAATTTTATTTATCGATTCTAACTAGTTGTTCTTTCTCCTCCCTGATCACCGACACAGTTTCAAACCTGTGTGAACCTTTTGATGCCTCCCTTGAGAGGACACACAGCACTCTCTTTGACAGCTAGCACTTTGGGAAAGGATGTTCCTCACATGTTTTCTGCTACGAAATTTTATCGTCAAACCTTTGTCTCTTGTCTATAATTTTCTTATTTTATTTATTTATTTATTTATTTGTCTATCTATTAATTTCTGCGATATCTTGAAGAATATTCGCCACACCAGAAAATTTTCAGATTGTTCTACCTTGTTAGAAATGAAAATCTTTTAAAAACTGCTAAAACAACTTCGCAGTCGTGTAAAAGCACGTTTTGGATAAAATTTAGGCATAGCCAATGTGCATACTTATCCTTTGTAAATGGAACTTAAATTGTACACATTGATCAAGTAATTAACAAAAATACAAATAAGTACTTTCTCTCCAGTTACGTTTATCTTTCTGATATTCAAATATGGATGGTTTAAACAGAGTGAGCTGACCAAATGATACTCTATTCTATTTAGCAGATACCAAGGAGATCTAAGTAACGTTTCATGATTTGATGGTACCAAGACACAACAAGAGTGATTCATAAAGGCGGAAATGGTTCAGAATGTAAACTGGCCAATCACATTTGATGTGTCAAGAGTCTAACACATCAAATGTGATATCTCGATTATGATTACAGTTTTAGGACACATGAGAAGTATCACGAATAGCACAAGGTCGACTAAGGTCAACAAGACGACAAATAATGGATGTCTGCCCCTAGGTGATCTACTCTTTATAGTTTGCAACCGCCTCAGGAGGAAATACCTCTTTCTGAAATGTATTCTATAAGCTGCGAAGAGAGGTCTGCATGCAAGGAAAGGCACTTTTCAAAATTTCATAGCAGGAAAAAAACGTTTCAGCAGGTGTCGTGAACCTGAGTCACCGCTCCCTCGTACATTTCCTTCACAAGCCTTATGTACTTTTCTGATGCACCGTTCTCCCTCATGCATCTCCATACCTCTTGTCTGGGCGCTCTATCATATGCTTTTTCCAGGTCTATGAACACAATGTGCAACTCTACTTTCGTCTCCCTGTATCTTTCCATCACCTGCCTTAAAGCAAAGACCACATTTGTTGTTCCTCTTCCCGGCATGAAACCAAACAGGTCCTCTCCTATTTCCGTCTCCTGCCTTATCCTTCCTTCCACAATTCTTTCCCAGATCTTCATCGAATGAGACATTAACTTTATTCCCCTGTAGTTCCCACATCCCTGCACATCACCCTTTCCTTTATAGATTGGCACGAGTATACTTTCCCTCCACTCATCGGGTATCCTCTCCTGCTGCCACAGTTTTTCCATAAAGTCCCATAGGATATCGATCCCTTCTTCTCCCAGACTTCTCAATACCTCTACTGGTATCTGATCAACACCTACTGCCTTCCCCCTCTTCATTTTTCTGAGTGCGCTTTCCACTTGTTTCCTGCTTATGCCTTCCACTATTCTTTCATTCGTCTCTCCATCCTCGCATAATGCTCTTGGGTTTTCCTCATTTGATAACTTCTTAAAATGGTCTTTCACCTTTCCTTAACCTTCCACCTTTCCTTAACCTTCTCCTTGTCCTGTATAACCACTCCCCTCTCATCTTTCATCTGTTTTATTGATGAGAAGTCCTTTGATGCCTTGTCTCTCGCTTTGGCTATTCTCATCAATTGCCTATCTCCATTTTTCCTTTCCAGTTCCCCATAGGCCTCGTCCACTGCCCTTGCCATTGCTATTGCCACAGCCCTTTTTGCCTCATTATTTTCTAATTTATATGCTTCTTTATCTTCCTGGCTACCTGTTAAATCCCATCTTTTCTTCTTCTTCTTTTGTTTTATCACCGATTGAACTTCCTCATTCCACCACCAAGCCTCCTTTCCCTCCGGCACTCCCTTTCCTGATGTTTTTCCCAGCAACTCTTCTCCAACTTTCCTTATGATACAACTATTTAACTTCCACCACTCTTGCACGTCTTCCTGTAACTTTATTCCTTTTAGCACCTTTTCCCTAAACTCCTTCCTCAAACCCTCCTCTTTCAATCTCCACCATTTTATCATTTTCTCCCTCTGCCTTGAATATTTCCTACTTTTGTCCACTGCAACCTCCCAATCCACCACGAGCAATCTATGTTGTGGAGACACACTTTCTCCGTTTATCACCTTGCTGTTCCTCATTTCCTTTAGATGCCTCCTACGGCACGTGATATAGTCAATCTGGCTTGTCCTTTCCCCACTCTTGTATATTATCAGCTGGCTTTCTTTCTTTTCAAAGTAGGTGTTAACTATCGCCAGGTCGAATGCTACTGCATGTTCTACTATCCTCTCCCCTTCTCTATTTATATCCCCAATACTCCACCTTCCATACACTCTTCCTTTCCTCTCTCTTGCTTCTTCATAAATGTCCATTTAAATCGCCCCCAACAATCAACCTCTCTTTCTCAGGTATTGCCATGACCACTTGATCCATTTCCATCCAAAAACTGACCTTCCTACTTGCGGGGCATACGCATATACTATTGTCGTCAAGTGTCCACCCACTTCCAGTTTGATGCTCATAATCCTATCACTCCTTCTGTTAACCTCACACACTCCATCTTTTAACTCCTTAATTAACTACAATACCAATTAATAGGCCCCGAGTGCCAAGCGATATTAGTGACCACAGCGCCTTTCCAGAGTGATTATCTAATACGCTTAATTGTAAATACGTTATTCCTGAGTTTCGAAAGTCCGATAACTCCTGAATATTATAATTAAATAGATATATTCAAATACTATAACCTAGAAAGGACAACCACCTTTCTTTAATCCCTCTTTTTATTTTTAGTTATTACTAACCCTTTTCTTCGCTTGGGTCACTAGGCGGCACCGCTCTTGCCTCCACGTGGCGGGGCTGGTAACCTGGGAGAAAAAGACAATCTCCCGGGGCCAAAAAGAGCATATCATGAGTAAATCAAACTCAGACTTATCTGGGCTGCCAGACGCAACCCAGATGTCAAAAAAGAAAGACAGTTCCACAGCAGGAACGGCAAAGCGCCAAAAAACTGAGCCAGAGACATATCCAATTCCAACCTATCTGATCATCCATTCAACTGGTGAGAATGCAGTTGGCAAACTTTCTCCCTTTAGAATTCAAAAGGAATTGGAAAGTAAAGCAGGATCTCCGAAATCCGTAAAAAGACTCAGATCAGGAGATCTTCTCATAGAGACGTCTAATACCAAACATTCTGAGCGACTTCTGAAAACAAATTACTTTGCAGGTCTCCCAGTAACTGTAACACCCCACAGATCACTAAACACCTCTAAAGGAGTGATCTCAAACTGGGACTTACTAGATGTAACTGAAGAAGAAATGCTAGAAGAACTGAAAGAACAAGGAGTTATTCATGTCAAGAGAATCTCCACGAGAAAAGATGGTAATCTGATCCCTACCCGCAATCTGATCTTGACCTTTAACACACCGAATCGTCCATCATCCATTAAGGCCGGATATCTGGTATGTAATGTCAGACCGTATGTCCCAAACCCGCTACGGTGTTTCCGATGCCAGAAGTATGGACATTCCCAAACAGCTTGCCGGGGAACCCCTACTTGCGCAAAGTGTGGTTCAATCGAACATGATTGCGAAAACTGTAATGCTCCTCAATCAGTATGTCCAAATTGCAAGAAAGATCATCCCGCTTATGCCAGAATATGCGAGCGCTGGAAAAGTGAGAAACTTATCCAGAAATATAAAACTGAGCATAATGTTTCTTACCAAGAAGCAAAAAGAATCATCTCACCACCAACTCATGCAGACAGACCTACGTATGCCCAAGCCATCAAAAAATTCCAATCAACCGGATCGCAAACTGAACTAACAGTATCCCCAAAACAGTCTTTCTCAAATTACGTAAAATCTTTGTACAGTGCAACTCAAACCCAAGCAGTAAATACACCAATTACCATACCACAAGAAAATGTCCAGAGTCCGGATCAAGGACCCAAAGAAAAACATATCCTAACTTCTAGTCACCAACAACAAATGGACACTGAAGAAAAATCAGCAGATGACCCTGTTCTTCAAATTTTTGTTGAAGAAGACATGGACACCGAAAGGCCTTCCTTCCCAAAAAACGATAAAAGCAAAAGTGAAAAACAGAAAACTTCAGCAACCCGAAAACGCTCAGAAAGCCTAATAATAGATAAATAATGCACAGAATAATACAGTGAAATTGTCGTGGATTCCGTGCCAATATCGATGACCTATACGATCTTTCTTGTAAGTACTCACCAACATGTCTCTGCCTTCAAGAGACGTATTTAAAACCCCAAAATACACCAAAACTGTCTCGTTACAACATTATTAGAAAAGACAGAACCAATGGGAATATTGCACATGGTGGTGTAGCCATTTTAACAAACCAACATATTGCTACCAAACAGGTCTCACTGAACTCTCCCCTAGAGGCAGTAGCAGTCCGTGTGGCAGCTGACATCCATATGACAATCTGCTCCTTATACATCACACCAAGCTATACCTTCCAACAAAATGATCTCAACAATCTTATAGCCCAACTCCCAACACCTTTCCTCATTTTGGGAGACTTAAATGGTCATCACACTCTATGGGGTAACAACAACATCGACCAAAGAGGAAAACTAATTGAACAGTGTCTAGACTATAACAACCTCCTTCTTCTAAATGACGGTTCACCTACATACGTTCACCTTCCTTCAGGAACAAGCACTGCAATAGACTTGTCTATCTGTTCAGCAACCTTATATCCTATTCTAAAGTGGACGATAAACAACGATCCGCTACATAGCGATCATTTCCCCATAATAATTGAACTACTTAATAAGCCCTCTCATCATCCTACTAAAATTCCACATTGGCTCACTGAAAAAGCAGATTGGCAGTCCTATAAAAAATTAACTAAGCTTGATTCCGAAATAATCCAAAATTCCACAACTGATGAAGCAGTTGACTATGTCACAAAAACGATATTACATGCAGCAGAACAAACTATCCCGAAATCCTCATCTAAATTACCGATTCATCCAAAAACCTGGTGGAGTGATGAATGCCTTGTGGCTAAAAAAGAGCAAAGCAAAGCTTGGAATTCTTTTCGCCGGAGTCCAACTACAACCAATCTCATTCAATATAAGCGCGCTAGAGCAAGAGCGAGATATGTCAGACGCTGCAATAAAAAGGCTGCTTGGATCCGATTCACTTCAACTATTAATCAAACAACGCCTACACATAAAATTTGGAAAGCAATCAGAAAAATGAGTGGCAAATATAAAACGATACCTCTACCCATCATGGAATGGAGAGGGCAGTATGTAAATGATCCTGCTGAAATTGCCAATATACTGGGCGAAACCTTTGCAAAAACATCAGCAATAGAAAGTTATACACCGACTTTCAGAAGATTAAAAACAAGTTTAGAAAAACAAAAGTTAAACTTCTCTTCAAAAGGAGATGAACAATACAACTTACCTTTTACCATTCACGAATTACACAGAGCCTTGTCAACATCTATACGCAGTGCTGTAGGACCAGGTAATATTCACTATTCCATGATTCAGAAACTTAGTACCGAATCATTACAGTTACTTCTTCATCTATTCAATAGACTCTTCCTGGAAGATAAATTCCCTAATCAATGGCATCGTGCCACAGTCCTTGCCTTCCCTAAACCAGGTAAAGACCCTACAAATCCCACTCATTATAGACCAATTGCCTTGACCAGCTGCATTTGCAAAACTCTCGAAAAGATGGTGAACCGCCGACTGATCTGGTACCTTGAAAATCTCAATCTCCTACATTCTGCACAATACGGTGTCAGACAAAACAGATCTACACTAGATATACTAGTCAGACTAGAAAATTCCATCCGAAATGCATTCCTCAGATCGGAACACCATGTGTTAGTCTGCTTTGACATCAGTAAGGCCTATGATTCCACGTGGAAGTATGGAATACTCCGTGAATTACATCGTCATGGACTTCGGGGTCACCTCCCGATTTTCATACAGAATTTCCTATGCAAGCGTACATTCCAGGTTCGATTCAAAACCTCACTGTCCCAAGTATTTTCCCAAGAAGAAGGAGTTCCTCAAGGCTCTGTACTCAGTGCTTCACTTTTTATAATTGCAATAAACACCATTGCCGGACAAATTCCAAACACTATTGATAAAGCACTGTTTGTAGACGACCTGAGTATTTGGTGTCATGCAAAAAACATGAATACTATTGAGAGACAGTTGCAAGGGGCAATAAATAAGATCTGTTCATGGGCTCAGACTAATGGATTTCAACTTTGTCCGGAAAAAACATTTTGCATCCATTTTTGCCGCCAACGAAAACTCCATCCCAATCCAGAGCTAGAACTGAATCGCCAACCAATAGCAGTTCAACCGAGCATACGGTTCTTAGGAATCACTTTAGACCAGAAACTCACCTTTGTAGAGCATATCAAAAGACTAAGAAACTCATGTCAACAAAAACTAAATATCATCCGGGTTCTCTCTGCAACTAATTGGGGAGCTGATCGCCTTACTTTATTACGGCTATATAGAGCATTAATAAGATCAAAACTTGACTACGGAGCACAAGTCTATAGTTCAGCAAGACCTAGTGCCCTTCGCTGGCTTGACCCTATCCATCATAGTGGCATACGGATTGCATTAGGAGCATATCGCACGTCTCCGATACATAGCTTATATGCTGAAGCACACGAACCTCCTCTTTCGATCAGGCGACAACAACTGATACTACGTTACGCCTATAAAATTAGATCTATGCCAGAACACCCAAATTGGCAGATACTTTTTTCATCACAGCACACCAGGTTATACCAAAACCGCCCTAATGTTAATCGTCCTTTGGGCATGAGAATAAAACACCTCTTAGAAGAACTAAATCTAACCTTAGACAATGTGGCACATAGCCTTCCATCCTCTCTTGCTCCTTGGAATATCATTCCGCCCTCATGTGACTTACATCTACATGAATGGAATAAATCTACATTGCATAGAGAAAATTTCTTGCAGCTATACCATGCAGTAGTGAACCAGTTTTCTAGCTTTTCCATAGTACATACTGATGGATCAAAGAATGATGTCCACGTTGGAATCGCCGCAGTTTTCCCAAACATCACATTAGCTTATCAGTTATCACGTGAGTTCAGTATATTTTCCGCAGAACTAATAGCAATTCAGGTTGCACTGAATCATATCGAGTCTTCCGATATTAACAACAGCATTATTTTCACAGATTCCTTAAGTGCCCTTCAAGCACTAAAAAACACAATGAACATGACCCACCCAGTCGTGGAAAGAATAGTCAACTCTCTGCATACCTTATCAGTACTTGGGAAAAACATACACTTCTGCTGGGTCCCAGGACATATGGCAATTCCTGGAAATGAACTAGCGGACAATGCTGCCAAATTAGCTCACCTTTCATCTGAGAACAAGTGGAAAGTGCCTCATCAAGACTATCGACCAATAATCCATGAAAAATGCACGCGCCAATGGCAGTTATTATGGGAAAATCAGCCAAACAATAAACTTCGAAGTATCAAGCCAAACCTTGAGCGATGGCCTTCCAGCTTCAGTTCAATCCGACACCAGGAGGTAATATTGGCTCGTCTGCGAATAGGACATACAAATGTAACTCATGGTTATCTTTTAAGAGGAGAGATACCCCCTCAATGTCATCACTGTAATACAATGCTCACAGTGAAACACATTCTGGTCGAATGCACAAAATATACAAGAGAACGCCAGATGCTTTGCACTTCAGCCACAACAAAAGATCCTATACTTACCTCAATTTTAAACAACGAAACAAATGTCTCAAGCATTTATAATTTTCTCAAGATAATTAAAGTATATCACCTCCTTTAGTTAGAAAAACTTTTTGGTCCCTTCTTTCCATTTTCTCTATTTGAAAAGAAATTACATGCATAGTTACCATATGCATGGCGCACTATGGCCATAGTTGCCGATGCGCCCAATAAATTCCGAAACAAACAAACAAACAAACAAACAAACAACCAATTAATAATTTACCAATCAATTAATCATCAGAATGCAGTATTTTAAGAGTTTATGGAAATAAGTATGCGATCATTATTCATGGAGAGCAACTTTCTTTCCCTCAGTCCTCATGTGCAGTTCACACATCAGAAGCGGCCTATTCGGAAGCGTTTGATAAATGCAAAGGGGGTGTTGTTGATGTATCGCTTACAGGTTAGTGAGAACGAAGTTCATAGAAACTGAGAAAGGGGAGTTGCGTAATAAGTTTGTACTGTGTTATTCAGTAAATATCTGAGGAAATGTGTAAATTAGTTTTGTCCATTCTTCTTTTGTGACATTGTGTCCATTTTCAAAGTACTGTACTTTCATTTTTTGAGGATGCCGTGCAATTAATTGATTTCTTTGAAGAGGTTTAAAAGGTAAGTTTTATGTTCAATTACTTAGTTAATGTGGTTCAAGAAAATATATCTGTTGCGTATTGAAGAAATATTACGCATTGTAAGTTATTCTTCGGTATTATTTAACACGAGTTGCTTATTTGAAGCGTCCCATTCCAAAACTTGACTTATGCAGTTCTGTTTTCAAAACTCTCTATCCATCTGGCCAATAAGTAATTCTTTTTCCTCTAACACTCCATATGGTGTATTCGTTCTTTGACTCGTGTTAATAGTAAACTTGTTGAATGTTTTTGTAAAAATAATTATTCTGAATATTGGAAATATAATGTTTGAATCGTGCGTAGCTATAACGAATGCAGGATTCGTCAACTACTGTCATGCCAGTTGGTGGTGGGGGGATGGTGAACAGAGTAATGAAATTACAGGGGATTCGGATTTTTGTGAGACTCACCAAGGTGCAGAAAAGAATGGACTGATGCCATAAACTTGAGCCATGATTCGAACACTATCATAAGTGTATGACGTTGATTTTATTTGATTTTTCAATTTCACTGGACACAGAAAATGTTTCTTTGGTTTAGGTATAAACTAGACATTCTTACCCAAGGATCTTTGCGATAGCAAATGATGGCAGATGTAGCTCCACCCACTGCTTCGCGCTGACTGACTCCTAATCACCACGAATTTGAGTTAGAGCGAATGTACTTCTGCAAAATGATAGATGGCGCATTATGATCCGCGTAGTCCATGCGCCATTAAACCTCAATACAAACAAACAAACAAAACGATAGAAGTATTGCTGCCGGCTCTACTCGCTTGTAGAACGATACGATAGATTTTCCCCACTTTCATTTCCACTAGAAAAAAAGTTTAAGTTTAGAAGCCCGCCGTAGCCGAGTGGTCATGCGCGAGGGTACATAAGTATACGTGCCTTGAGTGACCGGGGTTCAAGCCCGTGAATGCTGTGCTGTTTCTTGTATTATTTCTATCTTCTGAACTCCTCTAACCGTGTGGTAGTCCCGGAGTATAAAGATAAAATTTATTTATTTAGTTTACACCACCAAATTCTACCTTCGCCTTAGATCGACTAACTCAACCACGTTGTGAAAAAGGCTCATAAAAATTCATCGACTGGACTCGAATTCAGGTCCTTTCCACCCGGTGTGGGGAGGACGGTGATTCTATCAACTGTGCTACCCACGAGGGCGAGTGGATGCCATCTTGTGGCACTTTAGATAGAAGATTGGAAGTTGTCTGCGACTGGGGAATATCTCGTACAGTGGTAGGCGTCCTATATGAACTGATGAGTCAACTGTGAAATTGATATCAATGTTGAGGTAGGAGCAGCATTTAGGGGCCAGACTTGAGTTGGAATTTGTGATCCACCCCCTTTGAAGCACACCTGGCGTCTCCGGGTGGGTGGATTAGTGTCGGAGAAACCGGGGGAGTGTCCTTCCATTGATTATACCACCACTGCGAGCCTGCCGCATGATACGGTCACGGTTCAATAGGGAATCGTTGCTTTGCTTTTTTAAGATGTTGGTTCGGACTGGTCAGCTACTGAGCTACGTATTCCTTAGTAGTTAATGAAAGCATATTACATCCCCTTTTCATTCCATTTCTGCATGGACTTGTGTGTGGATTACATTCCATTTCGTGAGCAGTTCTGATTACAACTTCACCATTGCTGGGTGATGGGTACATCAGCTGCATATATTGTTGTGGTAACAAAGTTCTTGACTTAATCCTGATTGTGATTTTATGTAGTGAATGCAAAGCCGACTTTCTGTAGTGAGGTGAAATTAAATATTTTCTCGTGAGAAAGACTTAACCTCTAATCAAGACCAGCAGACTCATGATCAGCTTTAGTGCGAGTTAGTTGTTTCATTGATATATGAATTGACATATCCCCCAAATTAGGGGTATTATATTGATGCTATGTATTATGTTATCAATACGCTAGTAGACGATTGATGCTGTATTTGATATCATCCGTACATTGGCAGACAATCCCTGGCCGTCTCCATGTGCCAGGAATGATAAGAAACTAGTGTTAGTATATGTCATGCTAGAAATTAACTGTACAATATTGCGATCGATGGTAGGGTTCCTAGGAAAGCCGGCTGGGACCACCTTTTTTTAAAAAAATAAATAAAAATATCACCTCAAAGCAGTGGGTGGAGCTTGACCTCTCCATGACTTGTCGCAAAGATGAATGAGTAAGAGTCTTGATCTAAAAATTAACCACCTGAGCTTATGATTGTGAAAATAACAGATGTGGTGATATTTTTAAAATGAATTATAAATCCAATTATTTGAATCTGTTGGTACCATATATCCTTGAGAAAGGAGTGGTTTCCTTGAAAAAATATTCGGACTTTTTATGACAAAAATATGTAACTCGGTCGGGGAACACTTACTTCTACGGATGCAGCAAAGTCCTTATGAATTCGTACTGTCTAAATTGGTGTGCTGTGGTCAAAATAGCTGCAACCTCTCAGACAACTATGGAGAATCTGATTACAAATCCTACTTATCGATGAACAAATTTTTATTCATTATTCGTGAGGTATTTGTCTTTTCATCCCATAAACATGGAAATTCGCTAGTGAACACATACCTCTATAAAGACAACATGAAGAGACTTGTATTCAAACCTCTTTTTTGGACCATAAATCGCTTTGATTGGAGGTGAAAAATAACAAATAAGTTTCTCGTACTTTCACATCAATTTCTGTCTTCGGACGTCACGTGTCAATGAATTGTAATTGACCTGCGTTGTAAATCTAATATGGAGGTACCGGAAAGCCTCTTATACTCTTGATGACCAGATCGATTAAATGCATTATCGTGTTTTCAACCTATTTCATCTGTCACGTAATTTATAGATCCATTCTTCGTATCGATGATGTATTCTGACCTATTTTAAGTAACCAAATGTATCGTTAGCTTGCCTAAAATGAATTTAAATAGTTGATTCCAAATGATTCCAAAAAGTATTGCAATGGCCACAGTTTGTTCTTTATTATATAAAAAAAAAACTCTGTAGTTTAATGTATCAAGGTTATCAGATAATTCCTATTTTTAGCGATATACGATTGGGAAAGAACGTTAATTTATCTTATGTTGATAGTTTTTTATTTATTAAGGACTAATGCTGATGTTTATTTTATTGTTCTTTCTCTTCTTGGTGTTTTGTTAGCGTCTTGTTTGTCTCACATGATATTGCTGTTTGCCAGTCAGTCACAGTTTGAAATATAGCGATGAACTCCCCTGTAATGCGTTGATGGACAGACATATTTCACCGAAAATTTCTTAACTAACCAATCAGAAATCGGCGCTCACCACCCAAGGAATATAATGATCCTTATATAATAAGGAACAATTAGGATTTTTTTTTATTATTGCCAAAACAGATAAATGTCATGTACTAATAATTAAAAAGGTGCGCGTTTCAGTATTAAATTTATGCCACTCGTTTAGAGAGAGATCTGGGTTTGAGTTCCGTCGACGGCAGGATGAATTTCTGAATTCCTCTTCAGTAAAGGATGTAATTAGCCAAGTTCAGAAGGAGGGATAGTTTTCCCCTTGAGTTATTCCATGTTTTTTAGCTTGCATAAGCAAAATCGGCCCTTGAACACAATAGTGCACAATGGCTCAATATGACCCAAGTGTTTGACTCCCCTAAATTCCAAGACCGAGCAGCAAGCAGTTAGATTGACAAGTTCAATATCTTGTGATATCGTACGTGGGAAAAAAGGGGTAGAAAGCATGGAACGTTTGGCGGTCAACACTGCAAGCATACTGAATTTTTAGCGAGACTGTTTTAGAAGTTCGTGTATTGGGAAATTTTTTTAATAGTTAAACAGTAATACAAGTTTGCATATTACTTATTTATTTTTTTAAATTAAATAATACGCAAACAAGCATTTTCGGCGATTATTTGTGGAGTTGTTTTGGGATATTTTGTAGGATAGACTACGGTAGGAGGACATCTATGCAATACTCGCCAGACTGCCAATCATCTATTTCGTATTCGTATCCAATGGCTACTCAGAGATTTGGACACGTTCGACAATGTTGCCCCATCCAGTCCAGTCCAGTCCCATTCCGTCCACCCTAGCATGCTCGTGTTCCAGCCTGCGACTAAAAGGGCTGTTCTTCATCTGCTGTCCATCTGCAACTTTTTTCAGACACCGATCTGAACATTCGGACTTTTTGCAGTATACACAGTTGGTTCGAAGTCAGATGTGTTCTGTGACAATGCGATATCTGAGCAGACCTCCCCAGAATACAGCATATATTCATTGCAGAGCTGCACGCAGTTGAGATAGCTTTGGACCATGTACAAATCTTCAAAAATAATTTGAGTTTAAGCCTGCAATTGAACAAGCGCAATCTAGACTGCGCAGGAACTATAAGGAGACGTTGTTCTAACTCGGCTTCGCATAGGACATTGCCACTTGATGTATGCTATCTGATGAGGTCAGACGTTTTGTGCCACTTCATCATTTGATTGTTTTTATGGAATCTTAGAAAATATCTTCAAGGATATAATGCGGACTTTTATTTCGGCAATATGCTTCTCCATACTATTTGCTTCTTAGGGAAATGTTCATAATTTTTATGTCATTTAATATTAATTAAATCTTAGTACGTTTACCCATTATAAACCTGCTTCACATGCATTGTAATTTAGGCTAGTATGAAGATTCATCTCCTCAACTTAAAACTGGAATTGGAATATATGCACATTTTAAAAGGGGGAAGTGGGCATTTTGTCAACACAAATATATCGAAATCCTTACTTTCTATATCGAATGAAATATTCAAATAAATAATATGAAGTATATATTTGAATAAATAAATATTTCATATTAGCGATAAGCTACAAGTTCCAAAGTTGATTTTTATATCACATTAAATTAATATATAACCAAAGTTTTCTTATATTCTAAGTAGAAGAATGTTACGAAACTGTTTTTATTATGTTCCAAGAAAAATCAAAACAAGTAGATTTATAAATTCCATAAATTTGTACGCACCTATGAATATGATATCATCGCAGTCTTGCGATGAGATCATAAATAAATTAATGGAAGGCAATATAATGCTGCTACGGCCAGAAAAAAATTCATATGAAGAATATGTTATGCGATAAGATTATGGGAAATCGGGCTTCCCTTTCTCTCGTCTATTGGAAGCAAAATGGAGCTGGAAGACTCAATGGTCGCAAGCTACCGTGGTCGGGTTTGTAGTCGCAAATGTGGACTCACGTATTTGCATAAACAATCTCCACAAGAAATTACTCATTACTGATGAAATAGTCAGTAGCGTATTGGAATACGACCCATAAAAGGGCTAAATTCCAATTGAAATTTGTAGAAATACTTAAGAGTGTAATGTTGCAATTGAAAACGAATTAAATGAAGATTTTAAATGAAATGAAAAATGAAATGCTAACAGCATTGGGGAAAGAATATTCATTTTAGTCTCGGCGAAGAAAATCCCAAGTTATTTCACAAATAACTATCCGCATTTCTAAATAAAATTCAAATGTGGAGAATGTGCGCGAAATCACATTCCAAATAAGATGCATGGAGAAACGAATTAAGGATGTTCAATTAGTGTTTTAATACCAATAGTGAACATAAAACGCAGGAATAAATGGCCTCTCCTGACTGATGACAAAATGCGCTAATAAGGTTGCCCTGGATAGAGAATGCTCTGTACCGGAATGACTAATAAAGCCCTCTTGACTTGATTCTTTGTAATCTCTTTCTATAGGGAGTGAAACCAACAATTTATTTTGTCCACAAAGTTCCTTAGCTCAAAGTACTCCACCGTATTATTTTTTTATGAATATTTTGTATACGAAAATGTATTTTAATATCACTCTCAATAGTCCCTTCCCCAGACATCAACCTATAGAAGTGAATGTCAAAAGCATTTATTTCTGATTTACCGGTTAATCTGTGCATCGATTGCTTTGTTTTGGAGTAGAAGTTCTCTCGGTACCACCACTAATGTAAAATTTATTCACATATTCATTTTTTTTGTGATTTTAGTGCCTAACCCGAAACCATGAACTCAAGTTTGTGGGCTCGGCTTTGGTCTAAGAATATACAAGCGTTTCAATTGTTTTTTCCCCTTATTTTTAGGTTTAGGATATTTGTCGCCTGGATCTTTTTCATATTTGGCGTGAAAGTTTTGAATTAGATTTTAAAATTGGGGGAAGTATTGCTACTTAGATTTTACAATTTCTCAGTTTAAATTTAGTGTAATCAACTGCTTTTCTATCAATTAGAAAGTTCCCCGTTCTCGGTTAGTCAAAAAAAAGCCATTTGTGTTTGATGAGACGAATTTAACTTATTTTAAATGAAACATTCAGTATTTAGTTGAGAACCATTTTGGAAAATTTACCTAAAAAGTTTTAAACCACAGACAATCTCGCAGGAGTTCAGAATGAAGAAGACTCAAAGATCCTTAACTCAAAGTACCCCACCGTATTAATTTTTATGAATGTTTTGTATAAAAAAAATATGTTAATACCTTTCAGTGCCAAAGAGGAATAAATCAAAAGACAGTGTCCCAGGAGTAAGGATTGGAAGGTAAAATTGTGTGAAAGCCACAAAAAAATTACGCAAATATTATACAGTCAAAATCCTTCGCGTGCTTTCGGGGTTAGTTCAAAATTCCACCTAAATTCTTATTAAAGTCTTGTTAATGCTAGTTATCGTCTGTGATGTCAAATACGCACTACAAATTACAATGTTGAGCACCAGGAAAGCTGAATATTGTGTCTGTATTTTCCAAGTTAAATTAAATTTTACTTTGAAATTAAGCCTTGTTTAATCCATAAAGGAACATTTTCAATTTAAGTTACCTATCTTTTGTATACTTTTGAGTGTGTCGATATTTTAATTAGGTTAAAATGTACTTGTGTAAAAACATTTATTGATTCTTTATCTTACAATTTTTTGCTATTATTTCAAATTCGTGCTTCTTTGATATATTTTGATTCGGTATTCAAATTATTCATAAAGATAGAATGAAAATATTCGTTGGCTTGGTACAGTTATAAAAAATGTTCAGGATTGCGACTTTCTGGAGTCCCTTGTAGGTGTTCGCTGGGAGACCTAATGCTGCTAGGCTGTTATGTAAGGTCTTTGGCACCATACTGGTGGTTGACTCGATGATCTGGATAGTCGTTACTTGTTGCATTTGCCGCATCTCGTTGATCTGCAGTCTTAGGTTCATGTACTTCCTGAAATTCTCTTCATGGGTTTTCTGGAGTTGCCAGTGTTGGGCACCGCTGTGTCAAGCAGATAGGTAGTCTTTTCCTTCTTGTCGACAAGGGTTTTGTCCAGTCTGGACTTAAACCTTATTATTATTATTGAGACAAGTCTATACAGGGTGTTTCAATTAGAAGTTTCAGAACTTCTAAGAGGGGTAGAGTACATCCTGACAACTCGAAATCATATAGCAATGTGGGGTCGGAAATGCTTTCCTGAAGCGGTGTTGTACACAGAAGCACCATAAAGAAAAGAGACCGTAAGTGAGAAATCGTTTTAATAATACATGAAAAGAAGCAAAAGGTACATGGATTAAAGTAAGTGTTCGAAGTTTCTTCCACGGGCTACAATGCACGCCTCACATCTCCGACGCATGGACATCCGAACATTCTGGAATACTCCAGGCGAATTTCGAATTTCTTCGGCAGCTACTGCGATTCTTGCAACCAGCTCCTCAGCATTGTCAACAGGGGTGTCATAAACTAGCGATTTCATATGACCCCAGAAATAAAAATCAAGACATGATAGGTCGGGTGACCGAGCAGGCCAACGCACGGGACCACCACGTCCGATCCACTGTTGACCAAATGTGACATCCAGGTAGTTACGAACATCTCCGCTATAATGGGCAGGGGCTCCATCGTGTTGGAACCACATTGTCTGTTGCGTCCATGCAGAAATCTGTTCATCTCTCAAACGTTGTGGCAATACTTGCTGCAGAAAGATCAAGTAGATAGGTCCGGTTAGACGACACGGTAACAGGTAAGGTCCGATGAGGTGATCTCCCATAATACCGGCCTATTCATTGACCGAAAATCGAATCTGTGCTGCACGACGTCGCACGACGACTTCTGTGTACAATACCGCTTCAGGAAAGCATTTCCGACCCCACATTGCTATATGATTTCGAGTTGTCAGGATGTACCCTACCCCTCTTAGAAGTTCTGAAACGTTTAACTGAAACACCCTGTATAGTATGGTTTGTGAAAACTTCTGGTCGTTTTGAACAAAAAAAGTTCGCATAAACACGTGTCCGATTTTGAGTTACAAATTATGGCTGTTTCAATTTTAAAAACTGAAAGGGATTTTCAATGGTTAAAATAAAAATAAGCCCAGTAGACATTTTCATTATGTATCTATTTATTCCTATTTATTATTTTAATTATTTTTACCATTAAGCACCTAGTAATTTTTGAAATTAAACAGCTATAACTCTCTAATTGTACAGCAACATACAAATGGTTTGTTGCTCAAAATGACAAGTGGCATCAGTTCCTAATTATGAAATTCTACCCCTCCCCGAATCTGAATTATATGTACATCATTAGTAGAATTAACGAACTGCGCTTTTTTCTATAATTATGTGGCTGTACTGTTAGTAATTTGAATGTTTTAAGTTAAGTACAATCGATATATGGCAGGATTTAAAAAAAAAACTACGCCAGTCGCAATAGAACAGAGACATATCATTTACTCTTTCACATTGGTAGCACTCCGTTGTCTTTAAAGATAAATAACGTTGTGCACAGGCTCCATTTACAATCAGCAAATTGTGACGGGTAGACAAATTGGCATGTATACGTATCCGCACGTAACCCACTCTCGCTGGATACAACCCAGTGCTTGGATCTTCCACCTAGTTATAACTTTTCCTGCAATATTAGGCTTCACACGGGAGGAAGAGATTACGGTAACAAACTAGTTAACTCCCGCATCGATCATACCAATGTGGTTGCTCCAAGCAATATAAATCATGTCTGTTTGGCTCGTCATTACTTTTTTCGCAAACACGAAAGGGCGGTGCTTTCAGTAGAGTGGAGGGGTTAAGAGGTTAGAATCGATCAGTGTTAAAAATGAATTTGTTGGAAGAGGAACACTACGTGGTTATTCATCTTAAAGAATATACCGTAAAATTAAACACTGTCTTGTAACACCTTATTATGATTAAGATATTTATTGAAATTCTACAATAAAATTTAATCCACTTACTACGAAATTGGCTTTTTAGTTAATGATGAGATTAATGCGTCCTATTTCCGTGAATTTTTGGTAAAAACCATTCTGGATAGAATGTTTGGCATTATAGTTTGGAAATCCGGAAGAGGAAACTGAGCATTTTGTTGTGGTTGAAATTTGAAGCGATTTTCCGAGGAAATTATTGAGGCTATGGAAAAATTTGGTGATCTTTTTGAATTAAACGCTTTTATTAGACAGTATGAATTAATTATAATACAAAAAAAGACGATTTTAATTTTATTATAACATTTAAATAAATATCTTAATAATTACACGTCATATAAATATTTTATTTCCTAATATATTCTTTAAAAATTTATAGAAGCTGACGAGTTGGTCATGGACTGTGAACCTCCAATGATCCTTGATTTTGAAAAACTTCAAATACGCACTTGATCAGAAGAACACTTGCAAGTAAATGTAACTAACGTGTTCCTTTAAATATATTAAGGTGTAGGAATCTTTAACTTTTTGAATGACCTCGCTCAGACAATGGAAAGAAATAAAAAGGTAGTCTTGCAGAACTGACTGGTACAGAGTCTCAATTCAAAGCAGGAGGATATAAAGCGACCTATTCACCAGGGAATAGCGGCAAGATACAGCAATAGCACGATGCCCTATCTCCTTTTCGGACATACGAAGCGGTCATTACAGGGGATAGAACGGCGATAGAACTCCTTCTAATATTTGTACCCCAGGGTAACTTTATTCGAGACAACCAAAGAAAAAATATAATGCTGGATTTCTGGTGAAATGCGTACGTTCCTTGCCTTCGTAATTTATTTTTAAGCAAAAATGTTTTCTAAGCTTACAAACTGCGTTATAGTCGAGCTCATGATGAAAGAAAAACATCCGAGAGGCAGAAAGAAAGAAATTCTAAGCTATCTATCCTTTATCAATTGTGAGCGGAATGGCTGACTAAACTTAATGTTTGTTCTTAAAGTAGCCGTTTATGTTCTCAGCTCCCGAAAAACATCCCAAGGGAGTAAGATGAAGCCTTAAAAAGAAAATGATGCTGTAAAAAGAAGACACGGAGGTTTAAATCCATGCTTTCTTCCAGTGGTGAATAGAATTTTTGGATATTTATATATAGACATATGATAGGAAAAAGCTGTTCGGGGTGTTTTTTGGCAGACAGGTGGTTACCTTTGTGCAGTATTTCTACCGCAACGATCAGCTGGCGTAGTATTAAATGGCTTTAGTGGAAACCAATAGACACTTGAAAAATAGAGAACATTTAGAAAATTCTCTATAAAGAATGATGTTTCCAACCTCCTGATGGGCTGAGATGGTTTGGGATTCGAGACAAAGAAAGAAATCGCGTGTATCACGTACTGGGTTGCCTTGGAGACGTGTTCGGGTAAATAACTACTGGATGAAAACGAGACTTTGTAAATAGATTTCGCTGAGGAATTTTCTGTGTTGTATGAGGCGCATGAAGAGAATAGGAATGCAAGATGTTCGTCGAGCGGTTACTAAGCATAGAAAATGGCAAAAAGAACAAGAGCTCATCGCTTTCTTAGTGCACAGCTACCGTCCTAAGATGTCTGGTTGTGTTTTTTGCTGATTTACACATAGTGCATTTGATCAGAATACAGCGCTGGAAGCATTATAGTTGGCATTTCTTGGATAAGGAAATAAGGGGACGTGGGGAACATTGACACTGAAAGTAATTAAGGAACAGGTAACAGCATGAAGTGAGGAAAGAGAAAAAGCTGATTAATTTAAGTTACCTACTACTAATCCAAGATTACAGTACTCGTAAGTAGGGCATATCACATATGTTTTTATCTGAGTAGGCATAGAACTCAGTTGAAAAGTTATCAAACCTGATAGATAGCGTGGCAGAAAGAGTCCTGTTCTTTGGTGATTTGGATATTAGGATACTAATTGAAGTTCGTGTTTACTGGATAGAGCAAGCGGTAGGGAAAGTTTACGCTTATGGCAGCTTAGTTTAGAATATAACTTATAATTTCGAGAACGTGAATTATCCAGACAATTACATCACCACAATAAACCCAAATTTCATCATTACGTTTTGAAACATTTTCCTTGTTCACATGCAATCTGAACATAAAGTACTTTTATTATCATGGTGTGACTGCGTCGATAATTCACTTTTTCTTAATGAAACGAACCACGAAGAAAGAAAACAAGTCTTTCAAAAGTACGCCTAAAATAACTTTAATTACACTACTCTGCATTTAAAAATAAAGATTACTGATGATTTCACAAACTGTTTCATCAAACCAGTTTGATGAAACAGTTTGTGAACGGTGATGTGCAAGAAGAACAGGTTTGGGGTCTATCAGTGGTTTATGAACTATGTTCTTTGATTCAGGAAAAAAACTTCCCCTCTTTGGTCAGACCTTGCTATCCCAGTGTTACTCCTTGCCCGACTGTCTCACTCGCACAAAAGCAAGGCGGTTTTGTGTAGCCAGATGGCTGTCCAAGTAGTATGCCTGTCACTTTAAAGTCAGTACAGGCCAACAAAGCACGTTCTTCACACCCAATATTTGTCAACAACTTCAAGTTCTCATATGTTTTTTGCACAGTGTGAGCTACTGAAATTGATCCATAATTGTTTCCTTTGTGGAGCAAAACGACTTTGAAACTCCTCTTTGGCTATTAAATAAAAAGTCGCCACTCGTAGGATTGTAAAAAATTCTTAAATAGTTCGTTAATAATTTATATTGCTGCATAAAACCATAGAATTGTCATCAGAAAAGTAGGGGACTACTTCTCGTTCTGTGTCTGTACCATGAGAAAACGTCCATGTGTTAGAAGAATTTTTGATTGAAGTCTAGAACCAAGGAGTCTGTAGATTCCTTTGGTAAATTTAAATCTCTTACCAGATCATTTAGCTCATGCTATGAAAACTATGAAACAATTGAGAGCTGGACACAATGTCTGCAGGTGTGTAGACTTCAATTTCATACTTCAGAAGTTTCACTTTCAGCACTCTCTGCTGCTACATTCTTCAATATAAGTGGGGGGGTCAAGAAATCGACAAGTTAAATCCGTGTGGGAGTGGTCTAATGGCAAATGGAATTTTAGGGTACACGATGTCCTTCTGACTCTTTGCATTGCATTTCTCTACATTAACCAAGTAAAAGCAACAGTCATCACGTGGTTTGTAGGTATCTGTCAAATCATGAGAATTGCAAATTGCATAGCCGTCTTTTTACCATTTTTTTTTTCACAATCTCAATGCTTATATAGGTTTGGTAAATTTTGTGTAGAGTCTGTATTGTTATCCACCCTATACTTTTTAGATTCATATCGAAGTCAGTAAGGCATTCTGAGATGTTCACCGGAAACCTGTCAGCCCATTGATCACACTGATAAACATTGCTGCATGGTGCTCTCAAGGTCAAGAAACAAATGACTGAAGGTAGTGTTACCAATATGTGAAGATTTAGTTTGCAAGTCCCCACCATTTACTCATACCTTAATACATTCAATAATGCAACTCATGACATCAATTTTTGTAATTGATAAAAAAGGAGAAAAAACGAATAACATTTCTGAAATCAACGTAAAGGAACTAAATTAAAAACAGCTATCAGTTTACAAAACCTTTAGAGTGGTTGTTTTATGCGCATTGGACTGCTTTACTTTTTAATGTATTCCTTTGAATTTAAATATAGGGTGCATTGGCAACCCTCATTTCCCATAATTATCATGGTTCACTATTGTGTTACTTTAAAAATACACCACTTTTTTCCATTTAGAAAATGACATAATAAAATAAATAAAACCATCGCATTGATTCTTTTAGATGCATTTCTACTGTACAGTCAACATTTATTTTTGAACAGCATTGTAATTTACATTCTGGCCAGAAAACTGCACAGCAGTGTGAGTATTTTAGAGTACTGAATAGTATATACTGTATGCAAATTGTATTCTACCTAACAACTCTAAAATATTCAATAACACTCCACAATTTACACATTCAGCGATCAGCGGAAAAGAGACCAGCTGTAGGACATCGTTTTATACAACTAGCATTCATGGTTATTCTAAATCAATGACAGGTCTTGAGGACACATCCATATTCAAAGACACACTTATATATTAAAGTAAAAGCAAGAACCTCTGAACCTCTGACACAATAAAGAACACAGAAACATGCATCTTCGTATTGTGCAGGATATTGGTGACAGAAAATGCGCGAGAAATGAAAGTTGTTGCTGCCAGTCAATACCTGTTGTCATGAGAAACGAAATTTCCACTCAAAGTACCTCACGGTTCCCAAGAGAAAAACCAGATACACGACTACTGTCTGATCGACTTGTCTATGACTCTTAGAGTGTATGCGCATCTCTAGTTCCAATAGTAAGTAAATAAGGGAAGGTATGCGTATCAATCCTCCCTATACATATTAACTAATATATGCAAGCAAGCATGATTGATCTGACCGGTTTCTGCAATGAGCGTCTGCCAGATGCAGAAACTGGTTAAATAAAGCAATACCTCCCGCTAAGAATATTCCAAAAAAGATCTTGTCCATCTGAATGACAGGTTTTCGGTGAACATCTCGTGACTTACGTGGTTTCTAGACACTGAAAACCTCATGAACGAAAATCAGTTGTCTTTCGAGTAAGTGCACTGAATACGATGACCAAAGTTCAACAAACGTCCGAAAAGCATTTATCAGAAATGTTGTGTAGTTATAGTAAGTCTTCAGAATAAGCATGCTAAACTACTCGGAGATACAGCATCCTTCGAGACCTTCACTCCTTATGACTATGGGAATAATAACATCGCCCTTTGCTTCAGAGAACCTCCAATGTGCACAAAAAAGCAATGTACAGTCTCGATTATATGTCCAGAAGAAGATGTTCTACCTTATTCTGGATTTTATTGAAAACTCATTTAATCCTAGCTACCAACTCTGCTCGATTTGACGCCTAATTCTTGATAATAAACTTAATTTTCTTGCACTTTTGACACATTTTCATATTCAGTGCCTCAAAAAATTAAATTTTTCAAACAATATTTCTTCAATATCATGTGGAATTGATCGATACACTCTGTTATTTCTATATCATGCACTAATCAGATTACGCTTACATTATGGAGTTGTCGTTGTTTATGATTTATCTAGAAACGGTGTTCTGGAAAAATTTAATACCAACCAAAACAGTGCTCTGAGAATTGCCTTGGGAGCTTTTCGAAGATCTCCAATTCACAGCTTATTGAAGAGAAAGAACCACTGAATTAGGAAAATACTATTGTTAACCTATGCGGATAAAATCAAGAGTGTGCCTTCAACACCCTTTCCCTTCTGAAATTTCTCTTTGATCCGCAGATGACGAGGTTTACGACACCAAACCTAAACCACTGGAATCAGACTTCGAGGACTGAGGAAAACAAAAGTGGGAATTTGTTGAAATCTTAATATCTACCAGGAAGAAAAACAATCCGCTCCACTTCTCGCCATGGTGTTAAGACTCTTGAATATTGGAGAAAGTTTCAGTAGCTACTTGTAACACCCAGCAATTACAAGCAGCTCATTCAACAAGTAATTGGTATATTATAAAATCTATAACGATGGTTGGAATATTGTTTCCACAGCTGAATATTTAGCGCAGGAGTGCAAGACGAGATAATATACACGTTTCAGTTGACCCGTGGCTGAAGCTCGTCTAACTGCTGAATACGGTATTGATTGTGTTGTTACCAAAATAAGTAATTGAATGCTGAATTTAGGTAGAATTTCTGAGTTTTTCTAAGAGAATTTCTGAATCCTCTTCTCTTCTGAATTTAGGTAGGCCAGCCGGCGAATGAACAGAACACGTGCAGCTTGCGATTAAGCGGGACAAAATTTGCTATAGTGGTGTACCATAGAATAACAATGAGGATCGCCAATATGGCTGCCTTACAGTACGGACGTGTCGTTTATCGCTCTGCAATAATTTGTCTGAATTATGTGTTTTATATGTAATACAGTTAAAACTTATTGGTTCTAGTTGAAGATCAACTAACAGTGGACTCGTAGGATGAGACTTTTCCAACTTTCTAGGGAAATATAATCAGATTTTTACGTTATTTATCTATTTCCTTTGTTGTGAGACAGGTCACCATGCCGCTCACAACGAGGTAATGGAGAGTGCTCCGATACAACGCGGCTGCCACGTTCAAATCTGATTATTGACTTGGGAGGATTCGCCAATTAGTGCTCTCTGGGCTGCAAAAGTGCCCCACCATTTTATGTCACTTATATCTTTGTGGAACTAAAAGTACCATGTGCTCGCGGAACTAAATATACCATGTGCTGTGTCTCCCCCCCCTTCCATAGACATTCCATGGAAGAGACAGATATATCTCTCTCTAGTTATTGTTCCGAGATTTTATGAGCGTGATTAGCGCCTCCGAAAACCATAACAGAAGTAACCCCGTGTTTCTAGGAGCACTTTTATACCTAGGTGTTTCTCCTCCCCTCCAGCTGATTGAGGGGGATAGCCCAAACTCCCAGAACTATTCAACTCCCATAACCACTCCTATTCAAGTCGTTAAACGGCTCCCATATAAAAGAATCATCTAAAATACGATGACGTGCCCTGAATATTGGAGACGTGGCTATCCCACTGAGCAGGCCAAAATCGGGAATGAAATGAATGAATGTGATCGCAACCGTGTTATTATAGGCATGAATAATTTGCATAATATCTGGCTATGTAAGGTGATAGATTGATATTCTATTAAATACTCTGAATTTGCATGCCAGTATGCCTATTATATCAAATATTCGCCTTCAGTGGCACTGTTCACAAACCAACATTCATGAGATCATTTTAGTCGTTAATTTTGTCGAGCAGTGTATTTATGCTATTGCTATGCTCTCAAACTAGCATAGGACTTGTTAATACAGACTCCCCCTAGTGTGATATCTACCCAGAAAAACAGTTCTTCTCCGGACATCCAGTACTAAAAACAAATTCGATTACGGTGAACATAAGAACCAGTCAATCAAGTTACGTTGGATTCCAGGACATTCTCGCATCTAGAGAATTGGCTGGTTTGCAGCCAGTTAGACCAAGCTGCCAACCTCTCAACCTCCTCAAATATAGCAGAATTCTTGGTATCATACATTGATTATAATAACATAAAGAACGTTTAAAGATAAATGGCACGAAATCTGGGAAACACAAACTTTTCCAGATTAGCCAGATGCCATAATTATGACAATAAAGCGAAAAAAATACAAATTAAAAATAAAATAATTTAAAAATCAATAGGAAGAGGTTGTTTTAGTCAGAACACATAGCAGCCATAAAATTTTGACCAGTTTTTTTTTTTTCTGTTAACAGGAGATAATCTCCTTCTCCATACACACATTCAAATGAAGTTATTATCGCAATATTTGGGCAAAAATTCAAAATTTTCTGTCATACTTATAGTAACTTTCCATTTTATCGATCTAATATGAATTTCTGGAACTGCAAATGATATATTCATTTTTGGAGCAAATCGAGATTAATATAACTTTCAAAATGAACTTAAGTTCACAATTGTCAAACTTTAACAGTAACACCTCGCCTTAGTAGCACTTTTCCGATAAATAAATGTATATACTAACTAATAAACTCTTTAATATGGTTCTCTGTAGCTGTGCAAAATTATAAACATAAAAAAATATTTATATTTTAGATGCATCAGCTACTGGCGAAAATGCTACGCAAGCTGATGTCGCTTCACTGCAATGCACAGAAACATTACAGGTCAGCCGTATTAACAGGCTGTTCCACAACTCAGAAATGTCTAAGGCACTTAAAAGCACCGAATGGCTTTAACCATAACCAAATGGATAAGAGCACCGCTACTTAGTGCTACTTAAGATCACTCTTCTTAATGGAAGTTAATGCAATTTCATTTTGGCAGTAAATTATTCTAACAAGCAGATATTTCATTTGTTGTTGCAATCCATTAAAAAGACATCCAGAAATTCAAAAATAAAAATTCTTGATATTTAGGAATAAATAAAAGCCCACATGACTTCTGAATTCCGGTGATGTATTTATTCTATCGTGTGATTAACTCTGGAATTACATGGCCGCTTCCTGAACTATAAACAGAAAATTAAAATTTGAATTACTAAACCAAAGACTTAAGACACTGAAGATAATTTGTCCAAAAAGGAATTTCTGTGGTCAAAAATTTCGAAAACACAATTCAAACGAAATACTCGGCTGAAAAAAAAAAAAAAAACCTGTAATTTATTATACATCATGCAACGTAAGCAAAATAAAGCACGTAGTCTAGGATTTATTGCAGAAAGCCACGCTGAAGTCCAGACTTAAGACAGGCTGTGCTATTATTGTTCGACTGAGGTTTTATTTGTCGACAGAAGAGACATTTTGCAAACGTTGCACTCTCTATGCAAGAAGAGTAAAATTACTTTTCTGACGACAAATAAAACCTGAATCTTACAATAATAGAGCAGGGCGTCTTGCAAGCCAGAAAGACTACACTGGTTGCTACCACACAAAAACCAGTCTTATGACTGACATCTACAGGTAAAATGTTCTACTCTTGTATCAAGGAAGGGAACTTTAGACGCCTAATAACACAAAACGACTCTACTTCTCAGAACCGCTAGTGACTACCACTTTTTTGTATAGGGCAATTTTGGTGCATCGATCAGTTCATATAATATATAGGAGTAAACTGCGAGATATAAAATAGTTCTGACTGTCGAGGCTAGAGAGGTGCCGACCGGGCTAGCCGAGTGGGTAAAGTACCTGCCCGGCAACCCAAAGGTCGCGGGTTCGATTCCCGCCTCGGGCTTGGATCAAAGTACTGCAAAAACCTTGGGAGGTGCAATATGGCCACAGAAGCCGATGCGCCAACAACTACCAAATCAAAAAAAAAAAAAAAAAAAAAAAAAGTCGAGGCTAGAATATTACTGAGTGAAGAAGCCATAACTCTTCGTAAACAGGCCCGTTCGATATTTGTAGGAGAGCAGTTTCTGCTCATGTAGACATAGAATTGATTCATATTTGTAAATCTGCTTTATAGTGATTTGAAATTGAATCCTACGTGTTTTTAAGAATGGCTATAACCATAGTTCGAAGACTGATTTTGCTCTGGTCACTGTTTGCACGATAAAAGCAAATATCCAGTCTACGTTTGACGATGATTAATTAAATAATAAGTCCTTTTATTATAATCAGTGAGATATTAGCAAATTATTCAATTGTTCTTGATTGTCCACGCTAAAATCAGTGTATACATATTCTTTACTTTGGATTTTAGTTTATTATTAATTTTTAAATCTTGTAGACCCCTTGTTTCGATATTATTAGTTACGATTAGCGAAATGACAATCAGTGACAATTTTTATTTTCTTATTTTAAAGACATATAGTTTGTAGAATTCAAAGAGAATATTTAAGTAGTGAAAACTTTATATCTTGGATTAGTTTTGTCATTAAATTTCATCTATTTAATTAAATAAAACTCAAAGTTAAAGAGTGAAAAATGTTTGATATTATTAGGCGTGGAATATTCCCCGTTCATTATACGTGCAATCCATTAAAAAGACATCGCATCTAAAAAGTGGCTTTTGTGATGAACAAATCGATACCTATATTAAAATATGCAAAGAACGGAAAACTGGCCTCCACTTGTTTATCTGGGATAAATTACTGTATCAGACCGGTGTATAAAAGGAAGCCTTGTAAACCACACGAGTTAGTTGCACTCATCACGAAACACTGAGCTAAGCTGATTGATTTCAAGAGGGATTATTATCGGATGCCACACTGCTATTGGTTATTGTATTTGTACTTGTTATTGTCGATAGATGGTTGGCAGGCAGTTCCTGACAGCTAATCCTCCAAAGTTGATTGTTGGTGATGCTATCATGAAATAGAAAACTGGTAATATCCTCCTTCCTCGTAACTCTAGGATACTTGAAATGAGAGTGCGACAATCCCGTGGGACAGCCTTGCAAAATATCATATAGACGTGTACGGCAGCAGTAGGGATTGAGATCTGTACGAATCCTTCCTCCTCGGCGAAGACACTATGAATGGAACTCCACAGTCTCGGTTTTCATAGGTGAGCAGCAGCGCATAAGTCAACCATCACCAACCACAATCAGCGGTCTATTGTGGAGCAACAAGCAGTAATTTGTCCATATTTCAGTGGCAATCGATTCTATGAAGTGAAGAATCGCGCTACACCCAATTCCGATCAGTGCTTCAATAATGAGGTTCGAGGGAGATGAGATAATGGCGTGGGGCTATTCCTCTTGTTAAGGCTTAAGGCCTTTGGAGGTTGTGCAAGGACCCCCCATGATGCAGAGGTTCTTTGATACAGATCCATATTAATACATGATAATGCTCCATATTTGAACCTTTTGAAACTACTATAGGATGAAATTGAATATCGTTTGATGCCCAGATCAACACAAGCCACATCGATAGCTCAACTAGTCAATATTCCGTAGTGGACAACGACACCTGCAGCAGTCCATCGTTCATTGGTGGAAAACCTAGTCAATAGGGTGTTGTGTGTGTGTATCGTAACGGGTGTGGGGGGAGGGGTTGTGGTTGTGTTGTAACCTTTTATTTATTATTTATTTATTGTTCCTTACACTCGATACCAGTATATATTTCTCTGGATCTTTATAATATTATATTCTATTCTTGTATTCCCTGTGAACTATCTAAATTTCTTCCCTTTAAATTTGTCCCCACTTTGCATCTGATGTGTTATCTCACAGAAGAAACTGGCTCTAGGGAATAGCAGTGGTTATGTCCCCCTCTTTGTTTGTTCAGGCTGGGTATTAGAATGACAAACACAGTTTCTATACAATATATACAATTAGTTCATTATACAGTACATACTTACAAGGAAAGAAAAAGAATTTAGTAAAAATCATAATACCTTAGTCATCAGGCATTAATACATGGCATGGACCTTGTTCCAGGTCTTGGACTTTCCTATACAGCACCTTCTTCTTACTATTGGGCTACTAACATTCCTACGATCAGTTTAACTTAACTCTTTCTTAAATACAATTGACATTTTATTTTTATTATTCATACTTATCGAGCACAATCCTACATTCTTTTTACTCGTTAATACAATTCTTCTTCTTGGATTAAAAGTCCACATTTCCAAATTATTCTAGGCTAGTCTCACCCTAACACAAATCAAATTACCCTTTACTTTAATGTAATGTATATTGGTTTTGGTTTTTCTTTGATCTCTCAGGTAAATTTCAGCATTTAGCGGCTAACTGCGCCACTTCTCTACTTCTGTAACATTATACAAGTTAACAAACAACTCTATCTGCTCTATAGGTTAACCCGTCCAAAACTTTCTTAGCGCTCACTAATGTAAAGTAGATGAACCATAACTATGAACAATCTTTCGTTAAACTATTTCTAAAATATTTCTTTACTTATCTATAGAACATGCACTGAGTTTACTGTATGTTCCCTTACAACCTCATTTAATAATGCCTAATTACCCTGCAGTCCTTTGCAATTATCTAAAGGCACATACACTGTTTAAACACTTACTTCTGGAGAGTTTAAGCCTTCTGCTAATACAATGTTTGGCCTGTGACTTTCTGCTCAGCAACGGGGTTTGCCACTGGTTTGGAAACGCTCTTCTCCGGCTCCGGAACTGCTATCATCTGGTTCGCGCTGTCTCTTCGCTAGCACGGTTCTGCTCTGTCGGTTCGGGGCTACTATGTTTCATCTACGGTTTTGTTCCATCTATTCAGGCTGCTACTTTCCAATCCCAGATTTGCTCGATCTAATTGGGCTGCTACTTTCCAATCCCAGATTTGCTCGATCTAATTGGGCTGCTACTTCGCCTGTCGGCTCGGGGGCGGGGGGGGGGGTTCTACTACCATCAAGGCTTCGTTCCATCTTACGCATTCTCAAACTCTATCAGGTCTTACTCAACTGATTTCTACATCTTAAATCTTAATCAGCACTTGCTCAACTGCTTGACACTGACTTTTAAAACTTATCAAAATTTATTCAACTTACAATCCATCTTAAACTTGTCAACACTTGCTGAACTGACTGACTCTCTCTTTCTCGTGCGCTCTCCCTTTTTGTTCATCCAAATTTCGCATGGCCCCTCTTCGCTGGCCCGCCCTTGATAGGGACTTTAACCACTCGTTATCACTACCTAAAATTTCTCCCCGTGTTATTCGTTAATATTAAATTCTTAATGCCGTCCCCCTTTTTTTTTCGCGATCCAACCTCCTTTGAATGTCTGTCCTTCTTTTTGAAACAGCCTCTCCTTTTAAGTTTACCGGCCACTTATATCTTATCAGAAGTTTACCGTCTACTTAAATCTTGTCAGAAATGTACCGGCTACCTTTAACTGCACTTATCCCCTTTCCCCTTTCTTTTTTTGATGTTAGCCGGTCACTTTCGCCAGCACTTATTCTTATTACTCCTTTAATGATATCGAATATCAAGGCTCCCATCACCGACGAACCGATAGTAGTTTTAATTTGGATCCGGACACCTGGCGTACCCTCTCTTCCCTTTCGGAACCCTTGGTGTCGCTAATCAGCGAAGGCGCTGCGACTGATCCGGTTTCTTGTTTATTGTTTGCTCCCAGCGACCCTTCTTACACTCTGCTACAACGTGCCCCCCCCACTGCTTGGTCCCGCTATCCTTACTCGCTCTTCCGTATTGATGGGCGCCGATACTTTATCCTTTACTACTGTTTAAATTTCACGGTATACCTGCCCTTACATTAAATATAGCGTCTCCTTAAATCAAATCCATTAGCGTGAGACCCACTATCTTTAACAATATTTGTGATTTGTAAGGTTTCGCCGCCCCATATTGTTATACCAGAAGCTTTACTTTTAATTAATCTCTCGTGTATGTGGACATGTGTTTATGTAAGGGGCGGCTCCTAGAACGTGAGTTCAACTCCGCCTCGTATCTCTGTGAAGAACAGTATCACTACAAATGGGCCAGATGTGTGTGACGTCGGTTTGTGTGTATTATGTGTGTGTTCTGTTGTTATGTTCTGACCGCTTGGCTACCCAGAAGCATCAGTCACCTGGACAGATGATTCTGGGTACTCGTCCACACCACGGGAAGGTGGGCCAGTTCCAGTAGATGGGACACCTATGGTCTCAGAGTATGAGACAAAAAAAAATAAATTTTTTTCCTTCTCTGGGGCCCACTCCAGAGGGGGAAAAAATAAAATAAAAAAAAAAAACCGAAAGGAAGAGAAAGAAATGAATAAAAATAATTAACTAAGATAACAAAAAAATAATAATAATAAAAAAAGTAAATAAATAAATAGGAAAAAAAATTAATATATATATACTAAGTATATATATATTGGTTTTTAGCATATATACGCAAACATACATACATACATATATATATATATATATATATCAAAAAGTGAAAAGGGAAAAACCAGGGGGGGGAAGAGAGAGATAAAGAAAAGGGTAGATCTTCCAGTTGTGCAACCAGTAAGAACGGCAGCATAAAAACTCCTCGGTGCCTCCAGCCAGATGGATTTCATCAACCTCGTATCACTGGAATCATACTTTTCCTTAGTTCAAATACTTCTTTAGCAAATACCTGGAGCATCTGAAACTTACTAGAGTCTCTTAAAAATATGGCTTCTTTTCCTGGAGCTTTACTCTCAAGAATTTCAGGTATCGCTGTCCTGGCATTGTCATATATTCGGCAATCATATAGTATGTGCCGCCAGCCTTCCCTGGCCCCGCAAAAACAAAGGTCCGTGTTACTTAGTCTTAATGCATATAATTTCTCATTCATTGACCCGTGCCCTGTTAACAAAAATGACGACTGTAAACCAATTACAAACCTTTTTATCATTCAGAAAAGTCATGTTCGGGATAAACAAGTTGGTCACTTCTCCAGTAGTTATGGTATCCCATCTTGTCTGCCATAAATTGATTATTTCATTCATACACCTTTTCTTTTCGCTTCTACAGTCAGAGCGAATATTTATCTCTATACCAAAAAGTTCTGTAGGAATTTCCCTCTTAATACGGTAGCAAAAACCCCGATACAACAAATGTAGATCCAAGTGTAGCACTCTGGCCAACACCTGCAGCGCGGCAGTGGACACCGTTCTGCACACTCTTACAATACCAAGAAGCATGATGCGTTGTATGGAATTTAGCTTAGACCGAAACGTAGCTATTTTAACTCTATGGAACCAGGCTCCTGCAGCGTACGTAGTTATAGGAAGGAATACTGCCTTGTAATACAGAAACAGTGTTTTATGTGATAGGCCCCAGTCAGACTTTGAAATTCTAATGATAGCACCAGAAAATTTCCTGATTTTATTGCTTAAATATAATAAGTGCTGGTGAAATTTACTGTCCACAATAATTCCCAGGTATTTGGTATCAAGGACCATAAGTAACTGTACACCATTCAACTTGATCTGAGGAGGTCGATTTATATCTAAAGCTGTTTTAAATAACATAATTTTAGTTTTGTAAGGACTAATAGCAAGCTTAAAACTTTGAGCCCAAGAACTTAAGTCTGTCAGCACACTACTAGCTCTCTGTTCTAGGAGTGAGCGAGATCGTCCTGCAATTATAATTGTCAGATCATCTGCAAATGCCAGCACCTTACAATTAGGGAATGTGTGAACCAACCAATTCTGTAAAACTAGGTTCCAAATAAGGGGTCCCAAGACGGAGCCTTGAGGACATCCTCTCACAACCTGTTTTCGTAGCTCAAAGTGCTTGGACTTCACTAGCACATATCTATTTGAAAAGTAACTGTTGAAAAGCATTGTGTATATAAAAATTTTTTCTTGTAAGATTTCATATCTTACACGGGCAAACGGGGACCTATCCGCTATTGGAAATGAGTATCAATGGCATCGCCACTGAAAGTCAGTGCTATAAGTGGTGCATGATCTTCCTGATTAAAATTTGATTTGCCACTTACCCGACTTCGGAATACCATACGACACAGAGAAAATATATCATCAAATCGAAGAAATAACTGTATACATTTCTGTAGCGACTTTTTATTATCAGTTAATTAGATGACTTATCTCATGAACCTCTTATGTTATATTTTCATTTGTTGAAGCAAATCTAGGTGTATAATGATTATTAATGATACTGTTTTATGATATAATGATACTTATCTTTAAAAATGAACACTCAAGCAGTATTGACCATTTTAACAGACACACCTTGGCCTTATTCGCTCTTGTGCCAGTCAGTGCGTATACCAACCAATCAATTCTTTAATATGAATTCGGTGTATCTGTGTAGGAATATAAATGGGAAAGTTGTGTGCATTTTTGATGCACACTGTGAAAAATGGTAATGAAAGCTAATGATGCTTCACTGCAATACTCAGGAACATTACAGATGAGCTGTATTAACAGGCTGTCACACACGCATTGTCATAAATGTAAGAATGCAGCTTGGGCTTCGACCATAAGCCCACTTAAGCCCACTTTCCTCAATGGAGGCTAATGAAATATTCTAATAAGCAGATATACAGATTTTTATAAATAGAAATAAGGTTGACATTTATCAATCAATCTTTAGTAAAGACCTGCTATTCACTTTTTAGAAAATCAACCGCAGGTCGCATGCAATTTCTACTGAGAGTATATACGGAGCAATATGGTCTCAGTCACTGATGCTCCTTAAACCCTATTACATAAAAAAAAAGCTAATTTAAGTTATATATAATATATTGCCATAATAAAAACTTGAAGTATACATTAGACTTAGCAAACTTCAAGATGGAATCATTTCATAATCAACTTAGAGATGTTCATAGAATATGTTAAAAGCATACATGAGCTAACCGAGTAGCTAAGAGAAGCGCTACAGCGCAGGAGTACACGCATGAGCTAACCTGTTTCAAAACTTTGGTTATTTGAGGAAAGAAGAAATTGCAGAAGACAGACCTCAACAGAAGTATTTGCAGCTGGTAATCTAAAGTGGCTGAGCGAAATTGCTTTTGTAGTGGATCGTTAAAGTGGACTGTCTTCAGATAGAAGTACAACTGACTGATGTCTTCAGTGCACAAACCGTGAAACCGATTGACACTCGCACATGCGAAGAGCTTTGCAGAGAATATACAACAAAAGTCGTAGACTACTTCGCAATTTAGTGCTGGAAGTGAATCGGAAAGAAAGTCTGTGATGTCAATACATTGCAGCCTTTCTTTCGGGGAATGGTGGCACGAATGGCGAAATATCATATAGTCGGATAAATCAACCTAGCAATTGCTTTATACTACGAGGACTTTTCAATAAAGAGTGATCGTAATTTTCCATGAACAACTCTACTTCTTGCTATTTCTAGCTGAGCCGCGGAATTTATTACATAACCAAGCTGCATCGCATAACTGCGAAGTTGACTCGTGCGCATGTTGTAACCTTGGCGGTTGGTCAGGTTTATGCCTGTTCAGTTTCGCCAACCTTACAGAGCGAGGAAGCGTATGCTGCTCTCAAATTTTGTTTCCATCTGAAGAAACCAGCTAAAACGTATGAAATGTTAAGAGACTTATATTGAATCTAGGCTTCCATGTACGCAGGTGGTTTAGTATGTTTAAAGATGAATGTGAATTAATCACATAAATCGGGGGTCGCTGAGCTCCAACCACTGTTTCTGTAATAGTGAGAGAAGATCGTCGTATAATATAAAACAACTGGCAGAGATGCTGAGAATATTGGTAAGAATCATGCACGGTATTCTCCCTGACCATTTGCATATGAAACGTGTTTGTTCACCCCGGGTTCCAAGATTACTCATAACTAAGCAACAGCACGTTCGCATTTAGGTTTGTCAGGAGCTGCAACGGATGATTACTGAAGATGGCGAGGTTCTGCACAAAGTTCTGTTCTTATAACGGCGGATGAAATATGGATTCATCATTTTGATCCAGAGATTAAGCAAAAATCTCTGATTGTAAGTCTACGTCATCGCAAAAAAAGTTGTCTTCTGCAAGAAAGATTCTTGTTATTATTATTATTTTTTTGATATTCAATGAATGGTTTACAGCATTGTGCCAAGTCATACAACTGATACGGGACCGTACTATAGAACTGTACTGTACACTTTGCGGATCACATTCATTGCAAAGGACCACAATTGCACGCAGGTGGGTGAATGCTGCAGTACGATAATGCAAAGCCTTATTATTCATAGTGTCATTGAGTCCATTAATATGAGATGTGTTCCTCGTCCACCTTGCAGCCCTGACCTTGTACCCTGTGATTTTGTTTTTATTTCTAAAGTTAAATAAAGCCAAGCGAGCAAAACGTTTCCAGTCGTCAGATGAGCTGTAAAGACATTGGAGGCTATTCTCAAAGAATGTCACAAATGGCTCACACCATGTTTTTTAAAAATGGCACAAACGTTGAAGTAAACGTATTTCATCAAACAGAGACTACTTTGAAAAGGACCATCAAAATATGGATGATTCATAAAGGTATGTTGTGAAAAAGCATTGTGATCATTCTTTATTGGCCCTCATATTTCGAAGTTACAATTGTTTATATGTTAAGAAAATCACGGGTGTATGCTATTCTCCCTCATATTATTCTAGCAGTACCGAAGTAACAATGGTGGCGCAGTTCTTGTGGCTATACCCATCACACTAGCCAGCAAATGGGACAAGGTCACTTGAATACCATCGAAAAATTAAACGCATCTCAATCTTCTTGATTATAAGTCTATTTTAGTTGGAAAAAGTACAGCGAGGATGGTAATGTGTCACAGAGTCAAATGCTGGTCTACCGTGATCAGTAAAGTATCCAGATTTAAATCCACTTGGGTACCAATAAATTGAACTGGACCGATACCTTTGTGAACACCTGCCTAATTCTGCAACAGATGAAGATAATTTTCTGACTATCTGGTACAGTATTCCACCTTTAAGAATCTCGTGACCTGTAATGGAAAAACACATCGCAGAAATATTCTTAGGGAAACGTGACCTAACGAACTATTAGTAGACCATTTATATAACCAGCTAGTATATGCAGTATTATAATACTACATATACACTAGCGGATTATTACTCGGATGGGTTATTTTATGTGTTTATTACTTTGACGTGTTCTGGAAGGAAACAGAATGCTGGTTACTGATGTATATTCGAAATAATATAAAATACGTCAGGAATCTGCATATTCGTCATAAATAGTATGAATTTATTACGCCATAAATTTTCAAAACATTATATAGAGAAGAATTTAAAGTCCTATAAAACCTTATCATCTTACCGAGTTTTACAATGCTAGCCTACATAGACTTTTAATTAACCCTATATGATCAGTTTATTGGGCTGCAATGTCTAGATTCACTCGCTGTGATTTAATCAAAGATTACAGTTGAATTTAGAGCTCCAGTGTTGGTTGGGCTCGGTGCCTAGGGGATCCCACTTGGGTAAAGAGGATCCTGTCCCCACTAAATGGAAATTTACAGTTTAATTCTGTGATAATCACCAATGAAAGTATTCATTAGTAAGGATCATAGATCAAAGTATTATTGTTATTTTATGTTTCATGCTATGATATGATTTAGTTTCGTCAATTAAATAGTTTTTCCTATTTTTCTCAACGCATTATGCCATTTGAAATTTGATTTAAATCGAAAGTACTTCTCAATTTCTTCTGGGTTTCACTTTTTAAGGTTTCCAGGATTCGAACTTGTATCAATTTTGTCATACTGATGGTCGTTTTCGTGACAGACCTTTAAATCACGTACCTTTAAATATTGGTAGTTTCAAAGGGTATTCACGCCGTTACAGTTTTAAAATTTGAATATTTCCATATGATGTACACTCCTGCTTTGATAGTTAGGATGCATAGCTGTGACAACGGTTTTCGTTTGTTTGTTTTTTTTAATTAATTGTCACAATGTAAGGTTTAACATAAACAAAGAACTCACTACAAAATATTTTAAGATTTTTTTTTTATTGAGCATTGAAAAATTTACAGAAGAAAATATTGAAATGATTAATATTAACAACTGTACTGAGTTTTCATTACAATATCCTCCAGGAGATTTTATCGCTGCATTACACAGGTGTGGCATTCTAGCGTTTAATTTTATAATAATGTCTTGATGAACATGAACATTATTTCAAGCAATCTGCAAGGTTGCCCACACATTTTGTGATTATCGGCGGATTTGACGGTCTAGATTCTAGACCATCAAATCATCTAGACTCTAGATGATCCCATAAAAGCTTTATTAAGTTTAAATCGCACAATTCGGGTGGCTATACCATAATTTGCAATACCGCCCTCTTCTATTATTCTTCAGTTTCAAGGAATTCCAGGACATACAGGCATTGAAGGTAATGAAAGAGCCGATAGAGCAGCAAAGAATCCTACAAACACAGACCTAAAGTTTTACAAAGTTCCACATTTCGATTACAGGCCTATTATAAAAAAAATTCTCCATACTCAGTGGTCACAAATGTGGCAAAATGAATCAAATAATAAACTGTTTCAAATAAAACATGAACTTCAGCCATGGAAATCGAGTCTTCGTAAAAATCGGCACGAAGAAGTCATTTTAACGAGACTGCGCATTGGACATACTCATCTCACGCACTTTCACTTACTCACCAAAGCAAACCCCCCAGAATGTTTTCACTGTTCTTGTCAACTCACTGTAAAACATTTCCTCATAGAATGTCCACAATACCATATGGCGCGACAGTCAGCCTTCCATCTCCCTATAAATTTCCAAGATCCTCTGACCTTATCACAAATCCTAGGCGATAACTCCAACATTGAAAATATATTCACTTATTTAAAATTAATAGGATATTTTGACCAGATATAAATCACATTTAAGAAATATAAACTTCCTTGTCAGATAAACATTAATAGATAGGCGCAATATGGCCAAAGTTGCTTTTGCGCCAAAAAACCCTACAACAACAACAACAACAAGGAATTCCCTGCGCAGCTTAAAGCTGTATTTCGGGTCACCGTCTTGTTGTAATATAATTTTTTTTCCACACAGTCGAAGTCCAGAGGATATTGCATTATGTTCAAAAATGTTTTATAATCATCTTTTCTTAAACTCCTTCAATTCTGACGATGTCACCCACTCCAGAAAAAACAGAGCAACCCCAGATCATGATGAAAAACCACCAACGTGATTGACTGTAGGTAAGAAACAATGTAGCACTATTTTTTTTCTTCATTCGATCGCCTTACATAAACTCTACTCTTGGTTCCAAAAATATCAAGTTTGGATTCATCCATCCACAGTACGTTTTTCAACTCTTCACTTGTCCAATGGTGATGGCCTTAGCCCAAGCCAACCTTTCTCTTAATTTTCGTGTTTTAAGAAGGGCTTTCCGACGGCTACATTACCATTATCATGAAGCTCTGCTTGTTTAAGACGAATTTTTAGAGTGGATGTAGACAAGGAATCTTCTCTGTTCTTATTGAACTAAACTCGGATTTCACGTGTAGAAGGTCGTTGATTGAATTTGGAAAGCAGCGTTATGGTCTTACCTTGTGTTTCCATTGTTAGGTGCGGTCATTCTAATTGTAGTTTGTCTTTAAAATGTCAGTCTACTTGACTCGTCGAAAAGTAGTTTGTACTCCTTTAAATGAAACATCTCTGTTTTTTTTCGAATACTTTTCATGGAATAACTTTCGTTATACAGAGTTATAATAGCACTTCTTTTGTGAACACCGAGGTCCTTATTCCTTGCCACGTTGCCATGTTTAATATCATAAACTCAATTCCTGGTTAAGATTTTTCGAATTATATGGGATTTATCTTTGTAGATTTAAAATTCGATGCCAATATCATGGACAAACTGTATCGCTAATTTTATTTGCGTTTGATATTCTTGTTGCAATTTATTTAAACAATTATCTGGTCTGACCTTGTACTTGTGATTAATGCTTTAATAAACTACATATTCCATAAAAATATTTTCCTCATCTCTTCTACGATATACCCAACAATAAATCTCCAAATGAAATCGGTAAAAAAAAATTATATCGCATATACCCGAGAAAGATTGGTCTTTAAGAGTAGGAAACTTATCAAATTTAGCATTTAGAAGAAGATTTCATCTTCCTTTTTCCTACTTCTATGACCGTTAATTAAACTTCTATTTATATTCTCGTATTTTATTTCATTCCCCTACAGATTTTAAGCATTCTTTCACTCTGTGTATTAACACCTTTCTACAAGAACCACACGAGGCAACAGGATTATCGTAAAAGTTTGTTACTATAGCAACCAATTTTGAAAACTAATATCGCAGCATGCGTGTGTAGCGTGTTGACGAACCCCTTCCTTTTTGCCAGCAGCTCGCATTAATCCAAACAGCACCTTTAAAAGGAAAACGTAAGACGGTAGGAGCGTTACTACATTTTCTTGTTGAATAATTAATTTTGCGCTGTCTGGAAAAAGGGAAATCACATATATGAAAAGGTTTTCATAAAGTTAGGTTTCCTTAGCTTTAAGAAATACCGTAAAATAATTAATACAAAGTTCAAATGGAGTTTATACGATGGCCGTTGGTTTACACAATTGCGTGTTATTCGTACGAATGTAAACTTACAGGTACAAAAGAAAATTCCAAAAATGGTGTATAGACAAACGGAATATCTGAAATTACTTATGCAGTGTAGTTAGTACAGTTCCTCCTTACCAGGGGTAGGTCTCGAGAATCCTGAGTAGGTAATGGATGCATGTACGAAAAGGCCCGTGAGCGAGCTGTTTGATAAGTTATATTGTACTTCCTTTGGCCTGTCTGTGGGTCAGCAACGTTAACCTCTGTAATTATGACAGATTAAAATAGGACACACTAGAACAAAAGGCCAAGATTAGGAAAAGCAATTGTCTAATGCCTCTGCAAATACCGCTTTCATTTCATTATATTCTTTTGTTTTTGTTAAATCATTTCACCTTATTTCCAAAATACCAAATTTTTGGTTCTGATTTAGTCTCTTCAAACCAAAGTGTTCATATTTGTTGCTTTGTTTTATAACAGAGTTTCGTAGTGTCGGAAAATGGCCATTTTCGTAAAATTTCTACAATAAATTATCCAGAATTGCAAATAGAAATGTCCAGAAGATGAAGAAAGAACGTAGCATTCATGATTCAATGTATCGACATCAGTGGATTGTGCTGCATTGAATTCACCACGAAAAACACTCCTGTACCATGACACTATCTTTTTCCTTCTCCCAACTGCGAATTTTGGACAACGTATCCGGGAAGTCAAAATTGTCCGAACATCCTTTATATCTAGAAATGTCCATGAGACTAGAAGAGCATATATCGTGAATTATTATTTCACAGGACAATTTCTATTTGTTTTACATCCAATTAACGTCATTTTTGTGCATTGAAGTGCTTTACGCGCCATGAAAACACTTACATATTTTCCTATGGACGTACGTTCAAAGTTTTAAGCTCACATTCTCTAGGGTATGATGACGAGATGAGATAATCAGCTTGCATGCTGGCTTCGTTCATTTATTTTACTCATACTTTATCGATTCTTGGGTTCAGTAACTTCTGGACTATCGCATATTGCCGTTTGTCAACTTGAAATGTTTAGTACTCCAGTAATGTTTAATTCTAATCACAGACATTTTTTCCAAACGAAATTTCACCGTTGTTCCCCTAAGATACTCATTTAGTTTCTTCCGTATGTTGTTTATTCGGCGTATAGATTAGAAATGAATCCTAGGCTAAGCTCTGATAACCTTTATAGATCAATAAATTTACATATTTCATGATCATAATTTCCTGAGAGATGTCCTTTGACTTTTGGCATGATAGGTACGAGGAATTTATCGCCCTGGTAGCCATGCAAACGTTGTTTTAGACGTATATACTCGTACAGGCAAATTAAAATGAATATGTTAACCAATACCGTCCGTAGGCACCAAATTCGTGAGGGAGCCGACATTGCTTGAGGTCTGATCCAGTCACTCTTCGTTCCATGAATAAACCCTCTGCCACTAGTTATTGTTTTCTGGAATTTTCACAGAGGCAACTAAGATAAATAAAATAAATTAGATTATGAGGCCTTGGCATATAGTGGCTTCACTTGTATGTATTCTTCGGTCATTTTTCCTGTTTGTGCGAGAGGTGGAGTAAACTATATAACCCACTCAGCTAATTCCTAATCAAATTAGTTGTTCTCGGTTGTTAGGCATATAAAGACTCGTGATGTGGAATCGAATCCAGAACTTTACTGCAGTGTGGAGAATTAAAGAGGCCTCCGAGAATTACTCCAGTCTCAGATGGGATGTGAACCCAATGGGATCTAGACGAAGTCTGAGTACTGGTAAGAAACAGAACCACACTTCTTGTTCTTTTATTTTCTTTATTTGGTATTATCAGTACGCAGATAGTGGTGGTAACCATCTAGTGACAGTGTATGTTTGATATTTGTACAGTATTGTAAATAGGTGGGTGGAGTTGTCAGGAAAGCTGGCTGGGACTGTCTTGTTTAATTAATTTAAAAACAAAAACTTCATCTGGCATATAAGAATCCGACTGTTACCCAGATTTCTTTCCTGTGCTTTTGTGTAATATGATGATATGTAGAGAGGATCGTTGATAGAACATGCTCCACGTAATTAAAAACATCACTCATGATAAGTGATGTTTTTAATTACGTGTTTAAATTTTGAACTGCTGTGCCTGACAAACCATGCAGAAGTGGCATTTTCCAAGAAACTTACCAAATTGTGCACTGATATATTTCTTCATTCACCCCTCCCCCCACACTCCGGCTTGCATGCTGGTTCCCGAGTTGAAATTTATGATTTTCTGAATTAATGTAATTTGTATATATTAAAGTTTTGTAAATTGTTAATTTCAATTTTCTCCAAATGTTCCAATTATTTATCGGTCGATAATTACAAGGGTCGGACAGATGGGGAATCGATAATTACTTAAAAGGGTGGGAAGATGAGGAACTTGACTCAGATGCAACAAAGTCATAGGCGACAATCTCTACAAAACATATCTAGACGAATCCTATAACTGAGAAGAAAGCATGCCCATGACTTTATAGTCACCCTTTATGCCACGGGGTGGTACCTCAGGCTAATTTACTTGAAATACCCTAATTAAGTTCTATTGCCACATCAGAATAACTCGCAGTCAAACAGCGCAAGTTGTCAATAAAAGGGATTAATCACTTAATTTCTTTAATCCTGTTTAATAACGCATATTCTATTTCTTGTCGAGATCTTATGCGTGATATATCGGATGTCTTTGTAGATGTGGAATTCTAGGGCAAGAGCTTGAACCAACATATATTTAAGAATTGTTTTATTAATCTGCGATAGATTTGATTCTAAATAATAGTTATCAAAAATAATAATAAACCTCATTACATAAAATTGAATGATCACTGAAAGAAGATGGTTTTAAAGTTTAAATACTTTAAAATTTAAATGTATTTTGCGTGCCATACCTAATCCTCAGTGTTGCCACTTCCTGTGTAGGAAAATAATTTTGTGGTTATGCACTGTGAAGCGATTTATGACTTACATAGAATTACGTTCCTTCCTCATGTTTCACTAAACCTGAAATTCTACACAGATCGTTCCATTAAGTCTAAACATAGTTATATTTTCTCTGTACAATTAAATGGAGAACAACGCCAATCTCGATTTATCATTTCCCCACGCCTGTCGTTTCAGCACTCTTCTCTCCAGGTTCATCTTTGAAAGTTACTCCTAGTTAATGAATCCGGGTATGGAATATGTACATAAATATAGCTTAGCAGAGCCTTCTGAGATTAGAATTTAATGAGGAGCTCTCATTTCACGACGTTCGTGTTACGTTGCTTATCTCACGTAATACAATATGCTTAATTGTGCCACTTGAGGGACCTGGTAGTAGAAAACAAGCATAGCTAATAATCTCCAGATGTTGAAGAAATTACTCTGACAGATAGAGATGGATTTGGTAGGTTTGATGTGATGGTGATGATAGTCATGGCATTAATTTTCATTTTGGTGTTCTCCTTTAGATTTCGGTGCTCGGAGGCATCCCACCTAACTGAAAATCTTGTTTAATATACATTAAAAACAACTTTATCGATTATTTCAAAATTCTGATCTGTTTTCCTTCCAAAAGTAACTATTTTTTGGAAGGCTTGGGTTTATGTACATAGTGATTCATCGTAACGTAGGACTCAGTATTGATATATTAATACATTAGAATACTTATATAATAGAATTATATAGCTGAATTGCTAATAAAGAAACGATATTTAACTCAAATTCATATTTTTATTAAATGAAAAGCCATACATAATTTTATAGAAAAAGGTGTGCTTTCAATTTGTATAAATATAATTTACGAATACACAGATGAAGGATGGATTTCTGACACTGGTTCTCTTTTAAAAATACTCTGGGCTTCTTCAAAATATTATTGACTTTAGAATTTATTACTGGTATTGTAGACAAAATGGCTCACGTAACACCTCTTCTTTCCTACATAGATTTGCACATATCATTAAAATCTTTAGAGGACTTAGAATGTTCGTTAAATTGTAATCCCAAAAGGCCTTATGCTAATCTGTATTTATGTAAATATTCCAAACTATTGTACATAGATTTATTACCCGAAAGTGACTTCCGAAGATGAAGTTCTAGTTAGGATTTCTAAACTGACAAGATAATCCTTTGATGAAATCTACTTTACCACTAAAGTTTCCTTAGAGGACATCTGCACATTGTGTGAAATCAAGACTTCCTCGTTATGAAATGGCAGAAGATTAATAAACATGTCAAAAGTTATTTTATTTCATCTTAATCCGCGAAAATGGGGAGTGGAAAGGCTTTGAGAGAAAGAGCTTATTAATTAAGGATTGAGAACGACAGTAATAGAATAACAAAAGGAATGACGTAGTCCAATTTTGAATAATAAGTATAATTTGGGTTATTCAAGATCAAATCATGACATCAGTTATAGTTTATGCAAAACCATCAAATAGAGAATTAATAATACGTCATTATTATTAATGACTTACTTTTTAAGGTTCAATTTAAAAGGTATGTAAAGTTCTACAATGTTATTGATTCATTATTCGATAGTACTGAACTCCAGTCTTATCTTCAGTTGTCTTTGGTTGAATAAATTGTTTTAAATACCTTTTAGCCCCTTTATCCTTGGGTCACCCCCACTAATTTATTTCAGTGTTTATTTTATAGACGGCTGATCCATCCATCGAGAATACAAATATTATCAATCACTTAGAACTTGTCTCCTACTCTGAACATTCAACATTCCTTTCATATTAATCAATATTGTCGTCAATCATGCCCCTAAGCTGCTGAGCGGATAAACTTAGATCATTTGCTAACAGTGACAAATTGTATATCATCTACGAACGTAAATATTACTTTGTTCGATTATTCCAGCTTGATTTGGCTATCATTGCAATAAAGAATTTTTCAGTGGATCCGACCTGAGGTCTACAAGGCTCTGAAAGAGAATTTTAAAATGAAAGAAGGTGAAAACTTTGCACTTATTAATGATGCTAGAAGTCGAGGCCATAAATTAAATTATGGATAGTTGAGCTAAAAGCTTGAAGAATTCAAAGCTCGTTAGTTTAAGAACTTATTTTATCTTAAGTTTTATAAACTTTATTGCTTGTAATGCTATTATGTTATTTGGAATGCAAATCTACTGGGGGATACGCAGAAATTTAACTAACTGTACCGAACGCCTCAACAACCAAAGTAAAGCTTCTTACAGTTGAGGACGCTCCTTGCAGTATTTTAAAGAGATGGCTTGATTTAATGGAGAAACATTTTTATTTTGGAACCTACTTAATTTATTATAATGAAGGAAGGCCGTTTTGTTTTTAAATGTGTTACACTCTGATTGTTTCTGATAAATACAACACCCCTGAAGCCTTCACTTAATGAAGTGTATTATTACCTGTCAAAATGTTTACACACACCATTGCTTCTGTCGCGTTATATGTCAACAGGAAGCCCTACACTTGCTCACCATGTATTATCGATTAGAGAAAGCCTGTAACTTTTAATGAAGAGAATGTTATGCATTTGGCTGTGTGTAGCTAATTATAACGAAAATTTGTGTTCGGCCATCTGTTTCCATCGATTAAATTTTGGATATGTCGGGGTGAACTGCCTATGACCTTTAAAAGTGTGTGAACTTTAAAGAAGGTGACCTTTCTTATTGCTTATAATTCTATTCAGCTTCTTGGGATGAAATGGGTTGTTTCATTATAAATGGAAAAAGACTTACAGTTGACAGAGAAAGTAATATTTCTGAAGTGGGTTGGTGCTGACGCTCCTTCATGAACACTTGGTTTTGTCAAAGCTCAGTTCTTGTTAGGTGTTAAGGATGTTCACACCTCTTCAGAAATAATGCAGAGCTCAGATTTCTGAAGAAAACTTATACATGCATAATGCAAATCCACAAGAGTTTCTTTCAAGAATTGTAACTGGTGATGAACCGTGGGTTCATCACCAGGTGTGTATATTGACTAGCAACACAGGGGGTTCCCCTATCTCTGCATTTTTTCCCTCTGTGACTCATGCAACACTCTATAAAGGCCAGATTATGAGTAGTGAGGTCGGCGTGTATTATTTGGCTATATTGGTTCATTTGCGACTTACCCTATGGGCCGTGGAATCCCATCGGCCCTTACTTACGTTCGGGAAGCCGAGCCAAGTAAGTAGGGCGGCTCTGTGGCGGGGTAAATCCTAGAATCGCCTGGATTTTCTGTGTAGGGCCCAAATTTAATTGAAGTAGAGCGCAGAGGACCAGCAGTAGGAGTTAAGAGGAAAGAGAGAAGCATTCACCAGAGGGAGCCAGAAAAGGGAAGCCCACTCCTTCCCTGGGGGGTAAAATAAAATTCATAGAATTAGGATGTCCTATGGACTCTGCGTTTGGCCGTCGACGAATCCTATACTAAGCTAGCTCGTTATCAGCAATGAGATCCCAAGCAATTCCACTGCACCAGCATACCTCTGTGTCATCAGAATCTGGTGGCCAGTCCAGAAGGAAAACATCCTTGGCTATTCATTGTACCTCTGTGAGGCGATTCGCAAACCTTAGCGTGTATGTGCATTAATTTTTATTCTTTGGCTGATCACTTGGTTCCAAAAATAAAGCAAGAGTCCATGCAAATCATGGTCACCATTTTTGAGGTATGAATGAAATTCATTTTGGTAGACTACATGTCACGTAAGAAAAAAATAAGTGGAGATAACTACGCCGCAATTTTCAAAATTGTAATATGGGCTATAAAGAAAGAGGAAGAGGGAAATTGACAACCGCAGTCTTGGTAGGACAAAGAAAGAGTCTTTCTTCCTTTTTTTTCTTGAGTCGTCATGAAAATGATCTTGTATACAAGTTCCACCAGTTGGTACTTTGAGGAACTGCAAAATCCATCAGTTAAATCACATTCCCTGCATTCCAGATTATATTGAAGTTTCTTCAGTTTCTGGAGAGGAAATCTGAAAGAAGAGTTACAGCATTAAACTTCAAGTGATGACAATCTCAGGGAAGCTTTAAATGTTTTTATTTTCAGAAAGCAACTTATTATTTCTGGTATTTCCTCTTATTTGCATTTCCTTGCGCTGCTTTCTCTATCACTTAATTATTTTTTTTTTTGTTTTTAAAACAGCCATGAGAAATATCTTTAACGATATTTGCGATATTAACGAAATAGAATATTAAATTCCATGAATTATGTGGCTGAAATTTGTGTAGTATTCCAACTCTCCATAGTTGTTAGCTACCATCGAATTAATTGGTACTATTGCCCGAAATCAGTCTTCTAACACTATTGCTGTTGTATTTAAATACTGGCATTTTTAAATGCACTTTCGGTTGTTTGTTTATAATTTTATTCGTAATTTTCTGCTGGCAGTTATGATGTAAACTTTTAACGATGTCACTAAGGCTAAATTATACACCCAGTTACGAAGCTGTCCATCTTTGCTCTGTGATTGTCATCTCTAACTGCTAAGCAATAATTACAATACTCAAATTATATTTCATGCTCTAATTGTAACATGCTTATTGTAACTAGAGAGATAAGCCAAACTCTCCTCTACCACATGAATCGTGCGTAAACAGAGCTTCACTACTAAGTCAACACAAATGAGATGAGTTGATTTATAATAGAAACGTATTTTAATTACTTATTAGATGCCGCATCGAATTCTGCTAAGCAGTTGGAAGATTTGCAATGATGCTAACCACAAGCTCTGCTCACATATGGATAGTTGATGCGCACCTTTTCATTAGTGAATCTTATGTTTAACCTAAGTACTAAGTAATGACGATCAGTTAAATCATATTAAAAGTTTATTATACAGAATTGTTGATGTCCCTGGTGGACACCGAAAAGACACTTCAATTTTCTCTTCAGTATGACCTATGTTAAGAGAATTTTGAACATTCCTTGAGAGTTTTGAAGCTTATTCATACTTGACAAGCGAGTTTCAATTCGGTCTTTAACGTGTGGGTGGCATGTCTGTGTGATGCGTTCGACAGCTAATGCTATGTGGTAAAGCAAGAGTTTATAGTTGGTGTGCCTTAACGTGCAGGACCAAATTTTCAAGCGACACCAAGGTAGATTTCAAATAAGAATGGTCTTATAACCTCAATAAAAAGTCCACACATCGTTAGACAATAACTCCAGGTGAGTCCATTTCCTTCTAGTTCAACAGCTCCCAATTGCTGTTTCATATGCCTAGAACGGAGTCCGAAAACTTCCCAATGAGGGGTTTTTCTGTTCCCGCGTGAATACACATGGAACATTTCTCGTTTCTTCGCCCATGAAGATATTTTGTTCAGCCAATCGGGGCTCGTCTTCAATTTATAGATATTCCAGTGAATTCAATAAAGAATTTTAGACACTCTTCATGACAGATTTCCGTTATTAGTAATGAATTATCTACCAATACTCCATCAACATCTTACCTATCCGGACTCTATTTCCTTTTGTTTCTGCATACCATCAAATTTCAGAATCCATTCTGTCTAACGGTAAATGCCCTCGCGAGCAATGCGGTTGTTGTACTAAGAGTCTGAGTTCAAATAACTTCAATGACGGGAGGAATTTTTCTGGGCTCTTTTTACGTGGCTGAGTTAGATCTCCTCAGGAGAGAGATGCATCATTCTTTTCTCTCAGAAACTCAAGGTTTTATTCCAGAAAACAGCAAACCGAGCGAAGAATATTGACGCCTCATAGTTGCTTTGACTTTTAACACGCCTAAGCCTACCTAAATTACAAAACAATAAATGGATCGTTGGCAGCTGAGTCTTTGTTATAAACAGTAAAATGAAACCTGGCTGCAGCGAAACAACACGCACTTTTTCTTGCATAGTCGCCATTTTTAAGCAGCGTGATGTTCTTTCCCGACAGCACGATTCATACTGAAACAAAACAGTTTTGTTTTTATTTTCTATATTTGATTTTTTAACCTTATATCAGAAAATTAAGGATTAAATTTTGTATGAATATTTTGTGGATATTTTGCCTCGCGAATATTTTTTTAAAAGATTTCTTTCCATTCTACCCTTTGTAAATTCTTAAAATGAAATGCAGATTTAATTCTACGTTATTATTCGAACATTTAAAAAATGTCTGCTTATTAAAAGGATTACTTGAGACGAAACGGGTGGTTAAGAAGGTGGAGTTGGTTTCTCGCAGTGAAAATTAGATAAGTCTTGCGCTACTCAAATTGTAATTACGAATTTGAAATTTAAATTCGGTGGCGTTTGTTCCTTTCGAACTCACGTGCCAAGATATAAATCTAAATTTAATTGCATTTCTGAGACAAAAGTAAAGAGAAGTGTTACCTTGCCATATCCCAGATGTTCCAGCATATTTTATGGTTTGAGCAGTTTCGCTAACAAGCACGAGTGGTTTCACATCACGCTTAAATCCACAAGCGAGCCTCCTCAGGCAATTACTAAATAACATTATTTAGTACTTGAAGACTTTATTATAATTTAGAAACGGAAATATTCCGAACGCATTTTTGTGTAAATCTGTACAGTCTGTATTAGTATATTGTACTTTATGTAATCTTAGATCGTACTCCATCGAAAAATTAATTCTAAAGAAACATTAGAGATATTTATGATTAGGAGGGGAGGATGATTAATTTCCATCTACTGAAGGCCAGCACATCTGAAATATCGATACGATATTCCTACCCACACAGTCATGAAATAACAACCCGAATATAACTTATATACTATAGAGTTCTCCTTTTCCCATAATGTAAACCTTAAGCTGGAGAGCGTAAATAAGGAGAGAAACTTAGAGACTATCATACAGCCATAAGTGAAGGTTACCATACATTGTAATTTAGAAAGCTCGCAATATCTTATTATTGATTTACCGTGCATTTTTACCTTTAGGGAGAAGGCGGTTTCCCTTAGTGAGCCCACATTTAGAAAATTGAATTTGCGTGTGGTGATGGCATCTAACGAACGACATTGAGTTCCTTGAGAAGGTCCAAAGACTGGTGGCTTTGTCTCGTAAGAATAGAAAAGGATCGTTCACATTTCCAAAACGAGAAAAAGAGCCAATAACTTTAATCCAATAGGTCTAACCATTTGTCTCTGTAATATATTAAAAAGCATATATGGCAATTTTAGATGATTTTATCATCATTCTTGTAATATGAGAACAATTGAACAACTGCAATGTACCATTAAGAATGGTTTCAGATTCTTCACAGAAAACAGTTTGCATGCAGTTTTCCCTAAAAATTCGGACCAGAATTGCAACTCCTATGGAAGTAAATTCCCCTTAGACCATATACAAAATTCATAGGAATAAACGTGAACAATAAAGCCAACCTTTCTGGAACTTTTCCCCTGGCAAACGAAATGCGCAAATTTTCTCAACATTTTAAAGAAATCATCCCACCGTAGTGGGATGCTAATCGATTCACAGTTCTAAACTTATTCAGTGAATTTATTTGATCTCCGAACAGATTACGGGCCCCCCAGTATTTGCTTTAGTAAGGATACATGTCTTTCGCTGGTTATCCACAGTGTTATTCAAATCGCTATCGGAGAGTGAATGCACTCGGTGCATTTCCTACTTTTTCAATCCACAGTTTATATGCAAAAGCACACGAACCACTTTTATCTTTTCAGTGAATATATTTAGCACCATAACATGCCTGCAAAATGCAATCTTATACCCACTGATGCGATGTGGAAAATAATTTTGTTGGCAAAACAGAAGAGGTTACTCGTATAAACTTTTCGGGTTTGGCCGAATCAAAATGATTGTTAGTAAATAACAATAAAATAATTATAAAAGGCCTATACCTGGCTATCGGTAACTTAGCAGCTCCTCCTCCAAAACATTACTGCTATGGAAATTCTACATACCCAAGTTCCTCCTAATATTTCCTTTCTAAATGTGGAAAAAATTCCCCCTCCCTTTGTTAACCCAGCAGTTACTGAATTTGCTTTCGATTCTCCATTTAGTTGCCAATCGATAACGATGGTTCTACTTGAATAAGGTTGTGTGCTGTGGCATCTGCAGTATTCTTCCTTAATGAAGATGCCGCAGCCGAGGGATTCCTCGAATACGTCTTAAAACCTGCTAAACACCAAGTATTTACCAAATTCGATATAATTTACATGTTTATATTCGCTGTTTAAAGATATCCAATCGTATTGGTATCAAAACCAGTTAATTCTTTCTAAGGAAAAATTATCAGAACTTTCCATCATTGAGACTCCTTAGTTCCGTACCCGAATCGCAAGAAAGTTGATCAGAAATCAATAATTTGAATGATGGCGGTCGTTACCTAACAAAATCAAGAGTCTACTCAAGCATGTTGAACTGTTGGCTCCCCGGGTCTCTGAAAGCTGTTGTTACTGCCCATAAGTTCCCGAAAACCGTTGATGCGACCAGCAGGCACTTCTGAGTTTGACATCTCTAATCTCTCTCTCTACCATGCCAAGCAACGGACTTGCTTTTTAAATAATTCTTTTTAAAATGCTCCGAAAAGTAGTAGTTTTAACTATGCTTCGGATCGGCCATAGTCAGCTTACTCATTCTTACCCACTAAGAGCAGGGGATCCCCGCATTGCAGAAACTCTAACACCTTGATATTGACTGGCAATCATTCTTCCAAATGTCCACCGACAAAGGCTTGTGCACAATTTAAGTCTTGAAATTGAGGTTTCCGAAGGGCTAGCAGTGTTACCGAAATCGGTTAAACGGCTTCGTTCTGGCGACATTCTTGTTGAAACTAAAATAGATTGGCACTCAGAAAGCTTTACCGTGCAACATCTATTGGAGGAACACAGATTATAGTAACGCCTCACAAGACACGGAACTCCTTCCTTGCCGTAATAAAGGAAAGGAACACTTCTCGAAGTGTGTGAGGAAAAAAAGCTGTCAAACGAATGTACGAACGCGAATCTAGTCCCGACTATAAACCCCATCTTTACACTTAATACACAGATGTCCCCAAATGAGATTAAAGCTGGTTATCTGAACTGCACAGCACGTCCATATGTTCCAAACCCGTTAAGGTACTTCAAGGGCCAGTAATATGGATATTCACAAATGGCATGCCATGCTGCTTTAATATGCATACATTATGGTGCAAAGGACCAAACCCATTACGGCAAAACCCATTTGCTATACCTGCCAAGGCGAGCACCGTGCCTACTCGTGAGCAATATCAGAGTTGGAAGGTCAGTTTTTGTTTGTTTTATTTGGTTTTTAGGAGCATTAGCAACTAAGGCCATATTGCTCCGGGGATATGCGGTGGTCATTCCCTGACCTTTCCGCATCCTCCGTATTGGTGGTCACGGGCTCGAACTCCGGTCTAATCAAGAAGTGTGTGCTACGTACTGCTGCTCCTGCCCACCTGGCTACGGAGGCGCCAGAGTTGGAAGGAAGAAAGAAAAGAAACTATGACTAAAGACAGAGTTGAACATCTCATACCAGGAGACCAGAAAAGCAATTAAACCGGTAAATAGCAATGAGGTAACATATTTTGAAAACGTTGCCAAGAATGTTCAATTGGGACTCAAATCGAAATGTCCTGCCAACTAAAGGGTCATTTACACCCACTGCCCACTATTTACTCAGCTCGGAGAAACAAGCAGAGAAAAATCAGTCAGCTGCTACTCCCATTTCAGTACCTTCTTCTGCTCTAGCACTCCCAAAATCGAGCAATAAATTGACAGTACAGAAAATTGAACGCCCACGCCAGTGAAAAAAAAAATGGTTGTCAAAACTAAGGAGGTGCATGGTGATTCAGTCTTGGAAAATCTTTGCTGGGGAAGAAATGAAAGAAGACAGCGTCCATACATTTCCAAAAGAGATAAATCCGGGACTGAAAAAGTTAAACGGTCAACACGTCGGAAGCCAACCGACGGATCCACCAAGCCCTCGTAATGGCTAAATTCCTACAGAGGAATTGCTGTGGATTCCGATGGAATGCAAAAGACATCAAGCACTCCTGCAAAAGCATGAACCAGGCTGCTTTCGCTTACAGGAGTTATATAAGATCAAATGATGACACCATCATGCGTATCATCACAATTTTTCGTAAGGATAGAATTGCGGTTGGTCCTGCTTATGGAGTAGGACCAACCTCCTCCATTTGTGAGAAACCATACTTCATTTCAGCCTTTCCTGCTTATAACCAACTTAGAAGCTTTTGTAATTCGCCTTACAATGGGATTTTTGTGAAGAGTCTGCTCTGTTTACTTTATACTTTTGACTGACATCCCCCAGCAATACTTTGATGATCTTGTAAAGCAGTTGCCTTCCCTTTTTTTACTTCATGGGGATTTTAATGGACAAAATGCCCTGTGGGGTAGTGTAACATTAATGGAAGGGGACGAGTCGGAACATATACTCACTGACGATCACCTCTCCCTCCTAAATGTGAGAACAAACACCTTCTTCGACACGCCCACCCGTAGATTTATTCCATTGATCTCTTTCTATCTGCTCTCCTTTTCTCCTACCTTCACTTATTTGGGAGTTGGTCATTTTTTCGTGATAATTAACGTAATTAATGGAAGACGGTGTCTTCCTGTTAGGTTACCTCAGTGGCATATTGATCAAGCTGACTGGATCGCTTTCAAACATCTGACAAATTTTGGTATCACTGTAGTGAGTCAGGAGCCTGTCAATGATGCAGTTATGTAAATCACAGAATGTATCGTCTATGCAATTGGAATTCCAGAAACATCCACCCGTTTCCACCTGGACTTCAATAGCCAATGCTCTTGGGGAAGCATTTTCTAACATCTTAGGGATGTTAGAAAATGCTTCCCCATTTTCTAACATCCCATTAGAAAATGGGGGAAATGGACCTTGGACATCTGTTTTAGAAAAGAGCAAACATTTTCAGGCTGTTACTGGCTCTGTTTTAAAGGAAGCATATGACTGTAGTAAATCCTGACTACAGTAACACCGGATATTGGAACTACAAGAGTTTCGGTTGATTCCTGTTATCGGTTTATTGTGACTGAGTGTTTTGGATCCGAAGGCAATGTCTTCACTTCAAACGATCTGTATTTGAGCAGTGAAGTGGATTTAGTCTGTTGACTATCCCAGGATCACTTCACTTGAGTGTAAGACAATTTGTCATGCAACAAATCGATGCATGACGTTTGCAATATATGACAGTTTGGTGAAAGGCAATTAGGTATGTTGTAAAGAGACCAAAAATTAAGAAAGTAAATGAAGTAAAAGCTTTGGGAAACCAAAGGATACTTTGGACACTTACAAATACAGACATAAAAATGCAGAAGTGGAGAAAGTAATTGAAAAAAAGTAAAGAATATATATTTTTATCTATTCATTTTGTGTAAAAGTATTCAATTGTTTCCAACTCTGATAGAATGGGGAGGTTAGAAAACGTTTGTTAACAGAGTACTAGGTGTAAAAAATAACTCCAAATAAGGTTATTTATTTGATTGCTGTTCTAGAAGGATGGATTTGATGAAATGTTGAAAAGCACGAAGACATTTCTTGACGCCAAAATATACAAAATGCATCAATAGACAAAAATGTGTTGATGATAGATTTTTTTTGTTTTGGCAGATGAAGAACAAAGCCTGCTTATTGCATCATTAGCCACTATAATGATAATACTAATTCGCATCCAATACATACTACTAGAATACCATGGTGTTGAACAGACTCAAAAAAATCAACAACGGTACCCACTTTTATCTTTATATATGGTATCCAACACCCTCTCAGGTGTAGCACACTGGTTATGTTAACTGTCCTTCCATGCTGAGCAAAAAAGCTTGGTTGGAATACAATCCGATGGGAGGAATTTTTATGGTCAGGTGTATGGTTCTTCTTCATTTTGGGTAACTGGGTTTTTTATTGCAAGCAAACAAAGCAAACAGACAAGTGTAAAGTGTGTTAATTGTCTGACGGCACCAGGGGTTTCCCCCATCTCCGCGTTGTATTGTTTGTGAGTGACACAGAACTCTGCGGAGGCCAGAGATTTAAATGGGTGTGTGGGGCGTGGTCTGTTGTGTAAAGTTATGTTCTGTTGTTTCTCTGACCACTTAGCCGTTGTACCCCTATTGGGACCCCCCGCTGTCCACACTTTGCTACGAGGAGACAGGTCAGGCACCCAGTAGATTATTTAAGTACTCTGGTAGGTTCCACCACCTAATTTACAAGGATTTTAGTGGCAAGCATATATAAAAAAAGGAAAAAAAAGGGTGTACACTAGAATTTGGCCAAAATAGATTTACAAGAAAACGATAGAATTTAGACGTTGATTAGAATTTGGCGCATTGTTAAGGGGTGTACTCCGTCGGTTTAGTGAGAGAAGTGAGGGAGACTGAAGACTGGGGGGAAAACAGATAGAAGAATAGGAACGATAGAGTTGGCATCCCCAAAGAGGTCAGTTTAGACGAGCCCCACCAGGCGAAGTATGGGGGTAGGCAGGTAGGAGAGGAGATAGAGGCCTGTCTCCTCCCTCCCTCCCCTGCCCGGGAATGGGGTTTTTAAAGAGAACCCTGTTCAGATCGCCAAAGGTGTGTTGGCAGCAACGCCACAGAATGTTTTCGTCGGTGTCATGTCCAAGTAATGTCAAATCCGGTAGGAAGATCAAGCCGCCCATCCCGCTCTGGGGGTGGGATATGTTTGTTGGCAGTGGTTAACCTACCAGGCGAAGGGGTGGGAGAGACACACATTTACTTCATTCATAATCTGCATTCTCACTCTACTTGCATTCTATTTTTATACTTTTTTTATTATTTTTTCTTTTCTTTCAAGTTTCATATATATATATATATATATATATATATTTTTTTTTTTTTTCACTCACACTCATTCATCTTTTTCTCACACATCAGGGGGATGCAATGATGTGTAATGTAAATTTAAATACTAATTAAAATAATTAAATAAATTAAACTAATTAAAAAAATTAAATACTAATTAAAACTGTAGCATTTATGGTTTGTGTTCTTTTTCTTATACACTTACACTTTCATTCATTCTTCTAGTTCTCATTTCATTTATTCGACTCTTGCTTTCTGTACTGCCCTCTCTGGGCACCTCAACTTACTGTTATTCTTCAGTTGTGGTGCAGGCCTAGCCGCAAGTTTTTTACAGGCCAGAGGAGAATGCAGTGATAGTGTTTGTGTTGTTAGTAAATGCTTTTTAGTATATATAAAGTAACGTAAGTTATTTTTTCGGCCAATTACATTTGCTCTCTCTTTCCTAAGTCTCTCTTTCTTTCACCAAAACTGCCATTTATTCCTAGTTCACTCAGTGCCCACCCTATTCATTCTATCTTTCATTCATTCATTTATTCTTTTTTCATTCTACATTGCATCCCTTTGCTACTAGCTTACTGATATTTTTCAGCTAATCTGCTTCCCTGGCTGCCTGTGTCCACAGGCAGCCAGGGAAGCAGATTACTTATTACTTTACTTTAAGTGGTTACTTATTTGGCATGGGGCCCTAGGTTCCTACACTTGGCAGGGTAGTCCTGGGGAGGTTTGTCATGTCAAGTTTCTATCAGGGTGCAGAATACTGCTATCCTGACAGTTTTTAAGTCATCGTCTGGGCGTGGTAGGAAACTTGGACAATTTTAACTATCGATTAATTGCTGGGGGGGGGGGCTGAATTGCCATTCTTTGGAGAGTTCTGCGCATTTCGAATACTTTGTGTGTGAAAGATGTAAAGGCTTTATAATTTGACTATTCTATGATGGACAGATTTTCTTCTCCCCTGGGAAGGGGGCCAATCTGTGCTATTAGCTCTGTTCTGGGGATTTCATATATTGTACATTCATATAGAATGTGTGCCCAGTCTTCATTCTCACCACAGGTGCAGTTTGGCTCATCAGTCAGGCCTAAGGAGGTTAGTTTCGCCTTCAGGGAGCCGTGACCTGTCAATATAAATGTTGCAAAAAGTCCAGGGGCATACCACTTAGGTGGCTTTGGGCTAACAATTGACACTCGTGGTAGAAACCGTTTGGTAACCAGACCTCTGGTTTCCTGCTCCCACTTTGTTTGTCATAGGTCATGGAGCTTTGTGGCTATTCTTTTTTTTTTTCATCATTGAAGGTGTTGGTTGTATCAAGGGCTATCCCCAGAAATGAAATTCTGTGGGTATGCCCTTTTAAAATCTATAATATCAGCCTCTTTTTGGGTACTTCCAGGTAAAGTGGGAGAGCTCTGGCCAGCAACTGTAGCGAAGGTATGCTTACCGTGCGACATGCTCTGGTAATAGTGAGTAGTATTGTCCTTTGTATCGATTCTAATTTATTCCTATTTCTTACTATGGCCGAGCGGATGAACCACGCACCGGCTCCATAGGTGATAGTGCTATTTCTAAGTCTTGTATAGTAAACAGAGGTTCAATATTGGCATTATCATATTCAGTGTTTTCTTTTATAATGTCTAGCTGGGTGGGGAATGTTCCCCAGTTTCAGTCTGAATAACAGTATCTAGGATGTTATTTACAGAATCTGCCCAACACAGGGTTGGGGTTCCATTTGGTTTGACAGTAGTTTCCAAGACGTCTCCTCTTGGCAGCTTGTTGGTCACTATTCTGTAGACAACTCCCCAAGGGTTATTGTTTCCAGTAGTTCCCACCAAGTGCCTCCAGCATTCCTTTTTCTTGTCTCTTATGAGGGCTGTATACTGACTCCTGAGAGATTCTATAAGACTCTCTCAGTGCATCCACCTCATTTTGTGGCCAAGATGTTCTCGCTCTTAAAAATTTTCTCCTAGCCTGGTGGGCCCTTATCCTGAGTATAGTAAGTTCAGGGCATCACCAGGGAACTGCCTGCTTCCTCGGCTTTTTCAGTGGGATAGACAGGTTTGCTGTTTTTGTTAAAATGTTTGTCATAGTCAGTGCTTGCTCGTCCGGGCTATAGTTGTCTGATCTAGACCACTCGTTTTCCTGTTTTTGCAGCTCAGCTGCTGTATGTTCTGCGAAAATCTGCCAGTTTGCCTTTTTGAGGTTATACCTTTTGGTATCCAACAAGGAGTGTTGAGTTATTTGTAATTGCCTGTTTAGTTTGAAGGTGATGGCTCTATGATCTGATGTGGTCCAGGCTGGCTGTACACACCAGTCTGTAATCTTATTGGCTATTGAATTGGTGGCAAGAGTGACATCAATGTTACTCTCCCACATGGTACTGCTAAAAGTTGGTAAGTTATTAGGTTGATTTATCACTTGAAAGGGCGAGGTGGATATAAAATCTGATAATATCTGGCCATTGTGTGTGCGTGCTCTGTCTTCTGTACGGCTATGTCATAAAGCTGACCGGCAGTTGACATCAGCACACACTATGATATTTGCTGAAGGTAGCAGGTCTGTGACTGCTTGTAAATATTATATTGTAGGATTTATATCTTCGCCAGGTCTGAAATAAAGTGAGATAACATAGAACTGTCCCACAGCACTAGTGATAGGTCAGTGATATGAGCACCCACTGCTGTTGGGGAGCAGACGTGACCCACCTTTGTGACTGTAAGGTCAGTGTTTTTCACTACTATTGCTGTAGAAGAGCACCCGAGGTGCATTCTATGATTTTGTAGTTTCTTGGGTATTCTTGAACCCTACTCAAATGTGTGTATGGTTCTTAAAGTACCATACCAATATATCTGTCATTTTCTTCTAATTTGAGCTTGATCTGACCTACAACAGCTCTTGCTCTTTGAGCATTCAATTGGACGAGATTTAGAGCCCTAGTCACGTTTATATTTTCAATCTGGCCCATAATTGGTCCTAGATTGTATAAGTTTTACCATTTTTTTTATAGCAGGGGCATTGTTATCCCTGATGCTGTGTGCATAATCAGTCAGCCGTGCTGCCTTGCAGGTAGCACATTTTGGCTGCTGAGACTTATTTTTGCAGCTTTTGTAATCGTGGCCAGTGACTGCACAGTGACCACAGACAGGTTCTTTTTGACTGCAGTCCCTGGCAGTATGACCATACTTATGACATTTAAAACACTTTTCTATGGGGAAATGTTCCCTGAAAGTAAACAGACAGTGAAATACATATTTGCAGTCATCATATACGAACACCGTATGTACTGGCGCATTATGACCCGCGTAGTCCATGCGCCATTAAACCTCAATACAAACAAACAAACAAACAATCATATACGAACGCCTCATAACCTTAATTGTTTTGGTCCTAAAATAAACTACAACCCCAGCTAACCAAGTGTTTTCTGGCTTACCAACCCTCAATCTGGGACGTCAAGAACCAGCACGGTCTCTGGAAGAAACTCGGATGCTTCGTCCAGCAAATAGACAAGCTTACCGAAGTATCACGGAGTTGCAGATGATATATTACCGTCTCATAGCCCTATTTTCTTTCTCATTTAATATACACTCAAAAATAACTTTGCAGGAACGAAGAAAGAATTAGCTAAGACAGGAAAGCAACACAGAAAAGAAGTAAGATAATAGTACTTCTCCGATCCAATAGGCTTCACTCATAAAATTCCTTCACACTGTTATGTTCATCAAGATGCTCATCAACGACGAAAATAATTACACGAGGCGCAGGCCGCGAAAGTCTACTTACCTTCAAACCCAAATGCTTTAGACATTCATTACTCTCCAGCAAGGCCACATTTCTGGATGTACGAACCACCAGAACCACATAGCTGCACCCATATTCTGCAGTGCTTCTGACTTACAATGTACTAACACGACTGAACCTCCATTAAAACTTGCTTATGTCAGCATCATTACCACGGTTCACAGAATTCTCAACTTTTACTACCTTGACAGACTGTACAGCTGGGTTAAGGCTCTGAGCAGAAGCACACACACACACTGCCTCATTAAATTACTATATAGGTTTACTGCGCTGAACCTTTTATGTTGTGCACACGAACAATCCATACGTGGAGTCCTTCAAAGAAGTTGCTATGTTCTTAAAGAATCATGTAATTAATCTTTACTGCACGTACAGGTACGATAATTAATCTTTATTGCACGTACAGGTACGATACAATGTGCCCATCACGGCATGCTGTCAGAGGTTCACATGGATAGTAATATAATAATATTTAGTAAGAAGATAATAACAAAAATAATACGATGATAACATCAAAATCAAAAATGTAGAATATCAGTTGACTTCTCAAGTCGTTCTAGCCGATACTTCCAGCAATGAACGGATGGAGACTCGCAGCCAACATAGCCTCTATGAATATCACACCTCTTCCGTTTGGTAATCGATCCGGAAAGTGATTCAACACAATCAACCAGAACCACTGGTACATTTCAAGCGTTCTAAGCGCGTATTTACTAAATCATCACCCAAATGCGAACAAGCGTGCGCAGGCACCCTAACACTTGCAACCAAGCCACTACCACCATAATCCGCTTTATAAGTGTCAGCTGACACGTTATCCACACTGTTGACACCAATTAAACTACTATCCACATTCTCATTGGCTAAATGAGAATATGAATAGTACCAGGAATGGCTAAATTCAATGATTCAACAGAGAAGCATCCCAAAACCAAATTGCTACAAAAGTCGTCCCCTAAGAGCGGAAGCCCCTTTGTCGCTGTGCGTACGTAATATGCTGAATGAGTAAAAATATCTGAAGTTATTTAACCCTATTACCTTCAGATCTTAACTGGCCTTCAACTTCAGCCAGTATGATCCATCTAATGCTTTCCTATGGACAGCTTCACCTGCAAAGATCTCGACACCTCCTCAGATTACTTAGAGAAGTAGCCCTCAATGGAAATTAACAACCTCTATCCGTAACATACTCAGAATTAATACTCAAGAATTTATTATTATAAAGACCTAGATTCTATCTATAGTCAAACAGATTTTCAACTCATAAATAGGGACTACAGATTCAACTCTGTAATAAAAAATTACTATTTCTTGCACAATTTAATTAACTAATATCTATCTGCTTATTAGGCAAGTGTCACTTCCGTAGCTCTCTACAGATGATGGAGAAGAAGGCAAAATGGTGGACTCTGTAGAACTTATCTGACCTTGAATATCAACAAAATTCTATAACTCTGTAACTATTCACGAATGACACATCTAGACAGTATGTCCTTACAGAATCACATAATGTCCTTTCAGATAAACTGCAATTCCACAACCATATCCTTGAACATGTTCTTTATTTAATTGAAAATCTTTAACCTTGAATTTTCCTACAGAATTATATACCACATAGCTGTAATGCATTATGTCAGCCATTAGTACTTTGACAATGAAAAAACCGAAGTTCAGAAAAAATTAAACCCTGTCTCAGACCGAAATCGAGTAACCGGGCTACTATATGAAACAGTAGTTTCCAGACCTAATAGCGGAATTTCCAGTGCTTTTAGTGCTACCTTGCAATGGGGCAGCCACGTTAAAACCAAAGTGAGAGGGGAAAAAAAAACAAAAAATCTTTCCAACTAAAAGCTAAAGGTCTTAATACTAATACGATCAATTTATAATTCGTTGGAAAATATTTCTTTATAGTAAGATTTGTTTTTTATTAACTTTTCGTGATCTAAAAATATTTCTTTATAATGCAACGATTATACTGCGCAGTGCGCAGTTTAATAAATTTCAAATACTTGCTCATAAATTCTTCTAATGATATTCGAACATTCAGCCATAAATTCTGACTGCTGTAGTGGAAGAATTTAACTTATTTTAGCACAGAGCGGTACTGATAGTATCCATTATTTTTCCTTATAATTTGTCATCCTTACTGTAGCAGCAATTATCAGAGTATGAAAAATGGCAGCCAAGCACACTAAAGAAATGAAGTAAAACGTGCAGTTGCCTTGGAAACTCTCTCGAAAGTATTTTAAATCCATTATGGTACAATGGGCAGAAAATTAAAGATACTATAAACTATTGCAAATTGCTAGCGGTGTCCATTGGGAAAAGGGTTTAGGAAAATATCCTCTTATGGATGTCCATAAGAGGATATATCGAGCAGATATAATGAACGAAATCCTTCAATAGCAAATGAACACAGTCCGAGCAATTTCTAAGGTATGTTGACTTGTCTTACAATAATGATCATGTAAGTCATTACAAAACGAGAAGGAAGGATCGAATCCTAGACTTGATGACCGTTAAGAGATATCTGTTCGCTTCCTACTAGTTGCAAAATATATTTGGATTATCTGGGTAAAATTCTGTAATACTGAAAAGCCTTTAAAAATCTGAATATAAAATGTAAGATTGCATTTCATACCGCATATTTGTACCTCTTAAAAGATTGGCCATTTCATACCAAAGAATTCAATTTGATTGCTTCCAGATTTATTTCTAAGTTTTTTTGTGAAAATTACTGTTAATCTGTTTGCATTATCTGAAATGACACTCGTTAAAATGGACACTAACAAAACATATACTTTTCTCTTTTGAAGAGAAGGAGAGATTTTGTAGTAGGGTGGGAGACAGGAAGCCCCCTCAAACGCCTATGTGTTCATGTGATCACTATGTGCGTTTATGGTAATTAAAAGATGCCAAGTCATCTTTCTTGTAAGTATACTAGCAGTTGAACAAAAAAAATGGGAATAAATTCGGGAAAAAATGGTTCTAAGTATAATGCCATTCTTTATCAATCCAATATCGGATCTTAAAAGGAGGAGGTTTAAGTTAAAGAAGTATAGCAAAATATATTGCAAATATCGTTGCATTATCTTTTTTTCTTAAGAAATGGTCTTAGTGTAATGCTCCAGAGATTTTATATCCTATTTTCTCGGAACTGGAAAGTTCTTGAATTTCTGAGGATGCTTCTTAGGCTCCGCGAAAAAAAAAATTCAAAACAGAAGCGCACAATCATCTTTCTTAAAGCTCCTGAAATTAGATGTCGGTGACTTTATTGCCGGCCACATAAAACTTTGCCCGTAAAAAGTTCTGCGATGTTCGACTCTGTAGGCATCGTGTAATGAGATGGATGCAAGTAGTGAGCGTATTTGCTGGGAAATGATTAGCATAGAAGAGACTGAGCCGCCAGATGCTGGCCGTTAGAAATCTGGCGCCAGTAAATCTCCATAGATCTTTATACCTTTTCAGTGAACTGCAAGTTCATCGAAAACTTTTTGCATTGTAATGAGGGAATCAGTTAAATTTATAAAAATTACAAAGCTGTGCTTAACTGTTGTGAAATATGTTTAAACAAAACACTTAAACAACTTCTTGATCTTAATTACTTAGCAAAATTTAGGTCATCAGATTGAAATTAACCTACCATAATTGAATATAAAATATGGGCAGAATTGTCAATTGTTAATTAACTTCTACTGGAATTAGTACAAAACATTTATTTTCTTTGAGATAAAATATAAGTAATCTTCAAGTAGGTTATTTAAAGAAATTCTAATATCACATTTTCGAAATGCTTCTAGAAATTAAAATGCTAATCAGCTACATCTAGATCTTGCCGGACAATATCCACTTCGCAATTCAGGTTTTCTGGTAAATTACCAATTAAGTATGAGGTTATCTTCAACTACTTTCAATATCACAGAAGGAAAGGGCTGCCTGGGGTACTTAATCAGTATTACATCAATTTAGACCTATCTACAAAGAATGGCATATCTAGAATAAGGAATCAATTAATGGGATAATGGCAAAACGAATGGTCAAATGCCAACATACAGGAAGAATTACATATTTGTTTATGCCAAATGTGGCCGAATTTAAATCACCAATTGTCATGGTTCAATCCAGGCTTAAACTTGACATTTTTGTTGTCCGGACATGGCAGTTTAAACTAAAAGTTATTTTCTTTGGATTTGGCTGTCTCATCGATGTGAAAATGTGGCTTTCCGGAGACTGTCCAACATCTAATTTTTCAATGTAATTATTATGTAGATTTAAGATCTGAGCCTCAACTGTTGACTAGCATATATGACGAATGGGACCTAACAAAATTCCTTGACAATCAGGGGAACTACCTTGATTTGGCAAGTTTTGCTGACAGTGTCGACAGAGGAAGAGAATTGTTGACAATATTTTATTGATCTAATTATGGATAGTGGACCCTGGCTGCGAAGTCGCCAGGTGCCGGCATTCAACACTCAAGATAACAATACACATACACACACACACTTTTTGGCTTTGACTTTATACCTTTTGAGATACTACAGCGGTACATAGGAGAAACCCTGGAGTCCGCAATAAAACATACACACCTTGACCTTGGTATCGTTTGTACTTAGCAATGTAGTCAATGTCGTCATTAAACCATTTGTTGTTGTTGTTGTTTGGTGTTAGGCAACTATATATTATGCCTATAAATTATGTGTATTCAGTGGTCGATTTGTAAGTATGCTGGGCGAAAAACTTGAGTTTACAGGAGATAAAACCATGCTACCCTCGCCTGAGACCGACTAACTCAGATATGTTGTCAAAAAGATCCATAAAATTCCTTCACGCCATTAACGGGATTTGAACCAGAACCTTTTCTACCTGGTATGCGGTGGACAGTAGAGTGCAGGGTGCTACCCACGAGGGCATTAAATCAGTGTCAGTACATATAGGCCTCTTGTTAAAAAAGTTACTAACAGTATACACATTATTCATACTTTTGGGGTGTTTTGTGCCAATAAAATCAAAATCAACCAACATTTGGGATGTGGCTAAAGAAATAAACTAGCGGTTCACAAACCTTTTTCCCGTTATAAAATATCATGCAACTTTCTGTACCATCTACCACTAAAAACATGGCCCAGGTGTCAAGAGATTTTGTGCTAATTTGACTTTGCAGGTAGGCTCTTTCTTGAAGAAATAAAATTGTTTCGTTGCGTAGCCTTAGTAAAGCGACACAACGAAAGTCAGGGGCCGACAACGTAAAGGGGAAAGGCTATTCCTTACAGAGCTAAATGGAGAATCCAAATACCAAAAATCCAACGGATGCACAGGCTAAACCCTCACAGGACGATAATATGAAGAACGTGGTTTTGTCACAGCACAACGTCAACAGATTAATGTCGGAAACAGAACGGAAACTGTTTAGAAACTTATGTCCCAAATTGCATGCTTCCACATTCCTTATCATTTCAACCTGAGACCAACCGAGTGGAAAACTCTTCGAGTTTCTTGTGTAAATTTGCCTAAGAAATAGTACGTTTCCCCAAGACAGTTAGCCCTTTAAGATCAGGGAAGTTGGTGGAGCCACTGTTACTGCTTCCCTACACATTTCCCTGAGTGCATCAAGCAGTGTCATCGATGAATGGGATCTAATCAGTCAGTCAGATGAAGAGTGAAAACAACTACAAAATTAGGGAGGCATCAAGGTTAGACAAAGCAAGAACGTGCATTAGTTCCCACCTGGAACATAATTCTTACTTAACAGTCCCATACCACCAACAATAATCAGAGCAGGTTACCCTAACCGTAGTGTTAGAGCTTTCAACCCAAGCCCCCTTACGCTGCTGAAAGTGCTAGAAGGTGGGGTACTCAGAGAATCCACTCCAGAACTACGTAATAAATCGGCCAGATCGCTTTGCACACACTCTGAACAATTTGGCACATTGATTTCGAGGGCACCTTGTGCCCTTGAAGTAGATGACACTAAAATACTGACTTAGAGGAATTAGTGATAGAACTTGCTGAACCCTACTTCTAGGGGACTATCCGCTATGAGGAAATCAAAACCTAAACAAACGCTGACAAATTATAGAAAAAAAAATATTTGACCAATACAACATGATTACTAAGCAACGAACAGTGCATCCATACACATTTTCCTATATGATCTTCACCCATAAATGTTTCCCTAAGAAACATCTTTGGTTGACGTAGATAGGACCCTCGTGAGTAATAGTTGTTACAATCACAGTCCTCTCCACACCAGTGGGAAAACACCTGAGTTCGAATCGCGTCAATGATGCGAGGAATTTTTGTGGTCTTTTTTACAACGTAGCTGAGTGAATCAGTCTCAGGGAAGGGTAGCATAGTTTTTCTTCCAACAAACAGAAAATCGACATCCGAACACATGCAATTTACAGGTCCAGGCCAAATATGCGAGACAATATGGTTTTATCGATTGATTCATTGGCATGAGGATACAACAGTGAATAGAGCAGAGCTATCATAACTCATTTGTTTTTCTTTTTATAACCCCATAATCAAATTAGGCACCCGTACCACTACAGACGAATGCACGAACACCCTCTCCAGAGAAATCGCCGCCCCACTTCTGCATCAAATAGACATCTTAGTCCATTGCGAATTTCTTTCCTAAAAGATGTCGCTTCAGATGTTATTCTCAACGAGATTCTAGTTTATAATAGTCTACGTTTGTTTCATTATTCATACCATCTTCGCTCTCACCACGAAGATAAGCTACTTTAATTATTTTATTATTGTTTGGTTTCGTGAATAAGAAATGCGCGCCACAGGACTCACCATTAATATTTTAACGCACTGTTTGTATCATTTTATTTTAAAAGGGCCTAAAAGCTTTTCTTTTTTTTTTTTTTTGGCTTAGTCCCCGCTGAATGTTTTCAGCTTCTATTTTCTGTTTTGCATTTTATTTTCATCCTTCTCGCAACTTTAATGTTTCAAACTTCTAGTTCTCGTAAAATATTGAAAATGTAGTTTGTTCCAGAAACCTTCTTTATATTTTTTTACGTACTGGAGAGAAGTTACTTACAGAGAAAAAGTAAGACTGAAAGTTTCCCACTCTATTATATGAGGGTGTATTGAGCCGTCGCTTAGCTCTCTGTAGGTTATTTGAACATTGTTGGCTAGCAACGTCAAGCCTCATGGAACACCGAATAAGTTAGAAGGCAGGAAAGCGCACAACTTGATTGATTGATGAGTTCTTATTCTTCAAAATTTCAGAATAGAGTGAATCATCCATCATATACCTTGTCCCATCTCTTTGGATCTCTCTTTCTGTGAAGTGTTAGAATATATCATTTTATACGAAGTACTTTTTAAAAGGGTTCCAGGAGGACACATTTTGATGAACGCTTTAATTGAAGTAATTTCAGTAGTTTAACCATTTAAATATTCACATACGTATGAATGCAGATTTAGAGACATTATTAGCGTTGAAAACATACAGCACTTTTAACAATTAAAGGTATAAGCGCTGGTAAAAATAAATAAATGCATCATTTACTGCTTGTAACTCAAGACAACAGTTTAAATAATATTTCCAGTCAAGATCATGGTTAATTTTAAAATTCTGTGAAAATTATGAGACTTAGATACATTATGGAAATTAAAATACAACTACCGATTTCAGTATACTGAATATTTCCGATGGTGTCAATATTTAGCAGAGATTTCTTTCTTCATGTTCGGCCAGTGGTGTATTAGTGGTTGATGACATTCAAGAGATTAATTACGTGTAACACTGAGTTGAGAACCTATTCGTTTTCTACAGTATATAAGACAAGCTCAGTACAGCGGAGCCCTAGTGGATAGCACAGTTGGTATAATCGCTGTCCTCTCCAAACCGGGTGAAGAAGACCTGAGTTCGGGTCCCATCGATGACGGGAGCAATTTTTATGGGTCTTTTTCATAATGTGGCCGAGTTAGTAGGTCTCAGGCGAGGGTAGCATGGTTTTACTCCCTTAAACTCGGGTTTTTCTTCCAGGAAACAGAAAATCTACCTCAGAAGACATGCAATTTATAGACAACATACACGGAGTAATATGGTATTTAGTCGTGGATGCTCCAAAAACCCTGCAACAACTGTACAGCGGGGCATATCGTTGTCCTGGTTGCCTCGAGGTGATGATCCGATGGAATTTTTATGAAAAACATCCATCGCGAAGATGGATGTTTTATTTTTTCATAGAGAGCTGAAAAAAAGAGTTAATGTTGTGCTTTTGATGATAAATGAATATTGAATGGATGAAGCACGTGTTCCCAGTGGTTTGTAAGAAAGTGTTGGAATTATAGATGTAAATTCAGGGGAACAGTGCCCATTGAAGTATTTATAGAAAAGGGATGCAACAGAGACTGAATGTCTGTGAGAGAGTGGATGGACTTCGTAACCTTTCTGATGTTGAAATATCTAGAAACTAGAGAGAAGTTTGGGGGAGAGGGGCACTACTTAAGACGTGATGACAGTATTCCATGGTAAGGGAACTGAGATTGACAGAGAGTGAGTAGTTGTGTAGAAGAAAAGGACTGCTGATATGACAGCGAAAATGAATTTTTGATGCTGAAGAAGCAATATTTGTGATGTGTGCTTCTTCCAAGAGATATTAGAATAGAACACAGGACTCAGTTTGAAGACTTGAAATTAACGAAGTTTTTTTCGTTCCATTGAAGAATTACGAGTAACTAGATATAGGAACTTTAAGCAATTGTTGGTAACTATTCTAGAAGTTGAAGGCATTTATATGCAGGGCAGTGTTTTTGGAAAAAATACATGTCAAAATAAATTTCAGTAAATATTAGACCTCAAGGAAGACAGCTTACATTTCATTATCGACAGCGACATAGTAACTTAAGAAAATTAAATGATTTTTTTTTATTAATTCATCTCATAACGAAAAGGGCAGCCATGAAGCTTTCTGTTGCCTTTAATATGTGACAAGTTATGATAAATGGTGGCCAACTGTGATGGAGGACAATGCTTCAAACTACTGGAAATAAATATACAGAATTGTGCATGTAGTTACAGCTTTGTTCCGAAAATAAAATTTATTATGTCCAACAAGAAGGAAGATGAGTTGAAAATCATACGCTTTCAGCAGGTTTTTAAATTGCAGTCTACATTCAATGTATATTTCATACTTGGCAAAGATTATTACTTTTCCTGCTGGTAAATAACATTACCATAAGGAAGTACGACGATCTGCTCAAACGATTTTTTCCAGTGTCAATATACAAGGGTCTCATGATGACAGGTTGAAATATATTTGAGGACTGAGATAGCACTCTGGTCTAAAGCCTAGGCATTCGTTCGAAGCGTAGCTTTCTTCAGAAAAGAAAAGTCATTTGTCATTTCTTTAATAAGTTTACGTGCTGTGGGAGCAACGACATGCTTCGATCAGGTAGTAATGACGGATATTTGCACTGTGTGATGGAGTGACTTGGAATTTGAAATGAGGTTTATCGAGAGCCTACAGCGTATATGCCTTCAAGTCAGCAGGGCCACTCGACTTAATAACTTTTTGTTCTGGGTGAAGTGAATCTGCTGCAGCTCTCAGATGAGATATGAATATATACTCACTGATAAAAAAAAAATTCACGCATTCTTCCAATATTATCAGATGAATGTTTGGGCTTGGATTCGTTTTCCCATAAATTTCTAGACAATATATTTCGGAATGATATCGAAAACAGTTACTATTAGGCTTGCTTTTATTGTAAAATACTTCTTTTAATATTGATTATTTATTCTGGATAAATATAGTCGAAATAGTTTTATTGGTGGAAATATTGCTGAGAGATCGAAACTTTCATTAAAACTGATTAATGATTGAGCAGCAACCGAATGCTTATGAGAAGGAAGTGAAATAATTTATGTGAATTCAAAGCATTTGCAACAGACGCTGAACAAATAACATGAAGAGGAAGAATCTTATCGTTTCACAATTTATGATGTTAGCATATATTAGTAAATCGTTGGGAACTATTCTATAATTTAGCTCCCAACTTTCATATGAGAGTATAGAGATAAAAGTTTAATGAGTTACTTCCTAAATAAATAAAGATTAGTTCCTTTTATCTTGGCCCGCACTTTTTAAGATGAAGGTATGATAGTTTATTCGTCTCGAAAAGGCAGGCTTTGTTTAAGAGAACGCTACCAATCAGCAGTATTAAGACCAAAAGGGAAGCACAATTCTGTTTGCTGGAACTCAACCAAATTTGTCTAAAATTGGCTCCATAAATGTTTTAGCCTGTTTGAGTAAAACCACCGTAATTTGAGGGGTGTGTTGTGGGGTAGCGCGAAATTCTGAATGACTAACGAATTATAATGAAATATGTATTTTAATGGTACTACATTATATTCCTACATGTTCATGGATGACGAGAGAAAATGGAATTTATTGTCTATACTATTGATTAAATGAGAATACTATTTTAACTGGGTCACAACTATTGCTATTTGGTTTATACGAATTTAATTAAAATGCTGAATTACTTCAAAGAGAGGTGAGATATATACATTTCTTAAAATTATAATTGAATTTAATGCTGTATTGGAAGGTTATTCCGAAACGAATAGAATTTGAGTACGTCGATTAGTACGCCACCCCTACCTTGACAACAAATTTTATAATTTGTTGTCAAGGTAAGAGTGACAATGTCTCCATCAGCCTGGAGCAGTGTCTCCAAACTATTTGAACCTTGAGCACATATTCCAGTCAATGTTGATGTACTCAATGTGATAAAACGAACTATAAATGACAATCTACATCATACAATGACTATGCAGCACTATGGCTACGATAACCTTAATCCAGTCCTGGTCTGTTGTCCTACTGACTGATACATGCACATCCAAATGATGTAAAAAATACAGACTCTCTGTAAAATGTAAGAAGACTGCAACGCACAAGGAACCGCACCGTATTATTCTCAGTCTTTGTAGTGACCGAATACAACCTGTGGTGGTGATTGTGAAACGCTGAGGTAGTCAGTGTCTCTTCAACCATCCTCGATACTCAAACACATCCATCAGACTGGAAAAGCGTGTAATGTGAATCGCCACATAGGACCGATTTGCATTGATAAGCAGCTCAGGTTTATTGTCCCTTGCATCATTCCAGTCACCCACTTGCACTTGCTTTTGTTATTAAGACCTTGCAGCTCCTACGTGAACCTTCATAGCATACAACTCTTTACTGTCAAGGGGACACTTAAAGGTCTGCCAGTAGCCGCTCCATGCTCAAAACTCAGATTTTATAAGGTCTGATGGCGATACGAAGCAAGTCGGCTGTCGTTCATCTGTATTTTACATCTACCTGATCATTTCTTGGACTCTACTTTTGGACTTCCACTTCTTCAACTCGTGCCAACTTTGGTTAAGGTATGTTTAATTTCCTAAAAAATAGCATGCGCAAACATTCCTCACCCCCATTACATTCAACTTGAATGCCATTTGAAACCACTAGCTTTTTCCTGGTGCTCATCTCTCGGTGTACAAGTTTGAAATGAATTCCGGGATAACCGCTAATCAAGTTTATAGGGTAAAATATTTGCATATTTCGTAATAGTAATTACTTCAGGACATATTTGCATATTTCTTGAAGTAATTCATGGACTTTTTTTTTTTACATTGTGGCCACAGCTCTCTCTCTCTCTCTCTGAAAAAAAGTTTCGGGCTTTTTATCCAAGGAACTCGGTTTATTTACATTCCATTTACATTACATTCCTAAACCCTTTCGAAAGATATGGCAAGCAATAGAATAGCTATTCATTCATTATAATTCACCCATTTGAAAGGGACGCTACTAAATATTTTTTAAACATTAACGTGCTTTTTAACTTTCCAATAAGGACTCTATCATCAAAAATAGACATTTAAATTGTATATGTTTGTAAATACATGCTTAAATTTCACTTAAATAACATAGGATTCCAGAAATATTTCAACGCAGTAGTTGAAATCAAACAGAAGTAAAGCGTACGAATTTTTATTTGATTTTTTTATTTTTATTTTAACTTAATTAGTTCCTTCTGTATACATTGTTAAACTTAGTGTTTCTTGCTAATAAGTTAGGTATACATCTGTAAACAACTTAACTTAATTATTTTCTTTTAAATATATGTTAAACTCAGCCTAATTATTTCCATTTAAGTAGTTGTGTAATCCGTTATACTTTTTTATGTACACCTTTCTAACCAGGGGACCGTAGGAGTGAATCCTACGGTCCCCTGGTAATAAAGAGATTAAGAACTTGAGGGATTACTTCCAAGAAAACACAGCGCCAATCTACCAAGTCATAAGAAAGATAGAAAAACGGCACACACCGCTCAATCTCAACAAGGAGATCCCATTCACACAGATAGAAGAAACAAAGACAAAGAAAGCACTCCATGGCAGACACTACAATGACCTCTATGAAGACTACATAGATAATATGGCTTCCAAAGCATGACTCACGAACGGGAGGCTCTTCCCCGAGACGAAAGGATCCATGCTCACCATTCAAGACCAAGTAATCAACGCCAGGAGCTACAGGAAGCACATCGTCAAGGAACATGAAATGACAGATGACATATGTCGACGATACCACCTGGCCTAGAAATAATCCAGCACATCATTGCGGACAGGGTGATCACACAGACGGAGTATACTCATAGGCACGACCTGGTCGCCACGATAATACATCAGAAGCTAGCGCAAAAATGCCAGTTGATCAAAGAAATTATACCATATTACAAAGTACGAACCTCAGGCCGTACTAAAGACACCTACTTAAAAATATACTGGGATCGCGCCATAATAACGGACAAGAAGATTCCTCAAAACAGATCAGGACATAACCCTCACTGACAAGAAGGAAATGGCTACCTATCTGATCGACATGGCGGTGTCGAACACCAGAAACCTCCATTATCAGGAAGGACACCGACCGAAGACAAGAAATCAAAGAAATGTGACAAAAAGAAAAAAGTAATGACCATCTCAATCACTGTATCAACCACCGGCATGGTACCAAAGAGCCTACACATGAGCCTGCCAGCAATAGGCCTCCCAGAGAACACCTACAAGGATTTCCAAAAAGTCGGATTTTGATCAATTGTAGGATAGTCAGAGAATTCCTCGGCCAATAATAAGAACCGACATAACAATCAGCCAATGTAACTGGTACCATTACTCGTCAGAGGGGGGAGGGAGATAAATTAATCAATAAATAATAATAATATAAGTGGTTTGAATTTCAACTTGTAAAACCCTTGAAGATAAGAATTTTCTACTGCTGACTTAATGTTTCTTTCGACAAAATAAACCACGAATTTAGTTCTAAGATGTAGACAAATAAAGCCCTGCATTGCTACTGTTACTTGTAATTCCTCGCCAGAGTGAAAGATGTGTATATGTGACGTTAATATGCTATCTGAAATTGTGTGGATTCTACTAGGTTTCCCTCTTTAGTGGGATGAAACAAGAGTTTTTTCGAGAGAGAAAAATAGTACAATGGAACCTTCGCCAGACCAATTATTCGGCAACGATTTGAAAACAAAGAAAAAAAGTTTCTTCAAGCTTAAATTCGAATCCAAGCCTCTTTCACAAGGCCATTGCAATCGCTTTGTTAAGTTTTATGCCCCGTACAAAGCGTTGACATTATATGGATGCAGTTCAGTGCATTCGCTGTAATTCTGGCCTATTGTTCTCGCAGTTCTATAGCTTGGTAATTGGAGTATAATAATCCTTCTATTTTGTAAGTTTACGTAGAAAAGAGCTGGAGCACGAAATTAATAATCAGGGCGCTTGATATACAGAAAGCAAGTTCTCGGATTTTTCGAAGGTTGATTGAAACCTAAACATAATTCTGTTTTCAAATAATGTTTACAAGAAAGGCACTCGTAAACTTAGGGCAATACACGCTTTTCCTTGTCGCAAAAGACGTTACCACTGATTTTCACTCACTCAGAAATTTCCTTCAAATATTTATTAAATCTATTCACGCGATCTCGAATAAAATATCACCTCATAGCATAAAAGGGCATGTAAAAATACCACCTGATTACAGAACAGCAATAATAATGGAGCTAATACTTCAACTTTCACGGATTACTTTTTTTACAATCGATCTTGCAGTTTTAGAACCAATTGTTAAATTGGTTTCTTTTTGTTCAACTGACTCAACAATTTTTAAAAGTGATCATTTTACCTTAGAAGAATATCCAGTGTCTACCATAAATCAATATCGCTATTTATTTATCAGTGTTTTACAGCGAATTTAAAGCTCACTAATTCAGCTGGTACTAATACGATTACTGTAACGTTTGTTCGTTTTGTTCTTAACAAAAATATTCATCGTCTGCAGTGGAAGTTACAACTGTGTGGTATCATAGTTTTCTATCTAATTCCATTTCTAGATGCACGGACAACACCAACACTGGTGCGCAAACATAATAAGTTAAAAGCAACGTTTTGTTTTCGAATATTTGAAAAAAAAAACGAACATACACTGGAACTCTTCCCACAAACTCTTGAACTGGCTGAGACATTTGGGATGAAACACTCCAGAAGAACACGAGGTAGTAGAAAGCAACATAGTCAATTGTTTTGGCGCAGTGAAACAGCTACCTAAAGTCTTTATATCACAAGGAGTTAATGTATAAATTAATAGTGTTGGGAAAGAATATTTGAGCATTTTGAATTCTTTCCGCGGTTTGTAGATTTGTTTTGTTTTGTTTTTTATCGTACTGGTCGATTGTTCCAAAGGTATTCCTCTCACACATCTGTAGGGTAGCTAGGATGATACCTGCTGTTTATCACAGCATCATATCGGGAATGAATACTACAGTTCAGTTCTGCAGGAGTGGCCAGGAGTTCCGTGGGCTGAGAATAAAAATTGCCAACTTGTCTTGTAGCAAATGAGGGACTGTGTTCAAGCTGTCGTAGCTGCATTGTCAGAGCTTGCGTTTGTGATAGGGACTTTCTCACTTTGACATGTCGTCGATACATAGTAAACCCAATAATTAAACCAAGGAGGACTACTGCAGCTGCTCCTCCACATCCAGCCAAAAGAGGAAGATTACCTGAAAACAGCAAAGAATCGATTTAGTATCTATGTGAAATTATCTTCATATTTTATTTATTTTTAAGTGGTTATTATTTTATTCAAAGTAAAGTATGATATATCCGTAATTATTACATAAAATGTGTTTCAAAGAATAATAATCACTCTAAAGTTATTTAGAAGCTCTCTCTCTCTCTCTCTCTCTCTCTCTCTCTCTCTCTCTCTCTCTCTCTCTCTCTCTCTCTCTCTCTCTCTCTCTCTCTGCAATCACTGCTGAGGCCTTATTTCATTTGAAATTGCTATAAAAGGTACTCTATATACGTTGTAAAGAAGCATCATAAATACACATACCGGCGAAAAAGAAAATAAATAAGAGTATTCGTAAGATTTATAAGAACATCAGCTAAAAAAAAAACCTACCCACCTTACTCGTCCAACCTCTCCAAGAATTTATCTAATTCTTACTTGAATTGATTTAAACTAACCACTTCTACAACAATAGATGGAAGTTTGTTCCAGCAACCATCCGCTCGCTGGCTGAAGACAAACTTCTGCACGTCTACGAGTATCTTGCAATCATCTTTTCTCACTTGAATTTATGACTTCCCCATATGTGTCGTCACAGCAAGAGGAATAATGCCGTCAATATTGACCTTATTCAATCCATTCAAGGTCTTAAACATCTCAATCTCCTCGCAGGTGTCGGGTCTCCAGATACTGCAATTTGCAGAACTGAAACCTTTCTTGGTAAGAGCAACCTTATGTTCCCTTCATCTGCATGCGTTCTAACAAATCTGCATCCTTCCTTCCTTAAATGATGCCTCCAGACCTGTATACAGTACTCAAAATGCAGCCTAACATGGCCTTGTATAAAGGGATAATTACTTCCTTTTCCCTGCTAGAAAATTTCCTGTATAATCATTCACAAATCCAATGGCAGCATGTCTGGACTGCTCAGAGAACTTCACAAGTGACTGCACAATTACCCCCAGTTCTCTTTCATTTTCCACTAGTCTGAGGGAAAGAGCACAATTGTATGTTAATCTGAGATTATTACTACCCACCTTGCATTTTCCAACGTTCAACTTCAATTGTAATTTCTTAGACCATTGGCTTATTTTTCTACAGTATATCTTGTTGAAGTAGCTTACCCTGATTACTGTCATTAACACCCTGCGAACCTATGTATCATCTGAAAACTTAGACATTAAGCCTAATATACCTTAGTCAATATCAGTAATAAATATTGGAAACGCTCAAACACTGAACCCTGAAGGACTGAACGAATTACATTAGAACACGAAGAGCAGTACCCATTGATAACCTCTCTTTGTATCTTCTCCCACTCAACCGTCTCCTTATCCATAACAGTAACTTGTGCTTAATGCCACATTGTTCCAGTTTTACAGCAGTCTTTTATGCAACAGTATTGAAAGTCTTTCTTCCTGAAATCCAAGTATATGATATCAGGATTATTTTTTGAATCCAGTTCCTTTGTTACTGCATCATAGTATCCAATCAAATTGGTCGAACAAGACCACCCCTTAATAAATGCATGCTGTGATTGCAATGTAATCGCATTCTTGTCTAGATGGCCCTACATTACCTTTTTAACCAGTGACGCCATTATTTTCCTTGGAACAGTCGTTAAGCTAACAAGTCTGTATCAGAAAGTGTGCGGCATGGTGTAGATTACACAAGGGAGTTTAGTGTGGTTTGGTCTAATTGAAACTATTCTTCTAGCAAAATATCGCGCAGCTGCAACAAAGTTGAAGGAAGAGGACTTCGTTGCTGAATAGCTCTCCAGCATATTCCACACTATAAATAGGATTGAGATCAGTTGACTGTGGGAGCCAGGGAAGATGGGAAATCCATAAAGTGGCCCTCGTCTTCGGGATAAAAGTGTAACACTGCCAGGTGCAGTAGATCTGATATAATATTCAAGTATTCCCTGGATGATATTCGTCCTTCCACCGGTATCAATGGATCCAGTTCGTACTAAAAATAACTTCCTCGTACCATGATACCACGTCCAGATGTTTGGGTTGTCTTAACAAACAAGCAGGATCCATCGCTTCATGAGGCTCTGGCCACACTCTGCCTACGATCAGTGCAAGACAAAGTATATCGTGATTTATCTGACCACATGACTTTGTTCCACTGTCCAATCTCGATGTTCTTGGCACTACTGCAAGCCGATTTTTCTGTGTTTCTCTGAAACAAGTGGCTTCCGAATAGGTAGGCGACTGCCAATTCCCACTTTCTTCAATTCCTGCGCATGGTACGGATTCAAATAGGATAGTTCTCGGCTTGTTTGAATTCAAATGTTATTTGTGGACACTGGGTGTCCTATTTTTCCTTCCAACCCTCCTTAAAGTATTGTTTTTCTGCCACATTTATGGTGGAAGAACGACTTTCTTTCCAGTCATTAGAAACCGTTGAGATGAATGCTTTTGAAAAAACCGGTTGTCTTTCTTTTCTATTTTCTTGAATCGTGACTCAAAGGACCTTTTTCAAAGTTTGATAGATCGCACGTTTTTCCCATTTTCGTTTCAGGTTACTACAGTTGAGCAGCCTATGGGTCTTTATACTCAACAAGGCAACATATCATCATCTCGCCTCAGTTTTCTGCATTTCACCTGCATTTCTTCAGTCCGTAACTGTCTTAATACTCAGGCGCATTTTTTGTCCAGTGTGTGTGTGTGTGTGTGTGTGTAATTTTTGGAATAAAAACAATACTTTTATGTTCGGAATAAAATTTGGATTGTGAAAGCAGTGAAATAAAATGGATAAGAAATAAAAAGTCACAATTATTATCTATAGTAGGTGCGGCTAGAAAGTTCCAAAAATGACTTCATAAGGAAGTCAAAACGTATCATAAAGTCTTTCGCAATTGGTGGAAATTCTGGTATTCATTTACCGATATCGATTTTAGCACCTTCGACGTACGCTGCTGGATATCTTCCAAGAAGTCCAGCAGCAAACTTTGATTGAAAAATGGATCCTTCAGAGTTTTCTGATGGAAATGGATAACTTCATAAACTGCCTCTCCAATAATGCAGTGTGAGCTGGTGCTTTATCGTAACGCAGCTTCTGACTAAAAATGATATATCTTTCAGGTGAAACATCCCTACTTCATGATGTGGCTCCATCCAACTTCCTCTTCTCAGGTATCAAAATTTCGCTGAAAATGATATATTTTGTCTTCGAAGAAAGTCCAGGCGATATATGATATATTTTGTGTTCGGAGAAAGTCACTATCAATAAACGAATTAGAGGGATGCTTAAAATCATGATAGAAGAAAATAGGTTTCTTAAATTACTTCTAAAGTCATTCTACGAACTTTTTAGCCACTTTTTAACCATTTATTACATTACTTCAGACATTGCAATATATACACCAATAGACAAAAGTTAATGCTTTGAAGAAAAAGTCCTATAGTTTGAGAATTAATTGATACAAGTAAAGTAAATTTGGTAGAGAAGTTCAGTATGTTTTAGTATAGTGTATGGCGTGTTTAGCGTCTAACGGCACCAGGGGTTTCCTCCATCTCCGCGTAGCATACATTGTCGTGTGATACAAAACACTGTAGAGGCCAAGATTTAATTTAAAAGTGTATAGATATTTTAGAGTGTAGTGTTCTGTACCGTTGTTTATCTGACCTTTTAGCCGTTGGGCCCCTGGTGGGGCACACCGTTTGCCAAACTGTGCCTCGGAGAGGCAGGTCGCGTACCCAGCATTTGGCCCAAAGGAATATAGATACGTAAGTTGTGATTTAAAATTAAAAAATTGGGTGTTGGGCTCAGTAAATGGGTTAGACGCTAGTTGTGAAAATAGAGAGGGAGGGGAGACTAAAGGCCGGGGCCAATAGAGAAGACAACCCCAGGAGTTAGTGGGGCATGCCCATGCCGCACCGGAGGGAAAAGAAGGGGTGGCGGGGGAGGAGACAGGGAACCGTCCATTCCTCCGCCGAGGGATAGGGGAGCTGAAGGCCATAGCTCTTGTCCTGAGGTGTCGCAGATCCCTGAACAGGTGCCATCCGGGAAAATTGGTGGAATGACTAAATTAAGTTATGATACGGGGGCCGCTTGCTGCCCTCAAGCGAACAAATAGTTCTTGAGAGCTAAGCAAGAACCATTTATGTGGCCCTCTGGCTCCTGGAGAAGTGTCTGCGCAGCCCTTGAGATGAGAACTTCTGAATTTGACACCCCTGTTGTACACTGTTAATCAGTGGTGTATGACTAAACCCTAAAAGCTAAGCGACACTCACAAACGGCTCTTTCATGAGGTTAATGAGGGTTCAAGATTTCTGGTGGTACCTATGGCTTTTCATTTAGGCGAATTGATTCTAATTGGAGAAGTTGAGGTGGTATAGTTGACAACTGAAATTCCTTCTCCCCACCAGAGCATTCCATATATGTTCAATGAGATTCAGATCTGGGGACTGTTGCATTCGAGAACTATCTTCACTATGAAAAAAAATTCTAACAATTGCATGGCCATTTATGGGCGAAATAATTATCGCACGCCTGACAGAAATGGGGACATACCACACCGGTAGAAAGTGTGACATATTTGGATATTGTGTCTGCCATTTTCTCCAGAGAGACCAGTTTTTCTAACGATTGTAGGTTGTTTTTGATTTCCTCTCTTTCTCTCTTTTAGATGAATGTATTCTTCTTGGATTCTGTTTGGATTCTTATTAAGGCCTACCGCCATTGCAAGACACTCGTTTTCAGGTACGTATTAGCTAATTTGTGTACATCAGAAATGACACTTGGCCATAAGTAGACACCATAGTGCAGAACTACACAAACTTCGTAACCTCATACATAATTTTTGACAGGGCTTTTTTATTCAAAAGTATTGCAGAATATTATCTACTTATCTCATCCGGCCCAAAGAGAGAGGTGATGTATTATCTCCACGCTTCATGGTGGCGTTCTGTTTCTTTTCAACCAGAGATGCTCTTCCAGTGAAGTAGGTATCAAGCCATTGTCGAGTAAACACAAAATGAGTCTTTTAATTATAATGATCCGGATTTCAAGCGAAGAGCCACCTTTCGTGAGCAGCGGTGCTGCAGCATTTGTTAATGAGAACCGCCACGATCCATAAAACTCATAAGAATTCCCAAGTGTTGCTTGCTATTACATGCAGAACAACAATGAGCAGCGTTTGCATCTGACAAGAGTTCGTTCTTGGTTACTTTAAAGAAGGGTTTCTTAGCTTCAAACATACTCTGTTTCTTACTGAAAGTCACATAACTACTCTTTAATTGTATTAAATTGTGTGAATATGAAAATACCATATAAAAATTATCTATTATAGTCTAAAATTACCTTTTAACGTTTGAAATTGAAGTCTACCAGTAGTTTGCTTTGAATTAATTTCAAACATGTACGCAAAATGAACGCGCACGGAAATTGCTAACAGAGCTGATACTTGAATTGTGTGTGAGTGAAAATGTGTCTGTGAGCTATTGCTCAGAAATTGAACATTCCAAAGTGGAGGTTTGGCAGCGTCCAGAAGTGACTGCATCCTCATTTTCACCATCAGGCCCAAGAGAATCTGAGTTTAAAGCTGCGAGCGGCAACAGGCAAACAAATTAATGTTTTTACAACTCGTGGGGAGCTGCATGCCCCGAATCTTCACTGAACAATTGCAGCTCACAAGTCTTTCATAGGTATTTATCACTGTCAATTGGGACAGTGCAAGGCACACCGAAACTGGACTGTGGATTAATGGAAATTCGTCCTATTGAGCGCCGAGTCGAGCTGCACGCTCGTTCTGCCAGCTTATTTTTCAAATGAGAATTTGAGAGAGGGGAAAGATGTCATGTGTGTGTGTGTGTGTGTGTGTGTGTGTTTTATTTTTTATTAAAAACCCCAAACATGGAAAGGTATTAGAACATATAGTACTTAGCATCGTTTTCGTGGGTTGTTTTGGTGTTTTTCTTGGTATGGACTAGGAATGACATCATGAATGTTACATGTTACATTGATCGTCCGAAAAATTCTGTGACCCACTTTGTGGACTTTGAAATTTTATGGAAGCAACTCTTTCAACTTCCAACACGCTACATGTCAGAAAGAAAAAATTATGAAAGCATGGTTTGAAGGGAATTACGTTTTCTTATTTATTGTATTAGGTGGTCTCTTCCAAACTGCGAAAACCCGCCACGTGTTCACAAAGTCATTCAAATAAAAGTCAGTTTAAAAAAAATGAGAGTTTCTGACCAGAATTATATTCCCCAAACCATAGAGTCGAATAAAGTTCAGCAACTCAAGCTACTTCTTGGATAGAGTCACTATTTGTAACTAAAGGAGCTACCATTAGGGTTATGTGTTAAAAACTTGTTTATCTACTATAAACAAGTTATGAACAGCATCTTTATATATTCATAACGTTGAACATTGCAATGACCTCAACCTAACTTCTTTGGATGAGCTGGAATGCAGAAATTAGAGCAAGGCAAATACTGCCTTCTTCGTTTGCGAGCTCACAAATTATAAAGAGGAGTGTAGTACAGTACCACCATCTTTCTATTAGAAATTAGTTGAACGTTTTCCAAGTCGGACTGAAGCATTCGTTGTGGTAACAGTGGACGAACACACACACTATCAGCATTCTTGAATAGATAAATCTTTTTAATTATCTAACATATTTTTATAGTTTTTATTCTTGTTCCAGTATTACAATCCAACCTGTTATACCCTTTTTGTATTTTACTGTTCGGGACTGACTATGAATAGACTGAAATAAATAAATAAAATTTAGTTTATTGAAAATAATAAACCACAAATGAATGACGCTTTCCATGATGATATATCTAAGCAACTTGATTTCTTAATCCAAGCCCAGAACAAACAAATTCTTTCCATAATGATTTTGGAATCACAAGGGATGGCAATTTTAATTTTTAAAGCATTTATAAACTACCATTTCTAAAAATAATTCTTGCATTCAGAGAGAGATGTCTGGAATCGCTACTTCAATTCCTACCTCTGTATACGTCTATAGGCAAGTGTGCGTTTGTGGGCTCATTTTCAGACAGTGAGCGAGTTGCATCCCTCCCTCCTTCCCAGTAATTCTGGCTTTACATTATGCAAAATAACCGCCCGACAATAGCGTCACCCAATTTGCAAGCACAGTACAATAAACAGACAGCATCCTTGCTTGAGAGAGTAAGAATGCCATCAGCATTAATTTACAACGCTAATGCTTTAGTTCACTAGGCGAAAAATGAAGAACACCTAAAAATATCGTTTTCTTTTTATCTTTACATATTATTGTACTATTTGCTATACATATCTTTGCATTCTCCATTTCTCTTAACAAATTAGGCTGCAGGAAGATTCAACTGTCATTAATTTCGTGTAGGAATTTTTGAACGTCTTCGAGTTCTGTTAAGTACTGTGATTAGCATCAATATTTGCAAATGGCGAAAACAAGCAATCTTATAAAGCATCAGCCAAAAACTTCTATCCACATCATCTTTCCATCCTTCCTAATAATTTGACTAATCCTCATTTAAATTTATTTAAACTATCCACTTGCACAACACTAGATGGAAGTTTGTTCTAATAATTAATTTCTCGCTGGCTGAAAGAAAATTTTCGTACATCTATCCTGCAACTACCATTTCTCGATTTAAAAGTATGTCCATCCCCCTTATGTGCATCATCCATAGAAGACTTCATTTCCAACATGGACATATACTTGTTGTATTCATCAACATTAATTAGACTATTGAATTCGATTATAATCACTTTCCATTAAGGCTGAAATACCTGATCTGTTTATACCCCACTCCAAGACTTCGATTATTTAATAAAGATATTTTCTTTGAATTTCTAATTGGCTAAGATACGTGATAAAAAGTAATGATTCAAAATGCATTTTTCTGAATGCATTGTTCCACGCACAGATGGCATGGAGTTAACTTATAACAAACATATACTATCTAAAACTAATGGAATGCATTTAATAGAATCTACTTGTAAAAAGTAGAAGAAATATTTATTTTACAATTGCTTTTTAAAAGTATATTTCTGACGCACCCATAAAAACCAAAATTTTAGATTAGAACAAAGGTAACTAAAACCCCAATAGGCTGATATATTATCTGGAAGTCGCGTGCGTTCTAAAGGTCAGCTTGCTCGTTTTGCGAGATTAAGAGGAAATCTGAGAAATTTTTCTCATCATCGGTGGATTCTAACGAGACATTTCAACTCTGTAGACTGGCTTTTCTTTTTGAAAAACTTGAGTTCTACCATTATAACACTAATTAACAGAGGAAAGAAATCTTTAAGTTATTTTAATTAGGTGAATGACTTATCATCTATCTTTGGATGGTTGAAAAGCACTGGCTATAGCAACTTGAAAAATAATGTGTAACCTTATGCGTTGCTATGGGAACAGCGATCTGTTTCCATGGTGACAGTATCATTCTTTAAAGGGTGCTCTCCTCCTCATAAGGCATAAAGAGCATGGAATCGTTGTACAGACTCTAACTCGACAGCATGCTTTTAACGACTTGCGCAATACCATGCTGGAGTTACAATCGGGTCACAGTTATTCTTTATACAACATGAAGAATGTCTGCGTGTCTTTATATTAGAATCCTTAATAATGCATGTGCGAGTCGGCTGCTGAAAATAAGGGACACTTTTAGTTTGGTACTTGGAAGTTATTCATTGAATTCGAAAGGTCTCTTGTGAATTCTGCAGCTACTTCTGCGTAATAGACCTTGCTATTTTGCTTGCGGAAATGCTTAAGGGAAATCTACGCCAACTGAATGTTAATAACATTGAAAGAAAATATTATAAAGCTTTTAATTTTCTGGAAAGCCATCTGTTCAAACTGGTCTGGTTCAAAATGTCCTTTTGTACTCGATAAATGTTGGCGTAAGTATGTTTTTAAGAATAGGACGAATAGCATAATTAGTTTTAATTTTATGCCACAATGTATCTTTAGAAAGATCCAAAAAGTTTTTTTTCTTTTTTTAGAAAATGAGAAATTGGTTTATAATAGAGGCTGATGTAACACTATATGAGAAAAATCAGCATCAGCAATGTCTATTGTCAGCATGGAATACCCAAGGCTCCACGCTCTTTATTTGCTGTTTATTTTTTAATTTTTTTAAGATTGTAGTACCATTTACAGCGAACATCGCTTTATTCGTGTGATTTAGTTCGCTTTTAGTCGCTGGAAGGGAAATCACTTAAGTTCCATTATTCCTATTGCTTTTGAATACTTTGCATATTTTTCTTGATTCGATTGAATTTTATTCAGTACAAAAATGAGCATAAATTCTTTAGTAGTATTATACCAGTTATATTTATTTAAAATAAGATGTAAAAGCGTAGAAGGTGTCATCACATAATAAATTAACAAAAGAAACGGGAGCATGGATCCGTCTGTTCGCTTTAGATTCTATGAGTAATTTGCATTTGACTTTGGGAAGGGGGTCTTCTGAAGCATAGTCTGTTATGAAGTCTCAAGAATCGTCAAGTTTCATATGTTTCCTATTGCTTTTAGGAACAGTGAAGTTAGATGAAGCTTTATTCATATTGAATAAAGAATACGCCTCTCTCTCCGATCCCCTGGGCTGGTAAGTTTGTGTAATCACCGAACCTCATTAGTGGGTAAAAAAGAACTGAGTTCTAATCCTATTAGTGAGGCGAGGAACTTTAATGGGCTTTTTTCACTCCGTGGCTGAGTTAATCGGTCTCATGCGTAGATAGCACAGTTTTTCAATCCAGAAAATGGGGATTTTTCTTCCAGCGAAACAGGCAAATCAACCAGAGAACACACGCAATTCACAGACCCAATACACATGGGTATATGTAAGAAATTAGTAGGTGACCCTAATGTAGTAGTTTTTTTTTTTTTTGTTTTTTTTTGCGTTAGCTTTAAATTTACTCATTTTGAATACTTTGGGTATATGATTGGTTAGATTGATTTATTCCTTCTGGAATGGACAGCTTCAAAAGTGCTAAAACGTGCTGGTAATGAATATCAATCATGCGGTAGCGTTACCAACTTATTTTACTAGTCGTATACTATTTCTAAAGTTCTGCTTTCAATGGGGTGGATTAATCATAATTTTAAATTTATCAATAACGGTAAGAGGTACAGGGAGTGCAGTCCATACTGCATTTATGAGCAAAACGTCGTATAGCATCTAATTTAAACGGAAGCAAATAATATATAGAATAATTGATTATGTCATTTTTAATTACAAGAGACTGTGTAGAATCTTGGTGTTTTTTAAATTCTGTTCTTAACTATACCTATGCAAATTCGCTCTCCTAGTGTTGAAATAAAGTAACTTTTCTGAATTCATTATTGTAACCAGGTTCCTCCTGGCAACACACACGAAATTGTCATAGAATACTTGAACACACATTCCTCTTCTCATCTGTAAGACATTTGGTTGCACACCTTCCACTAATGTAAATGGTTGTTCATTAGTTTATACTGTATAAACATGAACCCCATGCAGTTATAAATTCCATGACACCACTCTTCGTTCGGCTTTACTATTTTAAGAACACGCAGCGCGTTATATCAAGTGTGTCTGCTGTAATTCTAGGAAGAACGTGTTACCACTGGAACTAATGCAATCCACAGTGCTTTGGTTTAGCTACTCCAGAGGATCTGGGTTGTTTGCTTAAGTCTTATTCTTGAGTGCAGTCTACAGATAAAACTTCAGAGCGAGTGACACATTTGTGTTTCGAGAAAAGCCCATCTACAGCAGAGCACAGCACTAAATATTGCAATTCTCAAATACCTTTCTGGCAGCCTCGTTGATACCATACAGCACTGTCTGATACTTCTTTAGAGACTGCGTTCAATTCCTCGAAGAGTTGAGGAATTTCTCACTGATTGTTGCAGAAAGTTAGTTGATCTCAAGGAGGAGGAAATAGGACTACCCCGCATGGATTACTACAGCTTATTTTTAACCGGCACAACAAGCAAGTATTTTGAGATACTTTATTAAAGGTAGTTTATATTAGATAGTATGAATCAGAGCTGTAATACTCAATATGTTCTACGTTGATAATAATATTAGTAAATTAATAAGAGGAGTATACCTCAATATAGTAACGTGGAACACTTCCGTATGATACCCTCCAGAAATTAAAACGGAAAAAACGCAAAAATCGACAACTTACCGGTCCATTAAAGTAAAATATAAATAATTAAATAATCAATTTAACACAATTCAAAGTCAATTCAAAACAATTAAAATTCAAATTAACGCAATTAAAAGAATAACGAAAATATTCAAAACGATCTTCAAAACTCCTCTTATTAATTTACTAAAGGTAGTTTATTTAAATTATGGAAAATAAGTTTAGGGCACATTTGCTAAAATGCAATATTTAAATTTTTTATTCGCTTAACATGGGAAAAATAAATGAATTTTAATTAATGTGTAAATAAAAATAAATCGATCAAAAGAGTGCTCTTTAGTGACTTCTCAGTTGAGAGGACATTTTTAAGAATTCCAACTCATTCTAAGATTATAAATCATGGGCAATAACAGAAGAAATTGAAAAGTAGTGACTGCACTTGATTGTAATCATGACGAGGTCAAAAGAAAGATTAATGATCGCACAATGAAATCCCGCAAAAGTTTTCCCTTAAAGGTTAAATGGAACTTAATGGACTAAATTTATCTTACATTTATCTTCGTCGCTGTAATCATCTTCGCTGCAGTTGGGTAACCCATTACACACCAACGATTGATCTATGCAGTAATGGGGAGTCTCGGTGCACTTTTTGGAGAGAGTGTTCACACAGTAGTGACTGTCCTTGCAAACAAACTGTTTGCATTCCCCTGAAGACAAAAAGACGACAGAATATTAGATACAAATCAGATAAATAGATATTTAATTCTGTCAAACATTCTACAAATTCGTTATGCTTGCAATCGAAAAACAGAGTAAAAACTGTACGAATAAATATAATGCTCACTATAAATCAAAATGTATAGTGCAAAAGGGGTTTTAATATGAAATGGGAGTCTTTTGAAACCTGGATCCTGTTAATTAAAGTCGCCCTGTTTTAAGAAAGAAAAAATAACGCGATATTAAAATGGTAAGAAATTATCATGTCCAATGCGCAATTGAAAATCAAAGAACCATATGGAACAATGAGGAGTACATCTTGAGTATTAATTGAGCAGCAGTTTGGAATGGAAATCATAACGAACTTCGTTACTTTCTGTTTAATTAAGGTTCGTATTCATGTCAACGCATAAGTTATCATAAATGAAGCAAACTAAGTTAATATAATAGGAAGCGGCCGTAAAGAAGTACTAAAGTTCTCTTGAATCTTTTAAATGAACGTGGTTCATGTGAACATTTTTAACTGTTAACAAACTATAATAAAATATTATATTTTGTTGACAGTGTTGTTTGAAGTTCAGAATACGAAATCCAGTGAAATCGCAGCATTGGTAAAATGATCAAACTCGAATTATAAATTGTATCTTTTGTTTACGTTTGGCAAAAATAAGGAAATTAAAATAATGATTTGTAATTAAACGTGTAAATTAAAAATATATCTTTACGTTTCCTAGGATAAATCTCACTGTATATAATGATTAGTTTGTTGAAATACATATCTCGCTTAAAAAAACTTAAGAAAAATAGATTAATATTAATTCACGATAATAATTTATAATGCTTTGAGAAAATTTGACTATTTTTAGGGATTTTAAAACTAACAAGGTATATAAGCAAGACGCATCGTCGGTTGCCTTTTGGAGATATTTTTAAGTTGGATTTTAAGTAGCTTACGGGTATATAGTTTATTTTGTATGTAAATGAAAACAATGCAATACATTTATTATCTTTTTCTCCAAATGATAATGTACTAACAGGATTTAATTTCTATTTTCTTATTCCAAAGGTAATGCTGGACAGTTTATTTTTAAAGTTATCAGGGAAGAAAATCGTAACTTTAAATGAAATTAAAAAATAAATAAATGATAAGCTTAACAGATGCGGATATAAGGTAGTGTCTATCTTATTTGTATTGAGCTGCAAGGAAAAAAAATTCTGTTTAAGTTGCTTTCTCCTGTATTCTCTACACGCTTCGCGCTGATTTTTGCCCGCATTTATAGAATAACAGGAGTGATTTGTCATAGTGATTTAATCTTGGACATTTTCTGTAAGTGAAGGCCAGGAAGTAGTTTACTGCATTTCTGGCTACCAATTTTGAGATCATAATCTGATAAGACCTCGTGAAACAAACGTGTCCAGCATTGCTGAAACCCGTTCAACCTTTGCTCTAATTGCTGACTTCATGAAGAGAAAAAAAAAACGAATAAAATCTAGAATAAAATTATTATAACGCAATAACTCCTCAAGAGGGCAGAATTAAATTGTTGAGAGAAATAGTTATAATCACATATTATTAAGAGGGTCAAAATAATCCCAATATAAATCGTCTCAAGTGCGTTAAAATAATTAAGGCTCCCTCGTGGTGGGCACCTGAACGTGGTGAGGGGACCTCTCAGTGCCGCTGCTGGTCCTCCAGATTATCATCACTGAGATCCAACGTCTGCAGCCTAAGTTCCAGGCTATAACAATAGGATGGGCTGCGACCCGTGGAAACTCGGAAAGGAGATCTTGGTGGTTGAGGAGTCCAGCTTCAACACACTACTTAGCCCCTTCTTCGACAAGACAGGTGGCCACACCACTCTCATGGTCCGAGAGACAGGATTCACTGGCGGAGATGCAGGTATAGTGTCTGGGTAGCCCTGCTGTCCCACTCCCGAGCGTATTAATTGCTTTCCGTGTAGTGGACATCCCATTTGGGCTTCGTGATGGGTGGGAAGCCCAGACACTGAACCAAACGAAATACTTCACCAACACAGTTACTGTTTTTTAACCTTTCTTCTGGGGTGAGAACACGGTCCGTACCAGATATCGATGACCAGAATACTACTAATGCAGCAAAACTGCCAAGAACGGAAGAAAAGCCCTCGTGGGTCGCACAGTTCGTAGCATCGCCGTCCTTCCCCACACCGAGTGGAAAAGACCTGAGTTTGAGTCCCGTCGATGTTGGGAGGAATTTTTAGAGATTTTTTCTCAAAACGTTGCTGAGTTAGTCGGTCTCGGGTGAGAGTAGCACGATTTTTCTTCTAGAAACTGCCTATTACGCTTTAGTCGCTGATGCTCCTAAATCTCTACAACAGCAATGGAAGAAAAATCAGAATTTAAACTACTCTTCCTAGTAATCCATTCAAAATCCAAAAAAAAAAGCTATTGGGAAGGTGTCACCCTTCTTTATTCGGAAGGGTTGAAGGATTGCCGAAATCAGTCAAACGGCCACGCTCCGGTGATATAGTAATAGAAACAAAATAACAAAGGTTACCAAACCCCTCATCTTTCTTTGAATTTTAACTTTGTCATGGCGCATTATAACCTAATCAGTTTAGCGCCATAAAAATACAAAACTAAAATCAAATCTAAGCAGCAGTAATTGCAATTTAAAAGACATCGACACAGTTTCCATGATTTCCAAAACCGTAGTGGGATGCAGAATGCACAATACTGGCTCATAATAAAGCGTTGGGGAAATCTCGTTGTTATCCGTGCACAGATAATCTAATAGCTTTCAAACATTCCGGCGTAAAAGCACTTGCGTTAGATGTCAAAGCTAGAAGGAATCTTGGATCCGCTTCACATCTTCCATCACGCAGACAGTATCACCTAAGATCGTCTGGGAAAAAATCAGGAAAATGACGGGTAGATACATATTGCAAGCTACTTCGATCTTAAATCATAATGAATATTCAACTGTAGATCTACCTGGAATTGCAAACACTCTAGAGGGGTCATGTGCTAAAGTGTCTGCCGAAACATCTTATCCCTCTGAGTAGCTGGCCCTAAAACAAAAAGCTGAAAATCAGCATATGAAGTTATCTTCAAATAACTTGGAGGCATACAATCAGCCTTTCAGAGAATGGGAATTCAAAATGGGATTCTCTATCGCACGAAAAGGCTGTTGGGCCAAATGATAGTCATTATGAGATGATTAAACACATTTCATATGAATTGGTGGATCAGCAGCCCTCTTTGTTAAGCAAAGGTTTATTTGAAGACCAGTTTCTGGCATAAGTCAATCGTTCTTGCCTGTCTCAAGGCAGAAAGGATCCAGAATTTTTGAACAATTGCCGCCCAATTAGTCTGAAAGCAATTTGTGCAAGGTCCTGGAAAGGATGGCCAATGCCTCTCTCTTGTGGGGTTTAGAAGCAAATGACTTCCTTTCCAAAAACTATTGCATTAGTATATCACCCGTTAAGTTATTACATATACCCATGTGTATTGTGGCTGTAAATTGCGTGTGTGTTCTAGTCGATTTGCCTGTTTTGCTGAACGAAAAACCCTGGTTTGGAGGGGGGGGGGAGAAACCTTGCTAAATTGGAAACATCTACACGAGATGTTTTCCTCAAGCGCGAGAAACTGCTGTCAATTTTCTTTGATCTGGAAAAAGCGGATGGAGATTTAGAATCTTAAAAGATATATTTAAACTTAGTGATGGGGTCATCTAGCTCTTTTTAACAAAATTTTTTTTACTGAACCTTTCCTTTCAAGTTCGTTTCGGGTCCATTCTCTCTCTCTCTCCGCATTTTTGTCAAGAGGTGAGAATCCCACAAGGGTCAGGTTCTAAGTGTTACTCTTTTTTGCTATCAAAGTTAATACTGACCTTGTGGGTAGCACATTTGGAAGAATCGCCGTCCCCCCCCCCACACCAGGTGAAATAAACCTGAGGTTGATTCCCGTCTATCACGTGAGGAATTCTTATGGACCTTTTTCATAACGTGGCTGAGTTAGTCGGTCTCAGGCGAGGACTGTATGGATTTTTCTCCTGAAAACTAGGAATTTCTGTCCAGCAAAACAGAAAATTGACCATAGAACTCATGCAATTTATAGACAGTACACACGGAGCAATATGGCCTTAGTCGCTGATGCTCCTAAAAATGTTAATTCTATTACTGAACAACTTCAGTTGAAAACAGTGCCCTGTTCCGTAATGAGTTTAGCATCTTTTCATAGTCATGCAATATGAGGATTATCGAACGACAACTTTAACACGCCATTGACCATATCAACTCTTGGGAAATGGCTTTCAGGTTCTAATACAGAATATTATCTACATCCACTTTCGCAAAGGAAACTTACAGCCAAGACCAGAAATAAAGCTCGGACAAACAATCATTCCAGTAGCACTCGAAACAAAATTCTTTGGGCTTGTGTTCGATCGTAAGTTGATATTCCTTCGACATATCCATCAACTGCGGACCAATGTACAAGAGAACCGAACTCCCTTCGTGCCTTCTGGTCTATTAACTCGGGAACAGACAGCTGTACTTTACTTCGCTTCTATCGTGCACCGGTCCGATCCAAATTAGAGTATTATTATTATCATCATCATCATCTGTTTATTCCAGGAAAGGAAACTACCCAGGGACGGCAAAGTACCAGGAGGATGCAAAGTACATATCAGGGTACGAGATACTATGTGCAGTGGGTTACATATACTGAACACGTAGTCTCGTCCCGAAATATTATATACACATTTTATGTTTAATATATACAATATTTACATATTAGTGATTCTGTACATACATTATACAAATCATATATTTACAATTCACTAATAATTCCATATATAACTTACATATTTACATAACTGTTACAGAAGGTATATTTTTCCAGTCAACAAATTATTATAGTTCTTAAAGCAGTAAATTTCACTTTTACTCTCTTTACTCTCAATTCTTTGGTACTTTGCAGCCGATTCATATTTCGGTAAGTCTGTACGAATTCTGGAAGATCTCTTTCCGGTATGTTGCATCCTCACACAGGTTTTCGGCATCTATGTGTAATGAGTTAAATATTTTTGCTGCATTTGATGGCAAGAATCTTTGCAGGCTACTAAGATTGTTCGGGACTGGACGCAGTGCATTATTTACTTCTCCGCAACGTCTAGCAGTGGCATGCGGTTTGACTAGAATATTATCCAGGACTGGAGCATCTACTCTGCCTTTGAGCATTTGTGCGAGAGTATGTTCCTGTTAATTGTCTGCTGCATCCAGGGTGTGATGTTAAGGTTTGAGTAGAGAATGGCCCTTTAGATAGTAAAAGGGTGGCCAGCAACTCTGTTAAGCCATCGCAAGAACCAGTACTCGATCCCAAGGATGGACTTATAATGTGAATCTGGAGCTGAAGACCAGATTTGTGAGGCATACATTGCGATTGGCAGGACACACATTAAAATGTACTTGGTCGCTAGCTGAGGATCCCTAATTCCTACCAGTTCCTATCTAGTAGCCCATAAAGCGGCGAATATTTTTGTCTTCATATGGGCGAAGTGTTCAGCAAAGGTGAGTCTGTCATCCCACTTAAGACCCAGGTCCAGATGAGAGTACACTTTTTCCACACTAGACCCGTTCACAGAGGTCGAGATGTCATTTTTATTCTGCTTGTATGTTATGGTCATCTGGGCAGACTTCTGTGCATTAATACGGAGCCCGATGCAATCCAGATAGCTCTCAAATTCTCAGATTGTGCTATTTGCCATCTGGCAAATACCTTCTGCTGATTCATGGTCTTTAGAAGTGATGAAGAATTTTACATCGTCAGCATATGTTATAAAATTGTAGTACGGGGCAAGAAACGGATCCAGGGCGGCCGCGAAGAGGGTAGCCGAAAGAACACCCCCCCCCCTGTGGCACTCCTCGCGAGATGGTAAAGCAAGATTGTAGCTTTTGGTGCTTGACGGTAAGTTTTCTTTGTTCTAGCAGGCTGCTTATTATAGTTAACAAATTTCCTCTTACATTAAAATAATTCCTTAAAATCGTAATGAGCGCTGGAATTGAGACGTTGTCGTAGGCTGCAGAGATATCCAAAAAAATAATATCAATTTGTTTTTTCTCATTTAGTGCTTTCTGCACGCGAAAAAGGGTTTCCAATAAGTTTGTTATTGTTGATCTCCCCGAAATGACTGAGTGCAAATGTGGTGGTCTATGGCTGAAGCAGTCTTGGTTGATGGTGGGAAGCAGTGCTTTTTCGAATACCTTCTGTAGGGTGCAACTAACAGAAATTGGTCTGTAATCCTTAGCCAATTTTGGGTTTTTAATTTTTGGTATTGGTGTTACAATGTAATTTTTCCAAGCTTGCGGTAACGCTCCTGACCCGATGATTTCCTGATAGATGTGCAGTAATAGATCTATTATAAATGGGCTACTTATTTTAAGGATGAACATTGGAAATTTGTCTTGTCCAACAGTGGCCTTATTGGGCAGATATTTGCTTGCTTTCATTACGCTCTCTTTGGTGATTTGTATTTCACTCAATGGAGGTCTTGTTGGTTCCTCTCTTGTCGAATAGTTTCGCTTGTTTAAATCTTTCAGGAGGTCCAATTTTTGTTACTATTATCAGTGTTCTCAATTTGATTCAGTCCAGCCAAGTTACCAAAAGTGTTATTAGTCCATTCCTTGAAAATGCATTCGGTCATATTCTCTGTGCTATTTCTATTGCTAGTAATTCTTTTTGCTCGTTTTAATTTGTTATGAACAACATTGCAGTGTGCCTGTCGTTTTGCTTTGATGAAATGTGCTCTTTCCTTCTTATAACGAACGTGATCGGCGGGATGACCTGTTCTTTGCCATTTTCTATACAATTTTTGCTTCCTGAGGAAACTTGCTTTCAGTTGTGGGTGGAACCATTCTTTTGTTCTCTCAGATATTTTGATTTCTTTTGCTGCTCCTTTCAATGCTGTTTGGTATAGCCTTTTAGTGATAATTTCTAAAGCTTCACCTACTGGCTTTTCTTGCAGCTCATTCCAGTTGTAACTAGTCAGATGACTGAGAATGACTTTTGCATTAATATACTTCACGGAGAAAAGATACTTACTTTGCTTTTCCCAGTTCGGGTGCTTATCCTGCATGTATTTATGTGTCTTCAGTGCTGCTTTTACTTCAATGGGATTGTGGTCCGACTTAAATTTTATGAAGTTTTGCGTTAGCCTTATTTCTAAGGAACTATGGTACAACAGACCAAGTTGCTGCATTCCCCTTGTCACTGGTGTCGGAAGCTGCGTTAAGTGCAATGCGCCTAATGTAGCATCCAGATCTCTATTGGCCTCCCTGTGTTTCGGAAGAGGCAAATTAAAATCCCCCGCTATTTTTTGTCGACTAATGGCTTTAGATTTGCAGCAAGCCACGCATAGAGTTCGTTTCTTGTCTCCTTTGTGTGCTAGGGTTGAATTGGTTGTTCGTTCTCTTATAGGCTGGTATTTATTTTTATAGCAAATTATAACTCCCCCTCCTCGTCTATCTATTCTTCCGGTTCCCACACATTTGTGGGACGAGTCATAGAGCATATGCTGAATGACAATGACCTTTCCCTTCTAAATACTGGAACAAACACCTTTTTCCACATGCCTACCCGTACTTTTTCTGCCATTGATCTCTCTATCTGCTCCCCTTCTCTACTCCCTTCACTCACCTGGGAAGTGGAGGAGAATCCATACGGTAGTGATCACTTCCCCGTGATAACCTTGCTACACAGTGGGAGACCATGTCTTCCCTTCAGGCTACCACGGTGCATCACAGAAAATACTGTCCAAGCAGCTGCTAATGCTGTCTCAAAAACATCAGCCCGGTTTCCACCATTTCCTAAACCTTGGTGGAATTCACAATGCACAGCAGCAAAAAAGGCTCAAAACAAAGCGTGGGGGATATTTCGCCGATATCCTACCACGAACAACCTTATAGCCTTCAAACGTGCACGAGCCAAAGCACGTTACATCCGTCGTCAGAGTCAAAAGGAATCGTGGATCCGTTTTACATCATCTATTAACCAGTCTACCAACTCTAAGGTAGTCTGGGATAAAATCCGGAAAATGAAGGGAAAATATACATCCCACCCTTCCTCAATCCTAGATTATAATGGATGCGCTATTGCAGATCCAACTGCAATAGCAAATGCTCTTGGGGAAACATTCTCTAACATCTCTTCAACATCTTCGTATTCCCCAGAGTTCCTGGTCCTGAAATACAAAACCGAAAAACAGGCACTTACCTTTAAATGTAAGAGCATCTATCCCTACAACGGGGATTTCACTATTCTGGAACTCAAAAGAGCCCTCGCTCTTTCCAAAGCAAGTGCCGTTGGACCAGATGGCATCCATTATGAAATGATTAGACATCTTTCACCAAAATCTATGGATTGTCTGCTCCTTCTGTATAACAGAATCTTTACTGAAGGGCAGTTTCCGGACTCCTGGCGAAAGGCATTCGTTCTTGCCTTTAACAAGCCAGGAAAGGATCCAAAAGTCACCACCAACTATCGTCCTATTGCTCTGACTAGCTGTCTGTGCAAAATCCTGGAGAGAATGGTCAATTCTCGTTTAATATGGTATTTAGAATCAAATGACCTTCTCTCCAGCATCCAGTGCGGCTTCCGAAGGAACCGGTCCACTTTGGACCATCTTATTAGAATGGAAGCATCCATCCGGGATGCTTTTCTAAAACGGGAACACTTGGTGTCGGTGTTCTTTGACATGGAAAAAGCGTATGACACAACTTGGAGATTTGGCATTTTAAAAGACTTACATAACCTAGGCCTAAGAGGGCATCTGCCTTTTTTTATTCAAAACTTTTTAGCCAATCGATCGTTCCAAGTTCGTGTGGGATCCTCACTCTCTCGCTCCTTTAGCCAAGAAGAGGGAGTACCACAAGGATCAGTATTAAGTGTCACGCTTTTTGCCATAAAAATAAATTCCATCACAGAACAACTTCCTCCAACTGTAAACAGTGCCCTCTATGTTGATGACTTTAGCATTTTTTGCCAGTCGTGCAACATGAGGGTTATTGAAAGACAACTGCAGAAAGCCATTGATAATCTGCATGTCTGGGCACTTGCTAATGGCTTCAGGTTCTCGCCGCAGAAGACCGTTTGCGTACACTTTTGTCGCAAGCGTAATCTTCATCCTGAACCTGAATTAAGGCTCGGACAAAATGCTATTCCAGTAGCAGCGAACACAAAATTCTTGGGACTCATATTCGATAAAAAATTGACCTTTTTGGATCACATTCGCCAACTCCGCACAAAGTGCACAAGAGCCCTTAATATGCTCCGCTCGCTGTCCTCCTTATCCTGGGGTGCAGACCGATGCACCCTTTTACGGCTTTACCGTGCACTTGTGCGATCCAAATTAGATTATGGGTCCCAAGTATATTCTTCAGCCAGAGACAGTGTACTTCGATATCTGGATCCTGTCCATCATCAGGCTATACGTATTGCTACTGGAGCATTTCGAACATCTTCTGTCCAGAGTTTATACGTCGAAGCAAACGAACCACCGTTATCGTTTCGACGTAAGCAGCTGTCTTTAAAGTACGCTTTAAAACTGAAATCCCTGCCAGACCATCCTACGTGGCCCTTCGTTTTTGAGCCACGATGGGAAAACTTGTACAACACCCGTAAGACTGCCAATCGTCCTTTTGGTATTCGTGTCCAAGAGCTACTGAACGAACTCAATATCAAGGTAGACAAGGTTGCCCAAACATCAAAGCAACCGCTTCCACCCTGGCATGCTCGTGTCCCGGCATGCGACTTGTCGCTTAGAAACTGGGGAAAGTCGGACACTCCATCATCGGTCTACCTGCAGCTTCATTCAGCACACCGAACTGAATATTCCGACTTCGCGCCAGTCTACACAGACGGTTCGAAGTCAGAATCATATGTGGGATCTGCTGCTGTCTTAACAGACAGCACTATATCAGAGCAGATTCCCTCTGATTGCAGCATATTTACTGCAGAGCTGCACGCAATTGAGTTAGCCTTGGATCAAATTAGTAATTGCCAATACCAACGGTTCATTTTATATTCCGACTCTCTTAGCATGTTACAGGCTTTAATATCTGTGAGGTATAATCCTCATCCAGTTCTGTCTAGTATTCAGCAGAAGATTCACGTTCTCCATGAACGCGAATATGACATCCGCTTCTGCTGGATTCCCAGCCACATTGGGATTAGGGGAAATGATTTGGCTGACGCCGCAGCCAAATCAGCAATTCCCAATAATAACCGCTGCCTGTTAGTCCCCTATACAGACTACAGGCAAATAGTACATCAAAAGGTTCATTCCCAATGGCAGGAATCGTGGAATAGACAGACTGGAAATAAATTATATCGTATAAAGCCTGTAATTGAACCGTGGCAGTCTAGTCTGCGCAGGAATCGTAAGGAGGAAGTTGTTCTTGCCCGGACTCGCATAGGACACAGTCATTTAACTCATTCGTTTCTGCTGAGGGCTGATGACCCTCCTATGTGTGTGTCCTGTGGCACAGTTTTAACGATTAGACACCTTTTAATTGACTGTCCAGATTTTAGCAATATCCGTCTTACCGCTTTTAATCATCTGACTGAGCCATATACACTTAGTCAGATTTTATCTGATAATGACAACGTGTCGGCTGTTTTTAGCTATTTTAAATCAATAAAAGTTTTTAATTGTATTTAATTTATGTTATTGTTACGTTTTTATTGATTTATTTTTTATATCATTGTTATTATATATATGGACATGGTGGCCTTACTAATTAGGTCACCGAGAATTTAAAAAAAAAAAAAAATTTTTAAATATTACCTAGTCTTGGCGCATCATAGCCGTAGTTGCTAATGCGCCAAAAAAATCCAAACAAACCAAACCAAACCCACACATTTGTAGTTTGCTGCCTCAGTTAGCCGATCTAACTGTTTTCCATTTCCCAACCAGGTTTCGATTAGGCAAATGAAATCCATGTCCTCGTACATCATCATCGTTTGTAAGGTGCGGAGCTTATTTGAGATGCTCCTCACGTTTTGTGCAAACAAGTGGATATGATGTTCTGCATCCCCAGCTGGGGGTAGTTTTTTTGATTGCTATTGAGCCCGATTCCTTGCATTATTTTTAACCAGTGGTCTGGCCCATCTGTCTCTGTAGGGCTTGACTAAGGTACCTACTGGCCAGGTGCTTACGTCTTCTAGGCGAGTTGCTTTATCTGGTGGACAAGAGATTATAAAGGAGGAGTAAGCTGGGTGTCGTGTTTTCACTTGCTTTACTTCCACAGTTATCCCATGTTCGCCCTCACACATGGCTTTAATGTTTCTAGGCTGTGTTGTGGGTCCCAGCCTTGATACAAAAATTTGCTCTCTGGTTACAACGGAAGTAATGTTGTAGATTTCAGAAAAACCGTTTGTTTGTTTTAGGTGTGTTACAGGAAGACATGTTTATACTTTCTCTGTGAACTGGATTACATCCTTGGCGAGAGCAGAAATAAAATTTTGGGATGGGTGAGTTTTTCTACTTACAAAATGGATCCCAAGTGTACGCATCTGCCAGAAACAGCGTACTACAATGGCTTGACTGAATTCACAACCAAGCCATCCGCATTGCTATTGAATCATTTCAAACATCACATGTCCAGAGTTTATATTAATGCAACTGAACCAACTCCTTCGCTTCGACGAATGCAGTTGTCGCTAAAATATACTCAAAAACTGAAATCTCAGCCAGATCACCCTGGAAATCCGTTTTCGAGTCATGATGGGAAAAATCTGCCAACAGTTCCTTTGATATTCGTGTCAAAGAGCTGCTTGTACTGCTAACTATCACAGTAGACAATGTTGCCCAGTCATCTAGGCACCCTGTCCAACCTGGCATGCTTGCGTTCCATCATGCGACTTCTCTATTCATAAAGGGGGAGGCCAGCACCACCATCTGTCTACTTACAACTCTATGCTACCCATCGATCTGCTTACTCTGATTCCCTGCCTGTCTTCAGTGATGGCTCGAAATCATAATCATCCGTGGAATCCGCTGCAGTCTTCCCAGACTACGTTATCTCATAAGACTCCCCACGAGTGCAGTATGTACACGACAGAGTTGTACGCTATACAGCTACAATTGGACCACATTAAAACTAATAATTATCAAAGGCGTATGGTAACATAGATTCCTTAAGTGCATTACAGGCTGATGAGATATAATCCTCATCCAGTTCTGCTGGATTCCAATCCACAATGGGATCTGACAGATGCCGCAGCCAGATCATCACAATCTTAGAATAGTCGTAGCCTGATAGTCCCGTATACAGTCTACAGGCATAGGGTACACTCAAAATTTTTCTCTCAGTGGCAACAATCTTGGCATGGGCAGATCACGAACAAACTCTATCGGATAAAGCCTGTAACCCAACACTGTTGTTATTGTTGTTGTAGTAGTGGGAATTTAAAATATCAGCGACTATGGTCATATTGCTCTGTGTATATATATTTTGTAAATTGCGTGTGTTCTGAGGTCAATGTTCTGTTTTTGCTGGAATAAAAAAACCCAGAAAACCCCTGAAAAAAAAAGCCTCGCCTGAGACCGACAAACTCAGTTATATTGTGAAAAAGGCCCATTAAAATTCTTCCCGTCATCGACAGGACTCGAACTCAAGTATTTTCTACCTAGGTGGGCAGTACGTGATTCTACCAACTGTGATACTCACGGGGGCAATCCAACACTTGCAGTCCAATCCACCCAGGAACCGTAGCGAGGAAGTTTCTTTTTCTCGCCTGCGCATAGGACCCAGTCATCTTACATTCTATTTCCTGCTGAGGGTAGGTGACTCGCTTATGTGTAAGAATTGTGAAAATGCTTTCACCGTTCGTCATATTTTAACTGTGTCTACGTTATACACACGAACATGTTTAATATTTTACTTCTTTTCGTCACCTACTTGAGCATTATACACTCAGCCAGATCTTCTCCGACAATGACCAGGTGTCAACTATTTAAACATTTTTGGTTTTCTCTTAAAGTGTATCTTTTATACCGCTGATATACTCTTATCGTTATACCATTTGACATAATGAATAAAAGTTTAATTTTAAACTTTTCCATGACCAGATTTTGACGCATTATGGCTTTAGTTGCTAATGGGCCAATAAAACCTAAACCTAAATAGTTAAGGATCTTACCTTTTATCTGAAAAGAAACCGCTGTCCACACCAACTTAAATCCTATTATCTTATCGATAACATCTCCTTTAGTTTCAGATGTTACTGAGGTTTTGAACCTAGACAAAACAAGAAACAAAATTTGCAGCTTGATCAAATATCTTAAATAATCCAAACTATACTAAACATAATTCAAATTTCAATGTAATATTGACCAATCTTTGATCAATAGTACATTTAAAGAATAGCAGGATATTCGGTTAAAATTTCGTGATGCTTCTATAAAAGATACTTTTATCGAAATTTATGTGAAATACGCACCACTTAAAGGACAAATAAACATTCTATCTTATTCATATTAATTTCTTTTACTAGTAATAGATATTTCAAACAAAGTACCTAACGCAGTGAATAATAATTATGAGAATACCATTGAACTGAGGCAATGCTCTTTATTGTATCCTTAACTTCTCATTGGTACCGAAAAGCTGTAAGCTTGCAAGTTTATTATTGGTTTATTTGCTATCGAATGTTGTTTTTTAAATAAAAGAAAGATCTCTACTGATAATGGGTGTGCGGAAATCAAGATAAACTTGTAGGAGTAAGAAAACAGGATTTATAGTACCTCCTTAACATTACTCACTTAACTGTTAGTATAGTTCACTCTAACTTAACCGTTGAACTAGTAATACGCCAATAAATATTACCACGCGAATATAAGCAAAAGTAAATTAATATAAGGCAGTCTAATCTCTAAGATAGATAACCTTTGTTAATATTCATTAATGGCATGCGTATAGATGAAAAGTTCCATCTATACGCATGCCATTTACGCACTGGTGGCCAGTGGTTGGATCTTTTTCTCAAACATTTTCACATATAACCAATCTGCTGTAATTCAGTAGGTAATATTTCTTTTAAAGAAAATAGCACCCTTAATACAATGGTTTATAGTAATCTATAGACAGAAAGTCATTCTCCACTAGCTCGTTCCACTGTCGTTCATACTATTTAGGAGTTATTTGTTCTTCCAGTTCTGTGAAAACTTTTAGAAACTCTCAATATGGACTACAAAACTTCAAATCCTTAACAGAGAGGAATGGATATCAAGAGGATGTAATTTATACACCATAGAAGAAACAGTTAAAAACATCAACAGGTCATAGTAGTCCAGCCTCATAAACAGAGACCAATGTATTCAGGCATATAATCAGCTGAACAGTTGCCAGAGTGGCCAGATCTTTTAATATTTCCACATCCTATACAGTATCAAAATCCCTCATGCTGATTTTTTTTTTTTTCACTCCAGAGAACCCAAAAATAATCCAAGAGAATTGTCAACCTATTAAAATGGATATAACCGCACTTATGTGTGAGAAGCTTTACAGGTTTTTAACGAGGATAGCATTCCAAGGACATCCATTATGGCAGAGCGGAGAAGTCGGATCCAGTCCTCGATGCTTTGTTATACGAACCGGAATGGAATTTCAACTCACTCACTGTCCTATCTACGGAAACTGTGTCGACGAAGAACCTCCAATGACTCTTTCTGAAGTGTTATCAAGTAGATCACAAAATATGAACATAAAACAACAAAAGTTAATTTAACGAAGAATATCACGATTTTTTTTAAAGAACGGATTCTACCCCAAAGCATAAAAAAAAGCAGTTTCCATTCAAACCAAGAGATTTCAACTGATGGCAACCCCTTGAGGCAACTACCCTAATACAACCGGATACTGTCCACGAAGAATACATCCAACACCTTTCAGAAATCTTGAGAATCCAGGAGATCACAGAAGCGACAATTGCCCAAGAACAGCAATATACCATGCACTTAGACGACTCTACCTTGGAACTTACCAGAACATCACGGCAATCTCAGAAACCCAACCCAAAATGAACAAGTTTATGAAGATTGTCTTGTAATTTGGTGCCAGTTTTATGAAAAAGTATTTCCTAAACCTATAAATAATATGAGTTCTGCGCTTCCTACATTGGTCCTGTTTTGGTCAATTTATGTTATTTGGTCACGATTAGTCAGTTAGTTTTTGCTATCAATACTATGGACTAACTTTTCTTGAAATGTTTAAATTAGATTTCTTCGCTATTTATATTTAAAACAACGAGTTCTTTTCTCTTGTATAACTCAAATATAACAAATACAATATTCATAATTATTAAATAAATTGATTTAATAGTAAGACAGATGAGAAATTTCTTTGTAAAAGAAATTTCACTTCTATTTGCTAACCACATTGCTACACATTACAATCACGAATTCATCCTTGGTGAGCTTTCTTAGTTCGGCAAGGATATGTGACTTACAGTTAAAACGAAATTTGATTCCTATCGGTCGGTGGATTAGGCTCTTAACGTAATGAGATGTTAGTCAAGGTTCATTTCCTTATTTAGCTTCGAGCTGTAAAACGATCTCGTAATACCACACTGAAGACAATTTGATTAGTTTCAAGTTTCTTTTTTCAGGTCGCCTGCACCCCATCTAAAGGACCAAGATTTTTCTTTGTAAGAGTAACGCTGGCCTTAACGTCGTTAATAGAATCACGAGCTGCAACCTGACTCACCCAATAATGTCACTTGTCCAAGCGGATAGCGGGAGGAACAGAAGTTTTCTTTTTACTTAATGTGTCTCCACCACCATCGTTATGAGAGAAAATTGCTGTAACGTGCCTCAAGAAAGAACACAGAAATCAGCACTTAACATTCATTTTCGCAACTATTCGCTTGTACTGTTTAAGTTCCCAACAAAACGTACATTTTATTTATTTTCTTTCTATCACATTATAAGTAATCACCATCCTTCACACATTAGCCAAAAGACCTGAAAACAAACATGTTCGCCTTTATGGGCAGTGCAGGAGCCTAGCTTTATTTCCGAGGGCAATTACAGGATCTTTGTTGCTTGATAAGCAAGAGAGATCTTTACAGGATCTCTCTTGCTTAACACGAGAGTTCGATTTCAATCTTGATGAAGTTCAGAAATTAGTTTCAGTTAAACAGGAGAAACTTTAAGCTTTTTTTTCAAAACCACAGCCGAGTTAGTCAGTTTCAAGAGAGTATTGTTTTGATTATTTATTTATTTTTTATAACCTCCCGAAAATGGAGTTGCTGCCGATTCGTTTCCTTGCATTACAAAAATGCGAAACCAAAAACAGCATTATTATAACAAAAAAAAACATTACATATTCGAGGTAATGTCATTCTTGTTTTCAATTGTGGCTGTTTGATTAATGTGGCTATTATAGCCGCATTAGGAAGAGATCACAGCCAACATCCGAGTTTTCAAGTTTGTTACAAGTTATAGGAGCATCAGTGACTTAGGCCATATTGTGACGTCTATATGGTGTCTGTAAAGTGTTCTATAGTCGATTTTTCAGTTTTATGGACGAAAAACCCGAGGTTCCGGGAGTAAAAACCCTTCTACACTCTCCTGAGATCAACTAACTCAGCAACGCTGTGAAAGAAAGGCCCATAAAAATTTTTCAGTTCATCGGTGGAATGCGAAATGGGGTGTTTTCCACACAGTTTGGGGAAGACGGTGATTATATCAACTGTGATACCCGTGAGGGTGAGTTTTCAAGTGTAGAAAGTAACTTGATCTCAGAGAATTCCACTGTTGAACGGAAAACTCTGGGAGTCTGTTCCTAATTCTCTTCGAAGGAGTCAATTTTCTTTAGTTTAGCAAAGAAAAATTTTATACGTAATGTAATTTAAAATTTTTGGTGTTCTTTTGAAATGTTATTCTTCTCTGAGGAGGAGGAGAACTTAACAAATCAGTCTTTTGATTAATACAAGCTTATTGTTCTTGCTGAAATTGCCCATACTTAAAAGATCAAACGGAAACTGTTTATAAATAAATAAAACGTAGTTTCATTTGCAAGTTAGAACTTGTTTTCTTTCTTTTTATATATATAAAAAAATCTGAGTGGTGTTCAAGGTATCTGTATATTTATTAAGGGTAGAAGTTAATTTGAATGTCAATGAATACTAAAACTGCATTAAACCGTAAATTTTTAAAGAAACTTCTGTTTAATTAAAGAAATAATTAAACTTTGTCAGAACACACAGAGAAATAATTAATAATTAAACTCTCTCAAAATGGAAATATATTCTTTCTATTTCAGATAATTCTTATATTATTCATTTTTAAAGTATAATTTTGATCATCGTGGATTTTAATTATGAAAATGTGATTGTATATTAATAAGGAATACGAAAAAAAACCGACTTGAAACCGTAGGTAAAATGCTATTTCTCTATTTGAATATAAAGAATTTTTCAAAAATGTTTTAAGTGGAATATCACAATACCGTACTCCACAGATTATCCAAACTGAAAAATAAAACAAAAGCATGATAGAAGATTCCAGACAGATTAGAAAGTAATGTTAAGTTCTTATTTTGTTTCAGTTTAAAGGTAATATGATTATTGTTTTGAATGACAGCGTTGAGTATTTTGTTACCCAATTTATTGCGATTCAGTTCAAAACGTTTGGAAGATTCTGTAAATTTTAAAACTACGTTTGCGCATATTATGTATGTAAGTTGAAATTTTCACCCAACTTCTTGTTGAGAACAAAAAAAAAAAAGTTAAATCATGAAATATAAACATAATCCTATTGATTATTTCATTAATCAGCGCAGAAAAACATTAAGAGCTTGAAATTTCGAAATTATGCATGCGCACCAAGATTTTTGTTTGGATTGACCTCCGTTTTACTTTGGTGTTTGTAATATTCACAGCCAAGTTTCTCGGGAAATGCCTTCTTGCCAATTTCTTGCTTTCATGTGTATATTTTTGAAAACCAGTATGAAACCAACGGAAAGAAAGAAAGATGAATACGGCTCCTGGGAACAAGAGTATTGCCGTTCAGCTGGAATTGCCTTGGACACTTCAGAGTGATTTGAGATTTAGGGACTAGAAGATTATGAATAATGCTCCAAGGCTAAAAGATTTAGAGCATATAATAACTACTGAAGTTGCAGAAAATTCAAGAAACGATTGTTGAAAAAGGATTAGGGGGAAAGATCACAAAGAAGCCGTTATATATTCCCCCCAAGACCGAGACGATGCTATATTTAGGAAGCGAGAGGACAGAACTTGTGCCTAACATTGAACTTGAAGGGCATTAATTCGACATAATCGAAATAGCTGAGCAGGACCTGTGAGGTACCGGACTCATCAAGGCAAAATAAAAGTTGCATAAAGGGTCGTGCAGTACCTGTCAGGTGCTCTCACTTAATTACTCTGTGAAAATTATGAAATGTCACCTTCAAAAAAAAAAAAACTCAAATTAAAAATATGTCTTTATTTAAGAAGGTAGAAAACGTTTCAGGCATTACGCTTGAATCAAAAAGGGAGACAAAGAGAAAGAGAGAGAGAGAGAGAGAGCATGATTAACACGGATTCTTTGAGTCGAGTTGATCGAAAGGTGTAAATCCAAAGATATTTCTGCAGCTGATGCGGATATTACATTATTAAGACAGTTTGCCTTATGAGGCGAAACAGAAACATACAACGGTACTGATCCATCATCAAATATTGTCACTACGTATTGCTAAGAGAGTGACCTTTGCTTTATAGTCACTTTATGGTTCGTGCACAACGAAATGCTAAATTCCTGTTCAGTACTGTGTGGATAGGAAAGCCAATGTATCCTATCGATGATTTATTGAACGTTATCCTGTAGAGGTAGGGAGGTTATAATCCCACTGTACAAGGCAATTGTAAGACCACATTTGGAATACTGTGCTCACGTATGGAGACCTCATCTGTAAAAAAAAAAAAAAAAGAAGACATTTCGCTTCTTGAAAGGATTTCAAGTTTCAAAAACTGGTAACTCGAATGGTGAGATCGGTAAAAGGGTTACCATTCGAGAAAAGGCTCCAACTATGTGGGCTACAGAGCTTGGCAACCAGGCATATCATAGGGGACCTGATTGAGGTTTATAAGGCTATGAGAGAGACTAGTAAAATGAATGAAAGTATAATTTTCGCTGTTATAAAGAATTCCGGAATTAGCGTCATAAATTCAAATTACAGGGGTTGAAGTTTATATTAGAATGTATGAAGTTTTCTTTTAGCCAGCGAGTTGTTAATTGCTGGAACAAGTTGCCCTGGAAGGTAGTTGAGGCTGACAGTTCTTGGCGTTTTTTTTTTTCTTTTTTTGCCAGTGCAGCAAAAGCCTGTGGCTTCCTTGCACTATATGGTGAATACTATTACAATTATTAAGTCATTCTGGTATGGGTTCACCGTAGGCTATGTTATTCTTCCGTAATTTTTGAAACATCTTCGAATCCCAGTTAATTACAGTACGGTTCGAATTTTCCAGAACTGTATTAGGGAGAGGAGAAAGAAGGGTAGAGCTATCTGAAAACAATTTTACTGGTTATTAAAATCAAGAATATAAGCGTGAACAAGACAGTATTTCCAGCAATCTAGAATACATATTGAACTTTACATATGCGTATAGAGAATTTGACGTATGCACATACAGAACTTCAGGTATGCGAGCAAGTATACAATGAAGATTATCTCAATATAAAGTAGCGGTGAAGGAGTTTTATAGTTCAGAATTCTATGCGGCTGCATAGATTCCCAGTACTTGTTTCGAGACATGCAGTTCTATAACATTTGTGAAAATGATTATTAGTCTCTCAGGTCTCGTTATAACGCATTTCGTATTTTGACTAACAGTACCCCGAAAGGCGTTTTTGTTATATTACAAAATGGCCAGTATCATACCTCTTACGAGTACATGAGACACACGCACGACACGCACTTTTGTCTTTATACGGCTATCAGTTCACTTTAAAAGAGCGCTACAGCTCTCGTACATGGAAGCAATAAGCAATTTTGCCTGGGTAATACATGAAGCAATATGTAATGCCCTATTCTTACGTTGATTGAGCACCGCTAAGGGAACAGTGCCAATAATTTATGTTGGTATTTTGCTTTCCTGTTAGTACTTTTGTTGTTTGAACTTTCTTGTAAACTAGACCAGTTATTGAATGCGACTTTTCTTCCAAAGCCATGAGATCAAAATAAACTAGGCGAATCGATAGTGAACGAATCACGAGTAATAAAATAAAATACTAGCTTAGGCCTTGCGAAAATGTTTAGCTCGATTTTCAATCAACAGTTAGACAGATAGATTAAACTAGAATGACTGATGTCTAAAAGAGAAGATGTGTCTTGTACAATCCCCTCTCCTACCTTTAAGGGAAGGGCGATTCTGTCCAACTCCTGGTCACCTGGGTCTGTTCACTCTACTTCTCTCATCGCTTTCTTCTAATGGCTCTCGTCTATTGTTGCCACTCTTTCCCATTCCAACCCTCTTACCATTTAATTTATAAAAGTTCAACTCCTGATTTAGACTCTGTCCAACTTGACTTCTGTCTTCGCTTTCTTCTAATGGCTCTCTATTGATGCCACTCTCTTTACCATTTAATTTATAAAATGTAGCTAAATTTAAAAGGAAACTTTAGTTTCTGGTATTCCCCACCACTTGCCTTCCTACCCCTCTCGTTATTGTTTACTTCCTATTGAACGTGTTGGGGCTAAAATGCAAAATATAAAGAAATTTAATGTAAATGGTCAAAGTTTAATCTTAAATGATTTTAGGAAATCCGTAGCCACCTAATGAGGCTATGTACATCCTTCCCATTTTTATTACTCTCCTATTCACTGAGGTCTGTTCCCTTCACCCTCTTGAACATTTTATTACCCAGCTCCTGGTAGACATTTTAAGACAGACCGTTTAACTATAACTATTAATTATAATGTCCAAGTTATTTTTTTAAAGAGAAATAAAAAAAAAATAAGAACTATCTGAGGTGGTTTCAAAAGATAAAGGTTCACATTAAACACAAAGTGACCAATCATTTCAGAAACCTAAACTTATTAATATTAGCAGTGCCAAATAATGCTAGGAAGCTAGTTTCCCATATGTGTCCATCTCCTCTAATAGTTGGCTAGTTCTTTAATTTATTCACTATCCACTTCTACAACAACAACAGATAGAAGTTTGTTCCAACAATCAACTACCTGTGAAGACAAATTTCCGCACAGCTATCCCGCAACCATCCTTCCTCAATTTGAATTTATGCTACCTCATGTATGTAATGTGAGAAAGAGGAAAGATTCCATTAGCATCGAGCTTACTCAATCCATTTAAAGCCTTTAAACACCTCGATTAGATCTCCTCGCAGTTGCATAGTTTTCAGATTCCATAATTTGCAGAAATGAAGCCTTTCCTGGTACTTACCAATCTCGTTGCTCTTCTTTATACCCGTTCCAAAAGATTCGAATCTGCATCCTTCCTAAAATGAGGCTTCCAGACCTGTATGAAATGCTCAAGATGTCCTAACCATTGCATTATACAACTAGATAATCACTTTCCTATCTCTGATGTCAAAATTCTTGTATGTCATTGACAAAACCCCATGAACTGTTCTAGCAGCCCGTCTGCACTGCCCAGGGAACATTAATGATTGAATGCACAACGACTCCATGGGAGGACAGAATTTGTCCTTCCATGTTAACAAGAGGTATGGTAAGAAAGAAAGCAATTTAAATATGAAAAAAAGGAATGGGTCTGGCTAAATGCTGAAACATTAAATCCTAGATGAATAAAAATACAAATAATTTTTTGCAATGAGTTATTTGTGACGCAAGTTCCCTTCTCAATATTGTAATTAGTCCCCCAAAAAAGTCGATGCCCATGTCGAAAACAAATGGCTTCAATCATGAACGGAATTTGAAGTTAATATTGTCAATGACCTTACCTCACTAGAAGTCTGTTTCTTCCTGAGAGTTCTGTTTTTTCCTCAACGTTCTTGTAATACTTAAGATCTCCACAGTATTTTTTAAGAATTTTTGGATTATATGTAAAAGTAGAATAGCCATCGTATATGGACAGTTCAGCATCCGCGCAATTAGCTGAAACAAAGCAAAATTTAAAAAGATATTTTGATTTTCTTTAATAATAAGGAAGAGAGAGTTTTTCTTTAATAACTGTTTGAACAAAAAACATCTGTGGTTTAACAGAAGCATTATTATAAAAAAAAAATTATCGCCTCACCTATACTTCCATACAATTGAAGCTCCAGGACCCGAACGTATATGTGTTGAGTGTTATCTACTCGTATCAGCCACACACAATCAACATCTTTCGGAAACGAACTCGGATATCCGGGTGATATAATGACTCCTCCTACTCCACTTTCTGTTCCTCCACATCCGGGCACGTGAAGAGTGGAATCGGGTGGAGGTATAACTCCTGGTAACAGGCCAATAAGAGAAAAGAGAAAAAGAGAACAATGCTGAACAAGTAAAGCACTCGTTAATCGAAATTAAATCATTTTATATACGAGATTGAACTACTGAACGCATTGAACTATCGTGACTTAATATGTAGTTAATTTACGCAGTTTATAAATATTAATAAATATTCGTATTTTATTAATTTCATAAAGTTAAAATTTATGTAATATTTTGGAATGTTAGAATATAAATATACATTTATGTATTTTATGACGCATCCATTTTTGTTACTGCAGTGATGCGTATATACTTTATATAAATTTTAAATCTGGTACTGCAATATCAATTAAAAATAATAATAATAATAATAACATAAAATAATATCAATAAATAAAAATCGCGTGTATCCCTGTTAAATCATTATGGTATCTCGAAATATTTTTAACTTTTTACAATCAGCTGTCAGTTTGTTTATTGGGCTGTTAACCATTACAAAGATACCCAAGAAGCTGGAAGACTGTGCAAGAGCAGGCCACCATAGTGTGGTAGTCTTCAGGATTTTTATAGGATTAGCCAAAATCTATTTTAAAACAGAATAAAGAGTGCCTGAAGACATCATCATCAATTTGATGTCCAGAGAGATGTGGTTCTCGACAGCAGCATGTCTCTGTTGATTAAATCGGATTTATATGAACAGTGGATAAGGGTGATGCGTTCCCTACACATCCTTAGGAAATTCAGTACTCCTGTGAGAAGTGACTATTCATAGATACGCGAATAAACAAACATCGCAGTATCATTTTGTGATCGAAAAAATCTTCATTATTGAAGATAAGTGAGAAATCTCCTACAGTAGCCTAACAGAGTTGTATTATTTCAAAAACTTATAGCAAATGCAATTTCGTACCGATAAAACCTAGGGCAGCATGTCCCAAGGAAAAATACTTATCAGACTTAAACAACATTCCTTGAATCATCTAAGCTTCAGATTGGTCCTTGGTGAAGCGCAAATTTTGGCTATTAAGAAATTAAGTTATTGCTTATAAATGTCACTTGCAAAGGAGAATCTGTTCTACTTGCAGAAATATTTTTTATCCAGATAAAACAGATTTAGAGGATATATTCACCTTGAATTAGACTGATTCTAGAGTAACGGATTACAGCATCAAAATAAAATGTAGTCTTAACGATTTAAACAGAAAGAGAGGAATTTGTTTTGAATTCACGCCAGCTATGTAAGAATACATAAAAGATAAAAATTGGGCACAATTATTGCGAGAATTAATTACTGTGTACATAGAAAGTAAGTCATGATTAAACTTGAGAAACTGGAGCGGAGAAGATGGTGATTGTTAGAGGAGGAAACATAATTGAGCTGTTTCAAGTCTAATGTACTTCTAGAGCACAGTGAAGGAATAAACCGTGCCCGAAGACATCATCAGCATTATAAAGATAATTCTGATGGAGAAGACCATATTAAGTTAACGTAGTCAATGACAGCCTGTTTATACAATTTTACTGTTGTTGTTGTTGTTGTGTCACATTTCAACGAAGCGAATCCGCTGATTAATTCCATTCAATGTAGCCAGATGAAAGAAGATGCAAATGATCTGCCAAATGGAGAATTCTGTTTAAATGTACGCGCCTTTAATTAAGAAACTTACCTATCTAGTAAATAAATAAAATGCGGGAGAGTAAAATGGAAAGATGTCTATTTGCCAATATTAATAACCAGATCGTTGTCAGTTAGCTGAAAGATTCGTTCAAGGGAATTTTATAATAAATAATATCAGGAGTATTTCAGGATTGGAAAAGTAAAAGGTGGGGTCATTTATACACAGATTTAAAAAAAAAAGAGTTGATCCATACATATCCTTGAGTGCCTTAGTTCGAATGATGAGGCAGAAAGGAGTTTTTGCTGAGCAGTTCGATTCGCCAGAAAAGAGCATCCACAAAACGTACAGCACAGAGGATTCCTAGTCACATGTTTAAGTAATTTCTGAATTTACTAATGTTTGGTTCCCTCAATGCATTAATTAAATCAACAGCATAAGAGTACGTTCTGTTGGGGTTTTTATGCAATGAGAGAACCAAACAGTAGTAACTTGTGGTCGGTTTGGTTCGTGCGTGTCAAAGATTGTTTGTAAATGAGTTCCTATTCCTTTTCGTTTGTACTTCTCTCGCAATATCATGATTTAGTGCAGTTATCAGATCGTTCCGTATTTCCCCTTTCTTTTAACTTCAATTTAACTCCAATGAGCTGTTTGCCATACCATGTTTACAGAATTCTAACTGCTCGTTCTATAAATATACATTTGCAAACTCCAAAAGAATCGTTATAATCGCACAGTATTTCTCGATCTCCTTTGTAGCCTAATACGTCCCTTTCTTTTTTTTCAGCATAAATGTAAAACCACACAAACGCACACACCCTCGTTTTCTATAAATGAATAACATCTTTATTTTCCATCGTATCTTTACACTATTTATGGTTTATTTTGTGAGTGTGGTTTCATTTTTGAGGCCCTTATGTGTTTTTAAACACGTGCGCATTCATTCGTATTTCTGCATTTCGTAGGCACACTCCTGGCGTTCACCGTGCATGTACGTCATCATTCCATTTATTTGTGCATATCGTTCTCTATACACACACTTTTACTATCGTGTTGATTACCAGCGCTAATCCCATCCCATTGATAGCGCTATCATATACTTAATATTTACATATTCCGATCTATTCCTTTTCTATTCGTCGGCCTATGATTCTTAAACTCCAAAGCAAACTGTTTATTCCTGTTTTCTGCAATATTTTAGATTTATTTTATGCCTTCTCTGAAATTGAAATTCACGGCTCTTACTGCAATTCTTTCATATAAAATACATTTGGAACCGTTCAGTTTTTCCACGTTTTAGAGTTGAAGGCCGGATCGGGGTTGATTGATATTTATCAGTTAAAGCGGTCCCAGCCAACCAATGGCAACACCGCTGTCAGTTACATAATTTAGCAGTACTCTTATATACTCCCTCTGCTGTTTGCCCAAGTACAGGAAGGGAAAAAACTGCCATGACCAAAAAAGACTGATATGAATAAACTGAGAATAATCAAATTACATAAAAAATAAATATACATATAATTGAATTTCAGACAAAGTCCAAACTTCATTTGAAAGAGCCACATCTGTTCACAGTCTGTTGGAAAGCCAGCAGAGCCAGGAGCTGCCGAGAATAGAAATGCCAAGGAATTCTGAGAATAGAAATGTCAGTGCAAGGAGCTGGAGTTGCAGTGGATACAGCAGACTCAAGCCTGCACGCTTTCCCAGAACTTTAGGTAATTTGGCATTACACCATACCGCATTACAAATCCGAAGCCTTCCAGATGCAGAAGAGTCTTCTGCCTAAGAAATATTGCAGTTGACAAGGCTTGGAAAGCCAAGAGGTTCACCTGTTAATCAACTAGAATTGTCTCGCAGCCTTCTGCCATAAGATTGAGATTACTAACCCAAGATACCAATTCAATTCGTAGATCGCTGTACTCCTCACAGTTGTACATAATGTTCCCATGATTCTCTTTCACCACAATGGAAACTACATCTTTCAGTAATTCCTAAATCATGCAACTTTGCATTAATCGAAACATGACCAGTCAATTAGAACGTAGCTTGTAAGTTTTGTGCAAACCATTTGCATTTTATCGAGGCTGCATTTCTTAACTCTGGGAAAACGTTTTGTGTAATCTGCCTTTTATCACAAACACTCCAACGCTCTTGCCCTTTCTTTTCTGGGATCTTCAAGGATGTCCATCTCTATATTCAGAATCGAACAGGGAATGTCACGGAAGATGAAGTAAGCCAATGCACAATACACCAAATGCAGATCAATAGGCAATTTTCCAGTCACAATCTGAAAAGTTGGGGTCGACACAGTTCTGCATGCCATGCACATCATAAGGAGCATTACCCTTTGAATGGAACTGAACTTTCTAGTAAATACTTTCCACTTACACGCTCAAACCAAATTGGTGCACCATACGCTACCATGGGGATAAATACACATTCATACAGCAAGTTCAGGGCCTTACCTTTTATTCCCCAGCCAACGCTAGCGATTTGAGTAATCATCCCAATAAATGTCCTCACCTTTTCTGATAGATAAGTAACATGTGAGTTAAAAGTAAAAAAATCAGTCAAACATAATGCCTAGATATTTTAATTTCCTTGCCGATTTTAGGCTCCATCTTCTACTCGAGTAGAAGACACCCTACTGGGTGTCTTCTACTCGAAAAATGATCTTTCAAGACCATTATCCTTATTTTGGTTCCTGCTACAGTCAATTTATGTAACCTATACCAGTTATTAAGTTCAAGCAAAACCTGCTGTGACCTGGTTTGTAGTTGCATCCGTGAATTTCCTTCGATTCTCAGCACAAGATCATCGGCATATACCACCATCTCTGTATGCGCCAAGTCCCTACGCAACGAATCTTCCAAAACTAGGTTCCACATTAGTGGTCCAAAAACCGATCCTTGTGGGCACCTCCTGGTCACCTCTCGTACAATAGAACCAACTGACGACGTAACAGTCACTGTACGGTGTGTGAAGTAGCCCTGTACCACCCTAAAGATCTTAGTTGTATAGCCTGCAAGTCTCAACATCACAAGAACGCTGCTCCATTGAATAGAGTCAAAAGCTCCCTCAAAGTCAATAAAGATTCCAAGGACATACTTACTGTTCGAGCCTAATATATAGTTTCGCAATGCCCGAAGTGCATCTTCTGTTCCATGACCTGGAGTAAACCCATATTGTCTGCCAGACCTGTTTTTTTTTTCTCAGCATAGTTTGTAATCTGTCTCGCCAACATTCTTTCAAACACCTTTCCTAATCCAGGGAGGAGGGCGATAGGTGGATAAGATCGTGGATCATTCTTTGACCTAGATGGTTCCTTCAGTATCAGCTTTAATAAGGCATCCTTCCATGGTGATGGAAAGACCCCGTCACGCAGGCAGCTATTAAAAACTTCAAGAAGGATCCCTGGTATCACTCGATGAGCCCGTTTAATGGCCTCTTCTTCAATGAGGTCCATCCCTGGGTATATTTATTGTTCTTTATGCGCTGTACTGCATCAGAGAGCTCAATCAGGCTAAAGGAATTCTCGTCATATACCACAGAGTAAGCACGACTAAGCCTTTTCATCAACATCTGTTCATCATAATATTGCTCAGAGATAGTATCTCCAATCAGATTATCCAAGATCGCCGACATACTTTCTCTCCAACTCGTAGTTTCCTCATCAACACTTCGAATAGAGTATGACATATCTCCATTATATATTTTAGTCTTGCCAGTACATAGCTTATATACAATTCTCCATGGGTTCTCATTGTCCACTGTCCTAACCAACGTCTCCAGGCAGTTAATTTTGATTTAGATATCATACGCAGGTATGCACTCCGTATCCTCTGATACTCTACTTTAAGTATATTAACTTGCTCCCCCCCCATTGTTACGCCGACTTCTTTGGTACCTTTTCCGCGCTTTATGGCTTAACTCACCAGACCACCATTTAACTGGAATCCTGTTACCGTTATTTTGCTTCATAGATGGGCTAGAAGCCACAAAGAGAGAGAGCGCTGAAGTAACTCCACTGCATTCTCTCCAGACATCTGACTGAATGCACCAATGCCCAGATTCCAATATGGGGCATAAATATATTCATCAAACCTATTCCACTTTGCATTTTCGATAGCAAATCGTTGTAACTGTTCCTGCAACGAAGCTATTTTTGTTATGTCCCTGACAGAAAATACAATGGCCCAATGATCAGAGCAGACCCAGTCTGCTCTTAATTGCCAATCGTCCACGATACCAGCTACCCTTACGTTACAGATTGTCAAGTCAATATTTGATTCTCCATTAACAGTGAAGAAAGTACTTTCTGAACTTGGTAGATTTTGCATAAGCAATCCACAACAAGCTAAGAATTCATCTAGTTAACGACCACGATCATTTGTAATTCTATCAAACCAAGATGCTGATCTTGCATTAGAATCCGTCGCAAATATTACCGAATTACTACCCAAGCGATTTTGAACCAGTTCCATGTATCTAATGTAGATATTGTCCGTTGAGTGATGACTATACATACAGCATAGATAGAATGATGCAAGATCTGACTCCACCCCTATGCATACTATGTGTGAAGAGCACAACGAATTTATAACAGTGATAACTACGTCCTTATTAAACACTACAATTTCAGCTCGAAAATCTGGTTCGTCTGCACAGAGTACGCGTGCTGAAAGTGGATATCCTGTAGGTCCACCTTTAACTATGCAGACTATATCAATATTCTCTCTGCTGGCTGCGTACTAGTCTTCCTTCATCAGCCACCGATCTTGATCTCTGAGCATTAATCTGTAGTATACGTAGGTTACCATTCGATTTTGCATAGTACCGATTAAGAATTAAGTGATTATCAATATCAGCCTTTAACGTTATCAAATTGCCGTGCTCTTTCTTTGACTAACAAGTGCATTCACGTATTCTAGACACTGTTTACTCCTTACCTCCTTACAGAATGATTTGCGGCTCGAGTTTTTGCCTTACAATTGGAACAGATCAGTTGTTCTCGCTGATGAGTACAGAATGTGTAGGAGTGTCCTGTACCTGCGCAGTGACTGCAGACAGAGTCTGTACGGTAACATGTTCTGGTTGTATGACAAAACCCTGACAATTATAGCGCAAGGTAACTAAATGAAAGTCATTGAACTTATACGACATGAAGTCAATGAAAATCCTACCATGCAGTAACAAATGACTTCTAATATGCATTCAGACCTGGAGGACCCAATTGTTTCCTGTTTTTGCTTTATTAATACTACAAAAACGGACAAACATCTCCGTCTCCACTTCCTCCCTGGAGATATTTAGTAAAGTTTTGTTGTATAAGTCTTCTAACAGGTCTTCCTTGCTGATCGTTTTTTCCACATCATACAATATTATTTTTCGCCCTGGCTCTTTTGGAGTCGAGAGAATCACGCCCAATCGTTTAATGCTCTCACATTCCTTTATCTCTTGCAGCTCCTTTTCTGTTTGCATCTCCAATACCACACCATTATCCCTAATCTTCTGAAGTCTGCTTATCCTAATTTTCTTTAAGCTTCTTTTAAGCTCTTTAGTTACTGCTAAACACACCTCATCACTATTTTTCAATCTTGATCCTCAGCTGCTTTCACTATCAGAACATTTCCTTCTGTCCCATCCAATGACAAGGAAGACAAGCACACCTGACTTTCATTTCTGCCCTTAATTTGCCCAATTAAGGGCAGATATTTACCTGTCGGGTAAGGGTGAAGGTGTAAGTCCTTTTCAATTGCAATTTCTATCATGATTTGCCTATTATTAAGAGAGAGAGAGAGAGCTAACCTTACGTTTTATGCCATTAATTGCTGATGATTAGTAAATGGTCATCAATAAAAACTGGCCTAGTAATTTTAGTTTTGATGCACATCAAATAATTTAGAGTGGCATTTATTCATGTACATTTTAATCCAATCAGTATACTGAGTATTTCAAAAGTCACCGAAAAGTGATGTTGCGTGTTGGAGCATATCTGCTTTGTGGTATAACTTTGGATGGATGGTCTCACTGCCCCTGATCTTTTTCATCTTCAACTACTGCCTTAAATTTTTAATTCGGAGGTAAAAATAAACCTAGGGATTAATTGTTATTCCGAAGACAGGGTTTTACATTTTTCATGTCATTTTTCAGATCGGACCAATTTCTCCCATGAAAATATCATGGTTTGGCCATTCAATCATCCACAGAACAATATGTATAATAAGGACCTAGCATTGAAGCCTAGTGAGCGTCTTGGTCATGTTGAATCGTTGAAGAGAGAGCGAAATTATAAATGGTCATTACTCTTCATGGACCAAGTAATTTTATTCACAGTGGAAACTTATTTTGAATGCCGCATTTCTCCAGTTCCTGAAATTAAATTTCTTCTAGAAGTTCACCATTCCTTTAATAATCCATTTTGTTAAATGCACCGGAGAGCAGCTCTTCAGTGGGTTGGAAAAATTATTTTCTAAATCCACCTTGATTCCTAGAAGATTACAATCCAACCCAACCTTGAGAGAACTCGACGAGTAATTTTTCTTAGTTTTGTTTCTCCGAGTGTGAACATCAATATTTTAGTAGTGAATTCTAATAACTCATTCTAAAAACGAATAAAATGTTCTCCTTCCTTTCTTTTGAATAAAATTTCATTGCTGAGTAAACATGGTCGCTCATTTCATTGCTTGGACAGACTCGATCAATTTCTGTTCAGAACTGGTTACAGAGTAGTATATATCTTTCTACCCTTACATCCCTTGATCCCGTAGAAGTTTCCCATTTCCTTTGTGTTTGCCTATGCGACATCATCAATCACCTTCACAAGAGCGCTTTGTAGACATAACAAACAGTTACCCGTGCGGTAAAATATCCTGAGGATTTTACCAATACTAATAATAAAAAGGCACTGATGTCCTTTTTCTTGTGAACGAAGCTGAAGATTTATGAGACTCGATCCTAAAACGGATCTTTGAATATCGCTCTTAGTAAGAATACTTTCAGCATATCAAATAAATCATTTAATTCTAGCGATATACCATTTTATTAGCTTTTAAATAATAAGAAATGGGTATGGGACTTAATGCTGGTTGCAGATTGTAAAATGGAAAGCATTTGGATTCCAATGATGAGTGAAGAATTACAACGAAAGTATCATAAAGTCATCATCCAACGAAATTTATGAATCACGTATGAACGGTTTCACAAGACTGCTTTGTTTAACAATAAGCAGCGAATTAACCAAGGCCATGGGCAGTCAATTGCGAGTGTTTTATGATAGGTTTATCTGTTTGAAAGACATGAATTTTTGTTAGGAGAAACCACTGATCTCCCGCGGATGTGTAGTAGTTTCTCCTACCGAAAACTCTTTGAAGATCTAAGTGTTCTGGATACGGGAAACGAACCCGGACCAGTGGTAATGCATGACAGGGCCCATAGGGTTGTCTGGAATCGGGTCTATTTGGAGTCTCTTCAAGGGATGGACAAATAATGTACTGCAATATACTGCAAAGACAGATTGATTTTCCTGTCTTTGCCTTGGTGAAATTCCTTATAAGCTAGAAGTTGTACGGATTCTGAAATGTTTTTAGGTAAGACAAACTTTTCACTTTTAAATCCTGAGCAGACACCAGAAGTTAGAGCTGCACCTGCATTAGTAGTTAACGCTGAGCCGTCTAGAAAGAAGTAGTTGTGCCATTATTCTCTGAAAATCTCAGCGTGCTAGCATTAGCATTAGTTGAGGCATATGATGCAAGAAAGAAAGCTTATACAGCATCAGCCAAAAAAACAATCCTTCCCATTTCGCCCATCCGGTCACTCCAAATGTTTGTCTAGTTCAGCCTTAAATTTATTTTAAACTATCAACTTCACAACAGATGGAAGTCTGTTCCAGCAATTAACTACCTGTTGGCTAAAGGGAAACTTCCGCATATGTATTCTACAACTGTCTTTCCTCAATTTGAATCCATGCCCCCTCAGGTTCTTAGTCTTAGCAAGCGGAAGTATCCCGTCAGAACTGAGCCTGCTCAAACCATTTAAGGCCTTATACACTTCAATCAGATTGCCCCGCAGGTGCCTAGTCTCCAGATGTTGCAACTTACAGGACTTAAGCCTTTCCCCGTAAGCGTACCCCTTTGTTCCTCTCAACAATCTTGTTGTCGTTCTAGCAACTCTACATCCTTCCTAAATTCAACTACTAAAGGTGGGGTCTGACCATTGTCTTATACAAAGGGATAATCACCTCCTTGTCTCTGCTATAAATTCCTGTATGTCATTGACAAAACTCCATGACCTGCTCTGGTAGCCTGTCTGCACTGCTCAGAGAACTTCAATTACTCCCAGGTCTTTTTCATTCTCCACCTCCCTGAGTGTAATACCAAACAGTTGGTACATTTCTCTTGGGTTACTTCTACCCATACGCAGTACTTGGCATTTGTCAATGTTAAACTTCAGTTGCCACTTCTCAACCCATGGAAGATGCGGAAAGGTCAGGGAATGACCACCGCATATCCCGGAGCAATATGGCCTTAGTTGATAATGTTCCTAAAAACCAAATAACAAACAAACAAACATAATTATGGCTAAGGGTTTGCTAACTTCCCTCGCTGCCTCCTTCAATATAACTGGATAGATTCCATCCACCCCAGATGCCTTTTTTTATGTTTAACTATATATATATATATAACAAAGATTTAATATATGTATTTGTTGGTATACACACACACTAGTATATATCAAATTTTTTTCTTTCAAAGTTCTGTAATGAATATTTGTTTCCTCTTTAAACACAAATGCAGCAAACGCCTCGATAACTATTGAATTCTTTAAATTAATTTTTAAAAAATCACATTTCTTTCTATTTAAATAATGTTTCTTTCTATTTATCTATCTATCTCATCTCGATTCAAAGATCATTTCTCAAAGAGTTGCAATTGAGGCTTACTTTCATCCCTGAATTCAAACATCCCGTGAAACCCTTTATGATGGATGATATGGTTGGACTTAAAGATGATCTCCGCTTTCGGATGCATTGAGAGAAGCGGAGTAGGCACGTCTGTCCCGCAGTACCGACCAACGAGCTGTTTGACATTAAAGACTGTTATCGTCGATATATCTACGTAATCCGTTAGACATCTAAAAGAAAGTAAAAGAATATGGATCAGTGATACGGTAGAAGGAATATTTACCATGAAAAACTTTCATTACACACCTCAAATAAGCGTCATTTCAATTCGTGGAAAAAAGCCTATCTGTACAAAAAGAATCACATAACGAATGATAATCTTGTTTTCCCGTTTAGAAAATTAGCAACGAAATTGAAACAACAAATCTAGTTGAATTCATAACTTCAAAAAATATAATTCCTGTCCCATTTTATGAAAAATTGCTATTACAGAAACCGCTTCCAAACCTACAAGGGAGGGGAACATGCTCAAGTAAACCAATTGTAGTAAAATCCGTGCCCAACCTTCATTTACCTAATATAGATAGATTGATATCAATCAGAAAGTTTTGTCAGAATTAATGTAGATTCGATACTTTCTGAGAATATCTATTGTTTAAAATTTGAAGTCTGTAGATTTATTTAATCAAATATAACAGTAAGTTTTATTTCATGTGCATCGATACCTTACTTTTGTATCAGAAAAATAATTCCCTCTTCTCATTACGTAAGAGATTAAATGTACTAAACAAAGCGCCAAATCCAGTATTAAGATTAAAAATGGCTACCTTCAACTGCAATGCGTCTCTAATAGTAAAATAATGTTACTGTCGCATTTCTGCATCAATCGTTCATTGAACTCATTTCATACATAAGTTGCATCGGGAGATTAGTTTAAAAATATAAGACTGACACCAGTAGGAGGTGCTGTTTGTCCATCATTGAAGAGAGCCCCTTTCGGATTAATAATATTACTCCAACCATCATCCTAATGATCATCGTTTAGGAGATAATTGCCTGGATATGCTTAAAATCACCATCTTTTCTATCGTTACAGAGCTGTTGACCTCGTTTAAGTACAACTAATTAAAATAAATTCCCTTTTTTAATGGAGACTACACGGGGGCCGTATATTAGTAAGTAATTTGTAAAGGTTAGTTTTAAAATGAAACATGAAGTGCACATAAGAAAAATGAAACTCTAAAAATGAGCGAGATTAGACTGAGTTTAATTATGTTGGTTACCTTCTATTTGCAGCCTTAGCACGTTTCTCTTCGTTAGAATCATCTCCAAATTGATATCGTTACAAAGTTGTTAATCCTAACTATTATTTTTGAATTCACGCACGCATGTAGCTCTTAATTCGTTGAAAATAGAGTTTAGATATTAGAATTCAGCACTAATTTCTCTTTTTTGTTTCATTATTTGATTATCACGCAAGGGATCATGTCAGTTGGGCGAAACACAGTTCATCGTACGACAGTTTGGTTTATGATAATTAGGTACAGCAAGATAGCTGCCAAATATTTTGGAAAATAAATGAAATAAAAGGTTTAGAAAACCAAAGAACTTTAGTCATTAAGATTTTGTTATCTGTTTCATTAGTTTAAAAGTATTTAAATTGGTAATTTTTTTGAAGGGTGTTAAAAAAGATTCCAAATAAGTTTGTTTATTTGTTTAATTAAACATATCTCTATTTACACTGAGTGTATCTTCATTTTTAATGCATTGAAGTCTGTGTTCTAATAGCAAGAGATGGTTTAAGATTGAGAACCTTGAAGAAAGTTATTGGCATAGAAAATTTTCCACGTAATATAATAATAATAATTATTATTATTATTGTTCTTATATTATTTCTCCGTGATTAGGGTTCCACCTTTTGTTGCTACCAATTACACAAGATGGTTGTTATGTCTGGTGTTACCGGTGGTCGAGGAACTCTCTTACTATCCTACACGTATTCAGGATTCTGACTTCCTGGAGTTCCTTGTCGGTGTTCTTTGGGAGACCTTCAGCTGCTCGGCTGTTACGTAGGGTCTTTGGCACCACAGCGGTGGTTGATACAAAGATCGGGATGGTCGTTACTTGTTGCAAATGCCACATCTCTTTGATCTCTTGTCATAGGTTCGTGTACTTCCTAATTTTTTCTTCATAGGTTTTCTGGAAGTTTCCAGTGTTGAGCACTGTTATGTCAATTAGATAGGTGGCCTTTTCCTTCTTTACCATTATTATTATGATGATGATGATACCCGGACGTTGCTCAAATCCGTATATATGTATTATCTATTCACAAGTCGATTTACATATGGAGGGTGAAAAATCAAGGGTAATTCATAGGGGGGAAACTGTGCTCCCTCCGCCTATCTCAGGCTGAGGGAGTACGGTTTTCCTTACAGCCTCGATTGAACGAAACTCTTACAGTGGTTGGAGGGTCCACCCCAGACCTCACCAAGCAAGTTACGACTGGCGAAACCTCTATACTGTCACCAAAGGCTCTCTCCAAACAATGTCACTCATTGGAACGATCGCAAAACGAAATGACAGTGTAACTTCACACCAGCTATCCTTATCTGTAAAATAGTAGTCAGCAGATAATATATTTAAGTCGCCAATGGCGAAACAAAAGCTGATTTTTAAATATTAATGAGTATCTACAAATACATCCTGAGGGTTTATAAGATACTTTTCCAGAGGAAATGAAAATAAACGAAAACGATAACTGTGAATATTGTCGACGGCTATTTTAATCACTAAATTAACCCGTTTACAGCATGGAATATTAAAAGTTTACATGTTCGACCTAGCTTTATCATACACCCAATTCTCGAATAGAATTCATTGAATCGAATTACGCACGCACCCTCCAAATTGTCTTTAAGAATTGTCGCACAATGAACTGTCTTGAAACGAATTTACGTGGGTTCCGGTAGGGAGATGACCTACAGCCTTGTAGTGAGCATACTGAACTCTGCCGTCTCCAGACTTATGTCTATAGTGACTGAAAGAACATTTTCTTTGGGTTCTCAAAGGTGGTTGGGTTTTTAATAAATCGATATGGAAATTCCAGTTATAAATTTTAGAGCAATTTCTTTTAGTTATGAATTATATATTGTTCTGAAAAATTCGACGTACTGTTCATTAGGTTGAGTAACCAAATGTCACCGAATAAATTATGATCACGAATAATTATCATCTAATAACGCAATAGTGCTAAAATTTGCACACAAATATCCCTCACAGGTAATGTTACTCAAAGTTATACATCAAATCTTTTTAATAATCATATATACTGAGTGATTTACAGAATAAAAAATTATATTAGCTGCATTTAGCTCTTGTACTGGATCAATCACTTGAAAGAAACTTCGCTTCTTTAGTATTAGTAAGAGATTTAAATAATAAACTTCAGTTAGATTTAATATTTTCACGTACCCTTTAGTGTAAGGCGGTTCAAGGTCAAAGACGAAGAAAGTAAACCGGAGTGTTTCGAATTCTTGTCCGATGAAGTTATAATAGCAGTCAAGATTCTCAGGATATTTTCCGGGATATTGAGGGGAGGAGAAATTGCCAACCTTGCTGACCCGGCTATCGAACTGGAAGAGGCACCTGGCTGAAAGTAATAACAGATAGTATTAAAAACACTTCTTTTGAAGACCTTTAAATAGCTGTTAATAACAGAAAAGACTTCCTTAGCTACTTGAGTTATGTTACTGAAAACAAACTGTGATCTAAGGCTGATGTACTTGTTTGATGGATGAAAATAGTTGTTCCCTAATTAACTGAGACTAACTCCCCCCAATACCCTCTCAAAAGAAACTTCAGTAATGTGATAAATTCCTTCTCCCGAACTGTAGCTCAAACATAGCCACTTACTACCAATCATGGAACAATTCCAGCCACCATTCTTGTAAGTCCTAGTAGACCAACGTACATCCTTAATGATTCTACACGAAAAACAAAAAAATAATTAAGATTAGGCGCAGTGTACAATCTAAATCATTTTAGAAGTGTGCATATCACATAGTGATTCGACAAATGAGGAACAGGAAAACATCGGTCCAGAATTAAAATTAACATTTCCTTTCCGTCGAGTTTATTTATTCTTTTAATGCAGCACGAGAAGAGTCTTACATAATGCTGGTTTGCACTGCATATCTCTTTGCAGAACAACCCGTGCTCCTGCATGTCTAGTGACTTCGAAATGCAGCTTTTAGAAATGAAAGCTGGTACCTGGTTGTTTCCATGACTACCGCTAATTCAGTCTTCGGTTATCCTGCCACGAAAACTCGATCGGAGTAGACTACGCATTCGTGTATTTTGACAAATACAAGAAATTAAGAGATGCAGTTACTTATAATTTTAAGATTTCAGGCGATATTTCAGTTCATTTCGAATGCAGAAATAAATATTTTAGAATCTCCTTCAATATTCTCGCAATTATTATTCGCTTAAGGAGGTCTTATAATTGAGTAATAAATTATTAAATAATTAAGCTTCTTATTTTGAAGCTATCTGTAGTAGAATTTCAATTTTAATAGCAATATCGAAAGTTGCGCGAAGTAGTAAATTCTTCATGACGCCGATGGTTAAAATAATTCTGTAGGGACTGCTGAGAAGTCGAATAAAACAGAACAAATCCCTTTCTTCCTTGACGAATAAATTCCGATTTTTAAATGATTTAAGAATCTTATGGATTCTTAAATCTCATGTTCCGAGATTTAAGAATCTCCGAACAAGTTTTTCAATTCACAAATTATGAGAAGGAAGAATTAAAAACAAAATCGGAGAATGAAAACACTGAATATGTTGGTGTGAATTATCCTCCGATTTTCAAGTGATGCTAGTAGGGATGTGCAGCGAGTTTGCTAATAAAGGGCTCGCTCAACGTTTTCAACTAAGAATCATTCCCGGTTAAAATAGTCTATTAAATTGTTTTATAAACGTAATATTTTTAATGAGGAGTTCAGATCATCGCCAAAAAGTTAACAAGAGTTCCCAAATGGCCTCCAGAACACTCTTGAATATACGCCCTGCTCCTCCTGAGAAGGGGGTTAATTAGTGACTTCAGTAATCTTCATCCGTGATACTCGTTGTCTTAACTCCCTGCAGATGCCTCTGAATTTTCTCCACTTCGCCCACCTAGATATTAGATTACGATAGAGGTTGCTGCAGAGAGCTGTGTGGGACATTCCGGTTCAATAAAATGAAGTCTGGAATAATGGCGCACATAAAATTGTGATATTGCTCCGATACTTATCCGTTTACTTCGCAATCACAAAGCGGGACCAGAATATACTGGTGATGTTCCCATCATCAAACCACTGCTTCCATGTATCTCTTTCCATGATGCAACACAAATGATAATGGTTCCCATTATTTTTAGTGCAGTTCCCTCGTGAATTAGTTTGGTTGACCTTATCCTTGAAGTGCATCACAGTACACTATTATCAATATAATATTATTGTGATTTTTGATTGCCGAATATATATATTTTTAATTCTGAATATATTTTGTGAAAAAAAAAATTGTAAGCATTCATTTTTTATTGGTTCTATTAGTGCTTGTAAATGAAAAGTCAAAGTTAATTTTTAATTTAGTAATGAATCTCATGTTGACACCAATCTGCGCAGATCCACGCCGTGGCATCCAAGTTGGCCTATAAAATAGCCTTCGAGATGGTAAATGGATGAGTAGTGATGTTGTTTAATAATAATTTATTTATCCCTATTTTATGTTACACTTTTTTGGGAGATAACAGTAAAAAGGGAGGGAGAACACATAATCCAATGGCTTTTTAAGGGGTGTTCCCTCACGCTACTAGATGAGAAGATGGAAGAAGAGAGAGAAATTCATTGATGCAAAGAACAAATAGGATAGGTCCAAGAAGTGAGCCTTGAGGTACTCCCCTGGAGAAATAACAGATGTCGGAGTATGATTGATTTGTTCTTAAGACAAACGGCCGATTGGTAATGTAGCTTTCAAGGAGAAGGTTAATTTTCCCTCTCAAGCCAAGGTTATTGAGTTTGTTAAGTAGAATAGTATGGTTTATGCAATCAAAAGCTTTAGATAAGTCAAGAAACAGTGCTACAGCATAGTGACCCTTTTCAAGACTATCAATGATCCTTGAGCAAGTCAACAATTGCAAGATCAATGGATCTTTTAGAGCGATAAGCATACTGTTGTTGATGGATGAGCTGATTTTCTTCAAGAAAACCCATTAGTCTGCTATGAAGAATTTTTTCGAGTAATTTTGCAAAAACTGAGAGTAGAGCTATTGGTCGAAAGTTGTTGATGGAGTTACAACGGTTTCCCTTTGGAACAGGAATGATTATTGCTTTTTTGAACTGAGAAGGGAATTTGCCAGATTGAAAGGAGAGATTGAATATATACTTCAGTGGCATAAGAATTGAGCTAAGGACCTTTTTCAGCAGAGACTGAGATATTTCATCAAAGCCAGGGGCTCCCTTTTCTTTCAATTGATTCTCTGCTTCTAAAATCTCTTGATGGGAGAGAGGAACGAGAAAAAAAGAGTTTCTGACTGAGTACTTGGCAGATTCTCTCATTTCATTGTCTCTGAAGTCAAGTTCGTCTTGGAAGAGGTTATTCACACTTGAATTAAAGTGGTTACAGAAGGCAGTAGCTTTTAGCTCGTCATCTGAAACGAGTACCTCGTTTTCAACTACATCTCCAACATAGCTTCGTGATTTCAGTTTCCTTCCCGGTAATAGTTTGTTCAAAACTATTACCATTTTTTCTTGCTTGTTATGATACATGTAAGTTGAGAACTATAGTATTTTCTTTTCTCTGACCGATTGCAGTCGGTGACTTTGTTTCTGTACGTTGTGTATTTAATTTTATCTGCCTCGATTCTTGTTGCTCTAGCAATTCTTGCAAAGTTGTCTCTTTTCTTTAACATATTACAAATCTTGTTTGAGATGAACGGGCATATTTTCCCTCTTGGCCTGGTGGCCTTTTTATTCCCTGGGCTCCTGATATATGACACGTATTTTTCATAGCTATTTAGGATATGCTTAAAAAGCAGTTCGTTGCAATTTCAGGATCACTTGTAGCAAGCACTCCATCCCACGTTGACTGCTGCAAGTCGTGACAAAGCTGATTGAGAGAGTCTGGAGTGATAGATTTGAAAGTATGCATGATCTCTGCTTCATTTATTTCATTTTCGATTACCATTAAGATGAGACGATGATCCGAAATAGTTCTATCAAGTATTGCATACGTGAGAGAGCATTCCCCAATTGCGAAGTCAAGAAGGGAATTGTGGGACTCTCCCATTCTAGTCGGGATATCTCCATCAGTAAGAACAGAGAAATAATTTGAATTAATGACATCTAGGAGGTCTTGCACACCTGAGAGGATGAGCTTTGAAGAATGTTAATATTAAAGTCACCAATCAGTAGAAGGCTTAGGGATTTGCTTGTGAAATGAGATAGAGTGTTGTCAAGAGTTACAAGGAAGCTGTTAACTGAAGCTGAGGGAGGTCGGTGTAGACACCCGATCACCAAAGAGGCAATGCAGATAAAAGTGAGTTCACAAGCTTGATCAGGCAGATTTGAGATAGGAAAGGCAGAGCATCGCAGATGACTATGAACATAAATAACAACTCCACCACCTTTTGAATCACCTCTGCAACTTTGAAAAAGAAAGTAGTCTGGAATACCAGGGTTCAGTAAACACCATCAGGTCTGGATGCAGATTCCATGATGTCAGTTGAGCGAGGATTTCATCATTATGTTTTACAAGACTGCGTGCGTTCATATAGAATACACAGTAATTGCATCTTTTGATGCTGCAGTAAGGCATAAGTTGTTTGGCTTAATTGTTGGCAAGTGACAGGGTAAAAAGATGTTTTCACAAGAGTTAGTGTCATTGAAATTCTGGTAGGCTGAAGAGACAGATGAATCATTTGTAGACGTTATTTCCTGTAGAGATTCCTGGATATCTGAAAAACACACGGATTGTCATTAATGCTCACTTGTTTCGATAGCTAAGTCACTAGCTGGTAACCTAGGGCCCAGGACAGGGGGTCGTCTGAAGAAAGGCCCAATGATAGTTCCCACAGGTCAACAGTGGTCCTTCAGTAATCCATCAAAGTCTGTTTACTGGCATTGGATGTAGAAAGGGCTGTACGACTCGTGTTTAGAAATAATTTTTATTTCCTTTGTTTCTATCTGCAGCTGCGTTCTGATGTGCTACTCTACTTCTCTATCGCAGAGTTTGGGTTCGAGTCTCGAGACAAAAATACCCTTGGTCGAACTTTTGGTTCTGGGGATTATTATTTAAAAATTTACTATATTAGGGTTACCCGTAAATGATTACATTAACCCGTATTCGTGTCTGTAAATTGCGTGTGTTCTCTGGTCGATTTGCCTGTTTTGCTGGACGAAAAAACCTCAGTTTCTGAGGGGAAAAAACTTTGCGCCTGAGACCGACTAACTCAGCCACGAAGTGAAAAAAGCCCACTAAAGTTCCTCGCGTCATCGACGGGATTCGAACCCGGGCCTTTTCCACCCAGTGTGGGGAGGACGTTGACGATACCACGGTGCTACCCACGCAGACGTTCTGGGGATTGCTCTGATTGTAGAGTTGGTGGCTGTTCCTACAACAGGAGGAGGATGTCGACGTCTGCCTGTGTGATTAGAGGCAGATAGATTCCGCTGCCTTCCGATGAGATCTGTCTACTGCCTAGAGGAAATGACATCTTCTAGGAGCGGATTTGCAGTTTGATTGACGTCCTTAGATGTTTTCTGAGACTGACTGGGGATAGGAGCATATACTGGAGGGTATGGAGGTTGCTTCATAATAGATGCGTAAGTGTCTTCTGCAACAGGAGCATGGGTTGACTGGAAAGTAGAATTTTCCATGGGTTTCGTCCAATTGTATGTAGAACTTACTGACCTGCTGGAGTTTCGAATAAGATCTGTCAAATTCGAAAGTTTCTTTAGTAAAATATAATTAAATTCACGTACTTGTACGTTTTCCAATCTGATTTTTTTAGTTTCATCAAGAACAGAGACCATCATGGATTTGTGAGTGTCGAAGATTTGAAAAATGAGTTTTGTTGTCAGCTCATTTGGATTTTCGACTTTCACAAGAAGTTTCTTGTGAAACTTCTTGGTTAAGGAGGTCAAAGAAGGAGCGATTTGTCTGCTCTGATGCCACGTCATGAGGTATGGCCTCGGATAGCCCACTCTGCCGAGTATCCATTGACGATGAGGGACAGTTGAAACACTGAGGTTCATCGTCGGGAGAGCTTGAGGGATCAGCTGGGCTGGAGCCTAAGTTATTTTCATGTTTCGCCTGCTTATTGCCTGTGATTTATACAACAAGGGCCCTTCCACGAGTCAATCGCTGCCTGTGACATCTTTTTCCAGTTGGCAGTTGACATATCTATGCATTTGATGCAATACACAAGACCGCATTCCGCTGAAGGAAGTCTTTGCTTTTCTTTTTGCACAAGTGGCAAATAATATGCACTTGCGGAGCCATTGTAATTAAGAATAAGTATACAGAATTTCTTTTGAGATTAAACAATAAAAAATATACAATATACAAAATATGAATATACAAAGTATGAGATATACAACACAGAATTATTGCTATCTGAAATAATTTTGGACTAAACGTATCCGTGAACTTTACTTAAAATTCTTCAGAATTCAATTACAATTCATTCCAAGAGCGAATTTTAAAGATATACTTAGTAGATTCCTAATTTAAGCAACAGGCATTCCTAACAACATTCCTAAATTTAAACAACAGTTCTGGCTTTCATACCACTGCAGATTAACTAGCAGAGGGTCTTTTGAAAGGCTTCGTAAGAACAATGGCAGGTGACCTTGCGTGCTATTATCGGACAAAAACAGTAAAGTGACTGACCTTGGTTATATTGCGAGGGAGTAATCCTTTCGTTGATACTTCCCAGCTTGTGGTGCGCCTACGAAAACAATCTGAGATGCCTTGTAGAAAAGAAACAAATTTCATTCTTTATAGCATGAAAACCATCTTTCCAAAACCTCTTCTTTCTTGATGGATGTGACGAACATAACTTGTTGATTCAGACAGTATAAAACTGTTGAAGCAGATTCATCAGAAACAATTCATTTAGCTCACTTTTGCAGGAGCACAACCATTCGTGCGTGATCATTCTTTAACCACCTCAGAACCCAGTCTGCTCATCTCAAAATCCCAGGAAAGCTTTGCTAGTAGTGTCCGGGGCAGAAGACCAAATCTGAGATGCGTATAGAAAGATAGGTTTGACGCATCTTAAAATGTGTTTCTTAATAAGGTCCAGGTTCCTAATGCACACCAGCTCCTGTCTGGAGGTCCATAGTGCTGCTTACGTTTTCTTCTCTACATGCCCGAAATGTGGTATGAAGTTCAAGTTTTCTTCCCATTTCAGACTAAGATCCACATGTGTTTGAACTTTTTTGACCTCGCTTCCATTCACGCGTATTTATATGCAGTTCTTAATTATCTTGTTGGTGAAAACAATTTGTGCTGTCTTGTGTTCATTTAATCGGAGCCCAATGCAATTGGGGTATCCTTCCAACTGGACGATTTTGGAATTTGTTCCGTTGTTGCACTGCAAGGCTGTCTTTTCATGGTCCTAAGTGAAGAAAAATTTCAAGTTACCTGCATAAACAACAAATTGTTTTTGATTTATCTGCATAAACAACAAGTTATCTGCATAAACAACAAATTGTTTTTGATTTTGGGCCAGGAAAGGATGTAGTGCTGCCACAAAGAGCGTAGCAAAGAGGACGCTACCTTGCGCGACTCTCCTGTTCACTTGGTATGTCGCTTTGGAAGTTCCTTTAATGGGAGTGATTTCTCTCTCCCTCAGAGTGCTTGTTATTATTGCTAAGACGTGCCCAGTTATACTGTATAGAAATATTCCTTTAAGATGATATTAATAGACAAGGTAGTTCTTTCTTTCGAGTTAAACGGATTTGGTGGATTGGCTTTAATCCCCTCACGTATCGTCTATTAATCGATATTTTATATTAACGAATATCTACGTGTAAGATGTACGCGTTTCATCTTTAAAAAATAAATTAATTAATGCATTTTATAATTTTTTCTTTTAAATTACATTTGAATTGGATTTACATAAAAATAAAAACAGCTAATTTCCAGAATTTTGGATGGTAACGCATTTTTATATCTCCTCGGTGTTTGTAAATAGCTCGATAAACATTTTTTTGGAGTTGGCGTTGGAATACATAACAGTGTTAAGTACACCTGGCTTAATTTACGACATAAGACACCAAATCTAATAAAGAAACTTTAAATCCTGGATTTTACGAAGCCTCTTAAAATCTTTCTTTTTTAAAGACTTTTTCTTTTTAAGAAGACATGATGACTGTTGATTCATCTCTACACTGCTTATATACATCCGCATATAGAGGTAGTGGTCCGTTTTTGTTCAATTAGTATTCAAGACATACATCGATTTATCAAATGGATCTCTAATGAGAATGTTTTGCTTCAGGATGATTAAATGGGTATATTTAGCTTTCTGTTGACTGTAGCAATTCAATTGAAAGAAGATTTTGAAGAATCTTTTAAAGCCATAATTGGTGCATTTGCGTCATACAGAATTTTCATGAAGGAAACTCAAAACCTCTGTTTCTATAGGATCCAGGGTTCTATTTCTAGTTTTCAGTGTAGTGACAATGAGGGAAAGACGAAGTGCATATTTTAAATTAATAATTGTTTTCAATCATTTTTATAAATATAATAGCGAAGTGTATAATTAATTTTGGTAGAAGAGTTAAATTCTTATATTCATCTGCTGAATCTTTCGCATGTTTGTTTATACCAAACCGCATTTAACATTTATTTTTTAAACCTCTAGTAAAATTTAAAATTGACTTATAGAAGTCAATTTTTGACTTATTGATGTATTATATCTTATTGTTTAGAGAATAACAATATAATGAATAACAGAACATGAAAATAATCAATCACAGGGAAAGAATTTCAGAGAAAAATTATATTTATATTATTCTTTTTAATTAAAGTCACTAATATTTAACAAGATAATCAAGGATTTGAAACCCAGTCTTTTCAAACGGAAGAAATTTGAATCTTTGCAAGCTGATGTAATATAGCCAGCTTCAGATGGTGTGCAGTCACTTTGGGATCTTAACAGTATTGTTTTAATCCCGTAGAGAACAAATCTGGTCTTAGACAAACACCAATATATAAACAACTAAACTTGTGTAACGTAATATTAACTAGACGGAGTTGATAAATCAATGAAAGGCAATTTTCTTTTAAATGCAATCGTATTAAACTCAGAGGATGCTTCTCCCCTTCCTCAATAAATTTTAAAGTAAAGTAAATAAATATATAATTGATTTATAAAGTATCTGTAGTTATTTGTATTAATTAAAATAAAAACATTAAGTATTTGAACGCATGTGCGCAGAAGATTCTGAGTGATTACATATTATCTCAAGAAAATATCGATAAAATAATACATACCAAGTACTTGACAGCAAGAGATCATCATTGTTAACCACTGTATCCACGTGGTCCTCAAATAGGGCATCTGTAAATAGACGACATATAGCAGGTTAAGAAATACGGCTGTAAAGGACGTTATGTATTAAAATCCTCTCTGGCAAACTACAGGCCAGAACTCTTTAGCCAAAATATTTCATTCTTTTATTCATCACAAGATGAAATTTTACTCTTACCAGTTTTTTGCCCCTGAACAACACTTATTGTTCTTATAGGATGAATCAATTGCGACTAATCTCCTGTTCTATCGACAATTTCCCTCTTTCATTTTGAACAGTGGAGGCTAAATTGCATTATGGAATTTGTGGCATATATTAAGTTGGTTTTCTACCATATACTGTATAGAATTATATCTGGAAGAATACAACTTTCCCTCTAAACAGGGCATCTCCATATTCCATCACGATGGTTTACATCCCGTACAGCGAGCAGTGTAAAAACCTGAAAGATGATCGATAGGATTCAGGACCAGTCCAGAATTTGGATCTGAATTATCGAACACCTTTGGAATGAACTGGAACACCGGATCAGGATAAAGCTACGTCTCTCTCTCTCTCTCTCACAGTAGATTGGGGCTTTCACTCGCACTATGAATTGATACAGTCATTGGAGCCAGAGATTATCCTATATATTATTAATTTGTTTATTTAAATTCTTCTTTTTTTTTTTACAAAAGGAGGGCGTAGTATCAGAAGACTTGTGGTAGAGTATTTGTGTCTGTGTGCATCCATAGTAGAAACCCATTGGCCGTCAGGTTTAGTCTAATAGAAACTCAACTTGAGAAAGCGCTAAATGAATCTACTGGTAGCTACCTCACATGCTGTAATGTACCAGTGTCACTTCTGTTCATAGTAGATATTTAATCATCCTTCTAATCTCTGTTTTCTTTTAAACTAATTTTGGCATATTTGCTTCTGTTTACTATTTGAGGAAGTGGCTCGAAAATCTGCCACTTGAACAAGTTTTCGAAAACATCATAGCAGAATCTCTCTCTTTAAAAAGTTAATGGCAGTGCATATAAAGAAACTGGGCACCCGAAAACTATTTCATCTGCCCATGTGTAATGCGTCCATAAATTGCAAGGGTTCTCTGGTCGATTTGCCTATTACACTGGACAAAGAATTCGAATTTCTTGGGGAAGGAAAAAAATCCACGCCTGAGACCGACTAACTCGGCCACGGAGTAAAAAAAAAAAAAAACCCACCTGCCCGGATGCAAAACTGCATGTAGGAAATATTTAAGAAATTTGTAGTTTTATGTTTGCTAAATTTCTCAGATAAGAAATATATAACCTAATTTGTTATCAACCAATGGCCGAAAAGAAAGGAATTGGTCTTCATTTAATATTATGCATGTGAATGAAAAACATTTCATCTACCATTCGTAATGTTTCTTTTTTGAATACCACTACTGTTTTCAATGAAGTATGCTTGCTATTCCAGAGCGCAATTGGCTTTTAACTGGAATTGCCCCCTTCCTATCTCCTAAAATACCTCGGACAAGGGTTGTATAGTCTTTTGACTTTCAATAAATTGGATTTTTAAAAAAAATAGCACTTGGACCAATATTAGCTATTCATTCACCAAAAATGTTTATAGTACTGATTCTTTTTCGCAAGAATATACACATCCATTTGCTCCAACATTTACAAACATCAAAACAGAGAATCCATTAATATGACACACAGGAATAGAATTCGACAGGGATAAACAACACAAGAGCTATTTGTAAAACGACTTCCTGATTCAGAAGCTTCTCTAAGCTATTTCTGTTTCCAATAAATGCTGTGCTAACGAGTTGGGTAAACAATCAAAGTAACGATGATTTTACCAGCATTCAAACATTTAAAAATAGGTATCCCATTAAATAATCGTCCTCATTTACAATCACTTCTGGAAGAAGATCATCAAAAGCAATTGTGCCACGTATTGCTACTTTTCTAGGCATTTGGCTGATGTGAAAATCGATTAACTTTTCTTCAACACACGTTTTCTCTACATCAGAGAAAACAATTTGAAATACGATTTGACACATTTTATTCTTTACTAAATAAATATAAGAATCACTAAACAAGAATTAACAATGGTGAACAGGGTTCCCCAAACTATGTGCTCGGAACTTAAGGTGCAGAAAAATTGGGAAACGTCTATTGACTTCAATGACAATTACTCTTTTGGTGTGTTGCGCATACACAGCGTATTTTAACTCCAAATGTAACTAAAGTGGCAAAATTTTGGGAGGCACTGATCTAGAGTGTGATCTGATGGATAGAGAAAATTTATATTAGAGGGATGATCACTTAATTCGCGGACTGGTACAACATCTCATCATAATTTTCATCATTTGAATCTTCTGTGGATTTCTCCTTCTCAAAATACTCTTCCATGAACTTTACACACTTTCGCCACCGTCTTACCCACGTATTAAATTCTTCTTGCCTTTCAGAGCTTTCTTCAGGTGTGTTAACAGGGAGAAATCACACGGGGTTAAGTCCGGTGATTAAGGGGGATGTGGCAGAACCTCGGCACCTAGACAGTGATCACTGCCTGCACAATGTTAGCCGTATGGTGCCTGGAATTGTCTTCATGGAGAGACCACTCCACACCGGAATTTGATTCTGTCTTTTGCATGACACATTTCACAAAAATAGAAATGCCATGTTATTCCAAATCTATTTGTCCTTAAGGTTGTCACAGACATTCCCTCAGGTATGTCAAGCTGGGCTTACTACCTAAGAGTCTAAAATGCTGATGGAACTGATATTCGGGTGACAATCAATTAAGTGAACCTAATTTCGGAGACGCCCAAATGGTCTATGAGAGCCAAATCCTCTGCTTGCACCTTCTCGATGGTGGGACTGTAGTAACCGTTAGTATAACCCCCATGTGCAAGACCTGAAAATACGGCACCTAGTATATTGGAGGTGACCACCCATGCACGAACCAACGTATGCAGGGGCCGAGGTATAGCACCCACACTGTGTTACTAGGCAATACTAGGTGGAAAATGACTCTCATAAACCGGTGAAATACGGTCACTTTTCTTATTGGAGGCTTGAAGTGGTGGAACTATGTTTAGTCTTCAGAGCAAAGTATATGGCAACCCCTATCCCTTCCATCACATAATATGATTGATGTCTTTTGTGGTTATGATGGACATCATGGCGAGATCCAATCTTCTTTACATTTCGAGGGTACAGCTCTAAAACGGGGTGTTCTCCGGCCGATCGCTAGATAGTCCATCGGAGCGAACCTATTGGTAGCTCTCTAGGAGGCTTCCAAATCAGCTAGTGTATAATCTTGCGGCCTCTACTCTGCCAGATAGTGACTGAAGGGAGTCCGAGTAATATATATGCATTGGTGCCTTGTCGAGGCCACGTTATGTCAAGGAGTTGGATATATTCTTGCTATGTGTACGTCATATCCAAAATTTCATTACTTCACACAGCACGTCCTCCTCACCTTTTATTACTACTGAATACATTATTAATTATCAAACTAATAAAACAAACTTATCTGCGAAAAGATCTTAACCTACCAAACACTTCCTTGTTGATTTCACAAATATACGTTTGTTTTTTTTGGGGAATTTTTTAGGCGCATCGGCATCTGTGGCCATAACGCACCAATAAATATACGTGGTCTCCGTTCTAAGCTCAATGATGTCCATTAACAAATATAAAAAACAACAATGGGACGAGCACCGAATTCAGGGTTCAGTACTGAGCCAACTGTTGTTTTCTGTATTTATTAATGAAATTGCTGTCAGGATTAATTAAAAGATCTGATATTAATTAATTAATCTAAAGATAAATTAATGAATATCAGGATTAATATCTAAGTTCGCAAATAATTCAAAGGTTAACAGGGTGGTTAATGACAGTAATGACAGTGTGCTACTGCAATAAGATCTATAAAAATTAGGTAGATGAGCCGAGAAATGGCAGTTGAAGTTTAACAAGACAGTGAAAGGTACTGCATATGGGTAGCAGGCCCAGATTAACGTACCAACTGTGGGATACTACACTCAGGGTAGTGGAAAATGAAAAAAGACCTGGGGGTAATAGTGCAGTCAGACATTTAAGTTCTCTAGACAGTGTGCCAGGACAACACATGGAGTTTTGTCAATAATATACAGAATTTTTACTAGCACGGATAAGGAGGTGATTATTCCATTGGTCAAGGAAGGCCACATCTTGAGTACTGCGCATAGGTCTGGAGGCCTCATTTCAGGATGGATGTCGAGCATGCTGGAGAGGGTAGAGAGTAGGGCAAGGGTTAGGAGAACAAAGAGGTGCTCGTAACAAGAAAGGCTTCAATTCTGCAAAATGTAGAATTGAAGAATTCTACATTTCTCAAACAGAGCACCTGCGAGATGATCTGTTTGAGGTGTTTAAGGCTTTGAATGGATTGAGCAAGCTCAGTGCTGGTGGGATTCCTTCTCTTGCTCATTAGGGGAGGTAAATTCAAGTTGAGAAAGGATGGCAAAACAGACGTGCGGAAGATTTGCTTGAATAAATTCGAGGAAGAGATATATAGACTGTTGGAGGGGGTGGATAGGTTAATGGGAAAGTTTTTTTATTTTGTTATATTAAGTTTTTTATGTTTTGTTTTGTTATCAAACCGCAAACTTTTATTTAAATCCTAATATTTAGCAGAACTTCTATTTGTATCAATATGATAAGTTCATATTGATACTTTTCTTGGGAGGAAGAATTCAATTACATTTAGGACGCTTCATACTTATTCGATGATGATTAATACTTATGAAGTAAAATCTCATCCATTTCCTCGTCATAAGACTGTTGAAAACTTATTCAAGCTATTCAACCTCTGCGATTGGGCCACAAATGATAAAGTTAAATATTCTAAATGAAATATGGTGTCTTTTGCATAACTGGTAAAAAAATGTACTTTTTTTTAACAACCGAATTAAATTTCGATATCTACATGAACCCCTTCCAAACGTACGGATTTTTTTTTCCACATAGATAATCGAATTTCTCGGCCTCTGGCGAGAATTTTTCATCTCAGATACTCAGAATCTTATCTAGTGAACAGGCAAACCAACCATAGATTAAACACAGTATACTTGTTCTTCATGACCTTAGTGGCATTGACGTAAATACTAAAGAAAACAAACAATTAGCAAATACTGTATAGAATTTTACTTAGGTCTCAGAAACTGAGCAAAAGGCCTTCGCTTCATTGCCTGCACCCACCACAGCGCCATAAGCATTGTCCTAGGAACCTTTCGAACTTCAGTTTTTACGCCGAGTCGCACGAGTAATGGATAATTAGCAGGCCACATTACACATCCAAAGAATTCCTTGAAAAATAAGATGCATGCTTGAACATCTAGAAATACGATTCAAGTAATTCTCTTACAAGTTCATTTAGTGTGATTACTGAATGTACAAAAATATTGTAATTACACCAAAGGTAAGGTAGGATCCTCTACAGTTTTCCAATTTGTCATATTGATATTCCTGCTGCCCTCACGCATATAATCGCCATCCTTCCACACACCGGTGGACAAGGTCTGATTTGGAATCCTGTCAATGATGCGAGGAATGATTTGAGTTTTTTTTTTTTCACAAAGTTGTTAAGTTAGTCAGTCTCAAGCGAGGGTTTCATGGTTTTCTCCCACGAATTTGAGTTTTTCTTCCAGCAAAGCGACAGATTTATAATACTGACCCCCTCGTAGCTTTGGTAGCTTTGGCAGTTAATGCGCACATCACGGCACACCACACCATGAAATAATACTGACTCTACTACAAATACCACACATGGCTGCCACCACCCTTATTTTCTAAGGGCAGAATCTTCTCCCTATATTAGTTACAACACTCTCGCGACTAAAAAAAAAAAGCATAGCAGGTTGCCAAGCTCTTTCCAAACAAACAAATCAACTTTCAGAACACCACCTAGGAATCAGGGACATTCCACTTTTACAACTATTAGATAATAAAAATGGCATTTCAGATATATTTTAGTTCCTTAAAATGATAAAAACATGCTACTCTTTTTGAATAACAATTAGTAACAATAAATCTACATCACTGTTTTACAGCATGATAATTTTAAAGTCATTTTTCATCCAGTGAAATGTCAAAGCAACCATAGATTACACGCAATTTTCACACACGATATACTGATGCCTCATTTCTTTATCCGTCTTGATGTAAATAACAAAGCAAACAAACAAGCGAAAAGCAAATAATGTGGAGCAAACCGCAGACTGTTTAGAACATTACAAGGATCCCAGAAAGAAAATCTGAACATGCAATTCCCTAGATGATAAGTCGACTCAAATAGAGCCACAAGTACCCGCATTCTAACTACTTTAGTTGCTACTCCAGTTAAGCACAAAAAAGTCTTTTTTTTTCTCTTGAAGGATCATAAAGCCTCTCGCTAAACTGTGTGGATTCAGCACTGCTTTAAATAAGTCCGGTCTTTCGTTATGCAGTTCAAACTGCGCCTGTTGTGAGATTCCATGTAAATACCCCAAGAGTTTTATCCTAATGAAAAGCTGTATTCGTTAAGGGAAAGAGGTAACCTTATTTCCTTAGACTTAATATTAAATTTCCTCTCATCAGATGTCTCGTAGACGGAAGGAAAATACACGCATGTAACTTTCTCGAGCTTGTTTACAGTATTCTGTTATTCTCATTAATTTCGTTTCAATTCGCGATGAATCTCCTGATTCAGTATATACCCAATTATCTTGCATAGGATATTTTCATAATTTAATAAGTAGAAGTGGACGTTTACTTTTACACTTTTTTTTTTAAATTTCAGCAGAATAAGGTATAAATACGAGCTGATGTAAAGATACTTGACATATATAACGAGGAAGTATCTAATATTTAAGATGCATATTCTAAGAATTTAGTAAGTTAATGAGTTTTATTGAAAGACCGGTAGGCGAGTGGCATCATTAAAAATAGATAATGCAATTTGTATGTACATTGCCATAATTTATGTGTATATTAACTGATTTTAAAATATTGATGATTTATAAATGATTTAAGTGGGTGGATGGTGACTGAACCTAATGACTCAGTAACATCTGCAAGCGCACACATTTAAATTAAGGTTTGCACGTTAAAAAAATTCTGTCCAGGCAGGAGTTCAAACCAAATATATATATATATACATATTTTATTCAGTTTACTGCGAATGCTGCATGAGTTTTTCACCATAAAACTAGGAACTAATACTTTTCAGTTTTAGTTTCTTGAATCGCTATTCTGAAGACTAGCACCACGAGTCTTCAGAATACACCTGAAGACACTGTGCTAATTGCCCTGGTGCAAATGCAGTACTAACAGTACTAAATTCTGGTGGTTTAAAATGGCATGCGATGTCCAGTTACTGAAACAGTGATAATTATATCCTCACCATTTGAACTCAACGTCCTGCAACCAGCCATGTTACTTATATTTCTTATTAATACCGCAACTATCTGGTTGCTTTAAGCTTCTTAACACTCAGGCCCCGCAGTTATAACTTTAAAACATTTAGAACGGTCTAATTCGAATTCTGCTGTTGACTGAGAGACTTTTTAATGGTCTTTTCAATCGGGCTGTAGTTAGCCAATCTCAGGCGACGAAATTAGGGATTTCTCCATGAGTTAGTTTGGGTTTTTCAGTCACACAAAGTGCAAATCGGACCGTGAGCACATACATACTTCTACAGACATAATTCATGATAAATCCTATGAACATTCGTCTTTTAATTCAAAAACTTCGAGTAGGGTCTCGCCATGAAATCTCAACATAAAAATTCACAATTTTAAAATCTTATTTTCACCAATTTTTCTTAAGTAACCCTCAGTCTTTTATTCGATTCAGAAATTATATAAAAACAATACCTTCGTCATCCAATTCGAAATTAAAAAAATATCATTTTGCGAATTTTAGATATATTTTGAACCAGTGCCATTCCGAATGTTCTTTAAGTTCTGTGGCTTGGATTTTTATACTGTGTTTATTTTTCTATCCGTTCTTTTATTGAGCTGCATCTCATGCACTCGAATACATGAATAGGGTGTTTCTACAAACAGAGACGGTGTTTGAGTCTGTCATTATTATGCAATCGAATCTCATTTTGCCTGGAAGACAGCGTGTAATTTAGGTCATGAGTTGATATATGCATTGCTGAACGACACACGTCTTCATCCCTCCCTTAACGCAGCACTGCCTTAAAGGTTAAGTGGTTGTGCACGCCGAGCTAGTAGATAATGATCCTGAACATCGGAGAGAAGTTTTATAAGACAGCTTGGAAACTTTGTTCTTGACATGGCACAAAGTTTAAATACGTGCATTAAAACATCCGCGATTATTTTCAAAGACAAGTGTTGGCTGTTTAAATGCATGCGGGAAATGCATTATCGAAATTGCATTTGCAATACTCACAAAGATGGAATATTTCTTAAATTCATCCTTATTAGAATGAGTTTCTTTTTTCAAAAGAAACTCATCCTAATAAGATATAATCCTCTTTTTTAACCCAAAATGCCACTTTAATTATGAAAATTATTTTGCAGACGAACCTGTGAATTATAAATGTCATACTGACATTTGTTTATCCTTAAACTTAGCATTAATAACAGCAGCACACAAGCATTTTGTTAATATTAGTTAACTTTTTGTTTTTCTTAGGCTTCTAAGCCTAGTGAAAATCTATACTCGGATTACATTAAGCTATTTCTAGGCGTGAATTTTTTTAAACTCTTATTTTAGAGTTTATAACTGTACTAGGTATTTATCATACTACAGTTTTATATAAGCACCATTTTTATTATCAAGTTGGCGCCTTTGCCCTCGGAGTAACGTTCTCGAAACAGTATTGGATATGCAACCTAATAAATACAGTAAATGACAGAAATATTTCAAGACAGAAAGAAAGAAAATAATCTTTCAGACATTACCATTTTGTATAGTTAATTCTACTCTAGATTTTGGCAAGGATGCGAAATATTTGTACACTCAGGTGAAATCACAGTAAAGACGGATGTGGGGGTATAAAGCCACGTGCAGCATTAATGTAGCCAATTGAAAGCAAGCGTTCCATTGAAGCTGTCCATTCTCGTTGACCACTCATCCCGGAATATCCGACTGCAAAAATAGAGACCTGACGAGAGGTCGCTGCCAGATAAAAGCGTTTGAGAAGTAACGAAATTTCCTCGGCTTCTTGGTGGATCGATAGGCTGCTTTTGAAAAGTTCTCCTTCGTGAATGCTGCAATTTTAGCCGAAGGAACAGTTCTCTAAAAATAAGACATATAGAATACAAATGGGTGATTTCTTTAAGTTGCTATCTGATAACTAATGACATTTTTAAAATGTCATCAATAAGTTACCCAACGAAAGAAGAAAAGTGATCATTTCTACCTGTCTTTCATCTCTTAAGCAACATGACCCTATTTCTGTTGAACAATGCAGTGTTGATTGGGCTATGGCTCTTTCTGGCAGGGCCTTGAAATGTGACTTGGATGTCGACAACTCTGCTTCCTCAAGAAGCTGTACCCCTGAGAATTATATTATGACTAGAAGTGGTAGACAGGTTTATCGTGCCAAAGAGAGAGTTCTGTGGGCACTCCTACTTCGGTTAAGAGTAAATCTCCTGTTTTGAGAAGGAGAAGCAATAAACATAAGAAAAATCTGACTAATGTATTAAATGAAGTAGAGCTATTTAAGGATAATGATGAAATGAAGAAATGAGACTAGTCAACAGGAATATAGAAATGGACTTAAACATTGACAGAAAATATACGAATCCAGTTGGGGATATTGACAATTTTCATAATTCTGTCAACGTTGGCGCCGATAAACATCAGTATACTTCACACGCTTCTGGACATCAGTCGCAGGATTTAGTGGAAAATGAACTGGATTATGAACCAGATTTAATCGATTCACAGTTGTTTGATAGAGATGGACTGAATAACCAAAATAAGCAGAAACAAGCACTTAACGATTTCCATAATGAACCAATCAATGTCGTCATAACATGTATGAGAAGAAAGTTACAGGAATGTTTATTTGCTAATGAACATGGAATCAATAATGATGTTATCTCTCAAATATTGGCTAGATGGGGTTATCTGAATTTGGGAATAGATAATGAACGCTTGAAAGAGAGAAATAGATGTTTAGAGGGGGTCACTAACTGAATACACAGCAATAATTACAGGTTTCATGTGTACCGTCATGCTATACAGGGAGGTTGTTAAACATGGAGTTAAAAATTAAAATTGGAAGGATAGCATAACTAATTATGACAGCTACGCAAATAATGGGCTTATAAATAATATTAGTTCTAATAATGTATTTCAGATGAGGTGTGAGCAAGATTCTTATTAAGTCTAGCATGGATGTAGAAAAGGCAGTCTCTAAAATTATGGAACATTCGCATGTAAAATTAGCCAATAGTACGGGCTTCAATTTCATATCTAATTGGCAAGTTAAGCCAGATTGATTTAACAGCGATTACTTTCGACTTAGGCTGTGCTAGAAGTAGAGTTATTGAGTAAATGATTTAATTACTAAGTAGCTTTAATGACTTCATTCGTTTCAAAATCGAAGATTTGCGATTAAGCAAGCTGACTGGGGTAAGTTTGATAGATTTGTTACGACAATTTTTGGTGAAATGTAGTTAGCTGATTTGAATAGGATTAATGCATTTGATTTGGTTCAACTATTAGAACAGGAGTTATTTAGTGCCTCGAGGGAATCAATGAAATTAAAGCAAAGTAAACGTGCTTCGGTGCAATGGTGGTCCTCTGGTCTTCCCCTCGACGTGGGCACCTGTACGTGGTGAGGGGACCTCCCAGTGACGCTGCTGGACTTCCAGACTAGCATCACTGGGATCCAACGCCCACAGCCCAGGTTCCAGGCTTACATCAATGGAATCCGGCGTGTTTGCCGTGCGCTGCGACCCGTGGAAATTCGGAAAGGGGGGATCCTGGTGGTTGAGGGGCCCAGCTTCAATACACCACTTTGGCCCCTGCTTCGACAAGACGGGAGGTCCTTGAAGGCCCGGCTAGGATTAATCGGCTAGTAGGGTGGCCTGCGAGGGTCAACCGTGTCAATGCCACGCCCCTACCCTCATGGTCCGAGGGACAGGATTCAGGCTGGCGGCGGTGCGGGTATAGTGTCTGGGTAGCCCTGGCGCCCACTCCCGAGCGCATTTATTGCATGCCGGGTAGTGGGCGTCCCTTTGGGCTCCGTGGTGGGTGGGGAGCCCGGGCACTGAACCAAATAAAATTTCAATGAATCCTGATAAACCTATTTCTTCAGGGGCCCCAACCCGGTCCCTATCCGAAACCAATGATAAAGAAACAGATAGCATTATTGTTAAAAAGAGGCAGCGAACCGAATTACCATCAAGGCCTGTCCCAAGGTTTTTAATATTATGCATTCTACCAATGAGACACCGATTGGTAAAATGTCGCCCTTTTTTATTCAAAAAGGGTTAGACGGGTTAGCAGGTTCACCCAAATCAGTTAAGAGGCTTCGTTCTGGAGACCTTTTAATTAAAACTAAAAATGACAGGCAATCTGAACATCTACTCCGAACAACATCAATCGGAGGAATCCCTATAACAGTGACACCACACAGAACACTCAATTCATCGAGAGGTGTCATTTCGGAGTGGGACCTCCTCGACGTAACCGAGGAGGAAATCTGCTCCGAATTAAAACCACAGGGAGTCATTGCCGTCAAGAGAATCACTGCGCGAAGGGATGGAAAAATTGTTAAAATTAGGAGCGTTATCCTGACTTTTAACTCTCCTAAACCTCCTGACGAGATTAAAGCTGGATACATCAATTTTTCAGTACGTCCATACGTTCCGAACCCTTTACGGTGTTTTAAATGCCAGAAGTATGGACATTCTCAAATGGCCTGCCGTGGAGTCCTTGCATGCGCTCGATGCGGTGCAAAGGACCACGAAACAACAGCATGTTCAGCCGCAAAACCCACCTGTATTAACTGTGAGGGAGAACACCCGGCCTACTCACGAGCATGCCAGAGGTGGAAAGAAGAAAAAGAGATTCAACGGCTGAAGGCAGAGCTAAACATATCATACCAGGAGGCAAGGAAATCGGGGAAACCCCTGAACATCAGACAGACCTACCTACGCCCAGAAGGGGTAGCAGGGAGATGTTCCGTCGGATCTCAGACGGACATGACCATTCCTCCAAAGGAGTCTTTCACTCCCATCGCGCGTTATCTCTTAAGTTCTCAAAAACCTGCACAGAAGGACCAATCAGCTGCCACTCCTATATCGGTACCTCCTAATGCTCCACAAGTAACAAAGGCAATTATGAAAGAAAAGAATAAGAAAGGGGAAGCCCCCCCCTAGTACCCAAGAAAAGATGGATGTCGAGCAGAAGGAGGTACCCGAAGATTCAGTCTTGGAACTCTTTGCGGAGGAAGAAATGGACACGGGACAGTGTCCATTCTTTCCCAAAAAAGATAAACCCAAGACTGATAAAAGTAAGCCCTCAGCACCTCGGAAGCCGCCTGATGGACCCACCAAGCCAAAATAATGGCTAAATTCCTACAATGGAATTGTCGTGGATTCCGGCGAAATATTGATGACATCAAGGCCCTCCTGCAAAAGCACGAGCCAGTTTACTTTTGCTTGCAGGAGACATATCTAAAGGCAAATGATGATCCCACCATGCACAACATCACATTTTTTCGAAAGGATAGAATTGCGGATGGCTCTGTACATGGGGGAGTGGCTATCCTTGTGGGTAACCAGACCCCAGTGCAGCCCTTGCTAATTACAACTAGCATAGAAGCTGTTGCAATTCGCCTTACGGTGGGATTTTTATTAACCGTCTGCTCTATCTATTTGCCACCTGGGACTGACATCTCCCAGGAAGACCTTGATGATCTTCTAACGCAGTTGCCTCCCCCTTTCTTACTTCTCGGGGATTTTAATGGACATAACACCCTGTGGGGTAGTGCTAACATCAATGGAAGGGGACGAGTCATAGAGCATATGCTAAATGAGAATGACCTTTCCCTTCTAAATACTGGAACAAATACCTTCTTCCACATGCCTACCCGTACTTTTTTCTGCCATTGATCTCTCTATCTGCTCCCCTTCTCTACTCCCTTCACTCACTTGGGAAGTGGAGGAGAATCCATACGGAAGTGATCACTTCCCTGTGATAACCTCGTTACACAGTGGGAGACCATGTCTTCCCTTCAGGTTACCACGGTGGAAGATTGATCAGGCTGACTGGACTGCCTTCCAACATCAGGCAAATTTTGATCTTATCCCAGTCAGTCAAGAGCCTATCAATGATGCAGTTAAGTACATCACAGAATATATTGTCCAAGCAGCTGCGAATGCTGTTCCAAAAACATCTGCCCGGTTTCCACCATTTCCCAAACCTTGGTGGAATTCACAATGCACAGCAGCAAAAAAGGCTCAAAACAAAGTGTGGGGGATATTCCGCCGATATCCTGCCACGACCAACCTTATAGCCTTTAAACGTGCACGAGCCAAAGCACGATATATCCGCCGTCAGAGTCAAAAGGAATCGTGGATCCGTTTTACATCATCTATTAACCAGTCTACCAACTCTAAGGTAGTCTGGGATAAAATCCGGAAAATGAAGGGAAAATATGCATCCCACCCTTCTTCAATCCTAGATTATAATGGATGCGCTATTGCAGATCCAACCGCAATAGCCAATTCTCTTGGGGAAACATTCTGTAACATCTCTGCAACATCTTCGAATTCCCCAGAGTTCCTGGTCCTGAAATATAAAATCGAAAAACAGGCACTTAACTTTAAATCTAAGAGCATTTATCCCTACAACGGAGATTTCACTATTCAGGAACTGAAAAGAGCCCTCGCTCTTTCCAAAGCAAGTGCCGTTGGACCAGATGGCATCCATTATGAAATGATTAAACATCTTTCACCAAAATCTATGGATTGTGTACTCCTTCTGTATAACAGAATCTTTACTGAAGGGCAGTTTCCGGACTCCTGGCGAAAGGCAATCGTTCTTGCCTTTCCTAAGCCAGGAAAGGATCCAAAAGTCCCCACCAATTATCGTCCTATTGCTCTGACTAGCTGTCTGTGCAAAATCCTGGAGAGAGAATGGTTAATTATCGTTTAATATGATATTTCGAATCCAATGACCTTCTCTCCAACATCCAGTGCGGCTTCCGAAGGAACCGGTCCACTTTTGACCATCTTATTAGATTGGAAGCATCCATCCGGGATGCTTTCCTAAAACGCGAACACTTGGTGTCGGTGTTCTTTGACATGGAGAAAGCGTATGACACAACTTGGAGATTTGGCATTTTAAAAGACTTACATAGCGTAGGCCTAAGAGGGCATCTCCCCTTTTTTATTCAAAACTTTTAAGCCAATCGATCGTTCCAAGTTCGTGTGGGATGCTCACTCTCTCGCTCCTTTAGCCAAGAGTAGGGAGTACCACAAGGATCAGTATTAATTGTCACGCTTTTTGCCATCAAAATAAATTTCATCACAGAACAACTTCCTCCAACTGTAAACAGTGCCCTCTATGTTGATGACTTTAGCATTTTTTGTCAGTCGTGCAACATGAGGGTTATTGAAAGACAACTGCAGAAAGCCATTGACAGTCTGAATTCCTGGGCACTTGCTAATGGCTTCATGTTCTCGCCGGTGAAGAATGTTTGCGTACACTTTTGTCGCAAGCGTAATCTTCATCCTGAACCTGAATTAAGGCTCGGACAAAATGCTATTCCAGTAGCAGCGAACACGAAATTCTTGTGACTCATATTCGATAAAAAAAACTGACTTTTTTGGATCATATTCGTCAACTCCGCACAAAGTGCACACGTGGGCTTAATATTCTCCGCTCGCTCTCCTCTACATCTTGGGGAGCAGACCGATGGACCCTTCTTTGGCTTTACTGTGCACTTGTGCGATCCAAACTAGATTATGGGTCCCAGGTATATTCCTCAGCCAGAGACAGTGTCCTTCGATGGCTGGACCCCGCCCATCATCAGGCCCTACGTATTGCTACTGGAGCATATCGCACATCTCCTGTCCAGAGTTTATACGTCGAAGCAAACGTACCACCGTTATCGCATCGACGTAAGCAGTTGTCTTTAAAGTATGCTTTAAAACTGAAATCCCTGCCAGACCATCCTACGTGGCCATTCGTTTTTGAGCCACGATGGGAAAATTTATACAATACTCGTAAGACTGCCAATCGTCCTTTTGGTATTCGTCTCCAAGAGCTACTCAAAGAACTTAATATCAAGGTAGACAAGGTTGCCCAAACATCAAAGCAACCCTTTCCACCCTGGCATGCTCATGTCCCGGCATGTGACTTGTCGCTTAGAAACTGGGGAAAGTCGGACACTCGATCATCTGTCTACCTGCAGCTTTATTCAGCACACCGAACTGAATATTCTGACTTCGCGCCAGTCTACACAGACGGTTCGAAGTCAGAATCATATGTGGGATCTGCTGCTGTCTTTACAGACAGCACTACATCGGAGCAGATTCCCTCTGAATGTAGCATATTTACTGCAGAGCTGCACGCAATTGAGTTAGCCTTGGATCACATTAGTAAATGCCAATACCAACGGTTCATTTTATATTCCGACTCTCTTAGCATGTTACAGGCTTTAATATCTGTGAGATATAATTCTCATCCAGTACTGTCTAGTATTCAGCAGAAGATTCACTTCCTCCGTGGATGCGAATATGACATCCGCTTCTGCTGGATTCCCTCCCAGCCACATTGGGATTACGGGAAATGATTTGGCTGACGCCGCAGCCAAATCAGCAATTCCCAATAATAATCGCTGCCTGTCAGTCCCCTATACAGACTACAGGCAAATAATACACGAGAAGATACACTCCCAATGGCAGGATTTGTGGAATAGACAGACTGCGAATAAAATATATCAAATAAAGCCTGTAATTGAACCGTGGCAATTACAGGCGCAGGAATCGTAAGGAGGAAGTTGTTCTTGCCCAGACCCGCATAGGACACAGTCATTTATCTCATTCGTTTCTGCTGAGGGCTGATGACCCACCTATGTGTGAGTCCTGTGGCACAATTTTATCAATTAGACACATTTTAGTTGACTGTCCAGATTTTAGCAATATCCGTTTTACCGCTTTAAATCATCTGACTGAGCCGTATACACTCAATCAGATTTTATCTGACAATGACCATGTGTCTGCTATTTTTAACTTTTTTGAAATCAGTAAACCATTTTACCCATATTTAAAAAATCAACTCTTTTAATGTTTCTTGTTTACTGATATTTGCCTTTTACCGTTTATACTTGTTTTTATACTTTGACTTGGTGACCTAATTCGTTAGGCCACTAAAAATTTTATTTTTTAATGACTAGGTTTTGGCGCATTATAGCCTTAGTCGCTAATGCGCCAATAAAACCCAACAACAACAACAACCTCTGGTCTTATTGATCTCCGGAGAGAGGTCAACAGGGCACGTAAGAAGCTTCAACGTCAGAAATTGTGGGATAATAAAGAATCTACTGCTAGGTTGAAAACTGAGTATCAATTGATCAAAAGAAAATATACCCGTTTAATTGCTAAAAGGAAATTTGATGCATGAAAAAAACTTAGTGCAAACAGCTGGTAATGAGGACAATGGAGCATTGTTTATAAGTTGTGTTTACACAAATTAAGACAATCTGGGGATGTGATAAGTTCTATGCGTTGTGGAGACCCTGAAACTGTAGATTGGCTCGGCCGTATTAATGTTATTCTTGAACAACTTATCAACGAATCACTTCATCATATGGAGGAAGTGAAGCATTCTGACAGTACTGATCGGTTAGATTGTGGTTGTGTTAGCGAGAGTCAAGAGGAACCATTTTCATTGGAAGATTCAGCTGTAAACAAAATTCGAAATAACATGTGTCCTGGTATGGACCTCATTGAAGGGGAAGTTATTGAATGTTTCTTCAAACTGTTTCCTGAACATCTTGTTTTCAATAAATGCCTGCTTGAAGGAATTTTTCCCTCGCTTTGGAAGAATGCTCTACTTAAGATCATTTTGAGGTCAGCTCTTCTTATCGTCCAATTGCCCTTCTTCCGGATTTGAGCAAGGTGTATGAATGCATGCTTTCACAGCGAATATTGCAATATACTCAAGAAAATTTAGGATTCTAAAATAAGCAATATGGCTTTATTCCTGGTTGTGGTACAGAGGATGCTCTAAAATCTTTGGTTAAATTGGTTATAGATTCAAATGCAAAATATGTTCTTGGCATTTTCGTTGATTTTGAAGAAGCTTTTGATAATATCTCTTGGGACAGTGTTATTGATGTTTCTCCTCGCAAAATGCTCCCATCAGCTTTATAGCGTCATAGTGAATTATTTTCAAGAAAGATCTTTTACAATTAAGTCTAGTTGGAATTCGATAACTAGATCTGCTATTCGAGAATGTTCGCAGGGATCTGTTTTTGGGCCACTGATGTGGAAATTGGTAGTAATCGATTGGTTACGAAAGGAATATAATCATGTTCACATGATTGCATATACGAATGATTTGGTAATATTAGTGGAAGGCTCTTCACGGCTACAAATTGAACAACGATGTAATGAAAAAAATATCTTAATGCTTGGTGCGACTTCCATAAATTAACAATATCCAGGTCAAAAACAAAACTATTATTGTTGAAGGGGAACCTATGTGTTCGTAAAGAACCTGATGTGCTGATTGGTTGTGAAAGTATAAAGCCCATTAAGAAATACCTTGGAATCTTCATTAACAGAGGTCTTAGATTTGACACCCATATCAATTTTAGCAAGAATTACTAGGAAGGATTGGGGTATTAGAGGTAGGGCACTATCTGTTCTTTATGACTGTGTTTTCCTTCCTATTGTTTCATGCAGTATCTCAGCTCGGACAGACTGTGTTCATTTTTAAAAAAAATCTATAAAAAAATCTGTATTCCACTACTAACCATCCTTTACCATCTTTTACTGTAATCTGTAAAAGATGGTTCAAGTTTGTAGAACTGTCTCCACTGATGCGCTATAGATTGTCACAAGGAATATGCCAGTTGACCTCTTTTTGATTTAGAGAGTAATGACTTTCAACACTCGGCGTAGAGCTCCTTTTATTATTCGTGATCTTGAGTTGGCTTTGGTTAATGATCCTAAGAATGGGGCCAAGCGAATCTTAGCTTTCTTAATGACTCTTTGGAATCATATATGGTCTAAGTTAAATAAAAGTGAAATAACTCCTAGATTCTTTCCCTCTGTTCTTGATGTTCTGTTAGAAAAAGGGTTTGTGCCTAATCTACAAACTATGTTTTTATTAACCGGTTATGGCTCATTTTTAGCAAAGCTGAATCAGCTGGGCGTTTAAAAGGTCGCAGTGTCACTGCACGGCTTTGGAGACGTGGAGTCATGTTTGATATTATTGTCACGAGTACTTGGATCTCAGAAATGAATTTTTATTTGCTGGTCCAAATCTTTCTCACCTGACTGAGGGCGATGAGACTCAATTAATTAAGACTGAGGAAGATTTTCAGGCTTTCTAAAATGTTTCCAGTTCCAGAGACGATACTAACTGCTTGAACTTGAGGAAATACGAGTAGAAGGCTTATAGACTATAATATCATGCTGACTTTGTAAGATCAGTGGCTCTTTGGCCCACTTTAGTCTTTTTTATTTCATATGGCTCATTTTGCCATGTGCTTGTTCTGAGTTCCTTGTGCCTTAATTTACATTTCTGTAGATAGTAAGCTTTGCTAAGGATTTAATAGATATCATTTATCTGTATATATGATATTAATCTGTTTATCATATGAATCTATATATCATATGAAAGTGTACAATACATATATGTATACAGAGGAGTCGCCAGTTTCTGGCTAGGGGCCGCTTGCTAATGAAAAGAAAAGAAATGAATTTGTTTTAAGACTGGTTTTTTTACTGGAAAATCTCAGGGAAAAGAAAACATGCAATTTACAGAGTCCGACTAGTGTACAGTAGCTATGTCGCTCATGTGGAAAGTGATTGCAAAGGTTTGGATTTGATTCTGAACCCGGAGAAACTTTGTTCATTTTTATATTCCCACTATGGTCAGAAGTAGTGCGTTTGTCGCTTGTCATCCGTTTACAAAGTTTAAAATCACGTGGGTGACTGAAAGCCCTATTTAACCCCATTTTTGTCCTGATGGTGGTATCGTGCAGCTGACTCCAAAACATAGTCCAGCAGGTTATTGTAATAGTATATCGTGGGTAGTGATTGGATGGCCATTGCACAAAATAGAAGGAAGTGGAAAGTTACTGGAGAGTCCTTCATTGAAAATGGCTGATGATGATGATAAATATATGCCTAACAACTTTACAAATAAACCAAACATTTGGTTTATTTGTAAAGGTACATGAATCTTTTATGTTCTTTCCCTTGAAAATGGCGAGTGGTACAAAATTCTAAAGATTTAAATTAAACAAATTCAAATTTACTAAAATCGCTATTCTTTCTTAATCAAAGGAGAAACATGTTTGTTGTTCAACGTAATTAAACAACTCTATTTGATTTTAATAATTGTTTCTTATAATCGAACAACATGGAAAATTACTTATTAAACCCGAGGAAAGCCAAGCCAGGTAAGTAATGATTCCAAATAAGCGCCTTAAACATACTAGAGAAAATCCTTCGTGGAAACCGACTGGCGTGTGCGAACTTTTAATGTGTCCCTTCTACTTATTTGTTACTTTTTATTTCGCAGTTACGAGAAGTAGACTGTAATTATGATGACATTAGGGATAAAAGTAGACTTGATTCCTGGTCTGGAAAATGTTTGAATTCTAAAGGAAAAGCTCGTAACTCAACGAGTACACTAACCAAATACAACACGATAATTAACTTTACATTCCTGTGCAGCCCCTAGCCTGTCTTTAATGGACAGAATTCCAATAAAATACTTCATTATTTATTCATCCATTCTAACACGCCTTCATTTAATCTTACAAAATGGTGGTAAACATTGTCTACTTTCTCATCTAATGAACACTTCCAAATTCTATAGTTATGATAAAACAAAACTCTAAAATTTTTAGTTGGCACAAGGGCAGTCGTGTTTTCATTTCCTTTGAGAAGACTGGACTGCAGCAATTATTACAATCGATAAAGTTTTATTATTATTCGCAAGTTAAAGTTCTCTGATACAAGACTAGTGAGTTATTAGAAACTCTATTCATAAAATTAAGCAATAAATAAAATATGTAATACACTGAAACAATTCACTATTATTATCTTTTTAATCAAACTGTGTCAATGACACAGCTCGACTATTACTGCAAAGAGTAGAGAATCGAGTTTTAGAATATTTAAAACGAACATAAAAAGAAAAATTTTAATTTATAAATATTTACAATTTCAAGTAAAATTATATTCAGCAAGGGAATTAAATATTGATTGAACTCTCAACTGTTTTCACAGTATGAACTCGATGATCTGGTAAATAATTTAAATTTTCCAATTGAATCCGTAGATCTCCTTGGTTCTAGACTTGAATCAAAAAGTCTTCTAGCATATGCGATATTTTTCTCATGGTACAGGCATAGAGAACGAAAACTAGAACCCTACTTTTCTTAGGACGATTCTATGATTTATTGGAGTAATATAAATGACTTAATGAACTATTTAGGAATAATTTACAAACTTACACTGTGGAGAATTTATTGACTCATCAAAGGTGAGTCTCAATTGTGTGTTATTCCACAATGGAAGTAAATATGGGTCAATTCCAGTAGTAACTTACTCTGTGTATTTGAAAGAAACAAATGAGAAGTTTAAGAAATTGTTGACAAATATTAAGAACATGGTTGGTTGGTCCGTGCTGACTTTAAAGTGATAGGCATATTACTTGAATAGCTAACAGAACTGGGCGTTTGTCATTTTGGCGATTCTTGGGCATAAAATGCACTTTAATTGCGTAGAAACTTCCACGATCTCAGATTAGATTTCAGATAACGTAGTAATAAGCATTAATTCAAAAAATTTAAAACATCACACAGGATGAACGACTACATATCCTAAAAACTCATCGAAATTTTCCTCATCTCATGAGATTGCCAAGTTCCAGAGTTATTTTGGTTACGTGCTGACAGACAGTCCGCTGAGACCAAAACTCCAATAACTAATTCTAGTCTATTTGCTGCATGTTTCAGATCAGGAGCCAAGGGAGTTTAGGCCACGAGATGACATTATATTGTGTCTGTATCAGCGTATACTTGGGTCTGCCTGTTTTGCTGGATACAAAAAAAATATCTAGTTTTCGGAAGATAAAACAATGGAACCCTCGCCCGGATCAGACTAATTTAGCCAAGAGGTTAAATGAACAACGGACCTAACGCCAAGTCAGTTTTTCAATATTTTCTCTAAATATTCAGAGTACAGTGAAATATTCTCTAAATATTTTTTAAAATATGGTTAACAGAAAGAGATAAAATAAAAAAAAAATATGCCAAAATTCTTCAGTCGCTCATTTAATTACACCAAAGCTTTCGATATATGACTTGTATGTTTTCGATTTAATTTTTCTATAGCATTTCGTATTTCGTCAGTATTCTGTATCTCATTACCACTGGAGTCTATTAGTTCAAATTCCAGTCTATTAGTTCAAATTCCAGTCTATTAGTTCTCGAGTCTATTAGTTCAAATTCAAGTTGGATTAAAACTTAAGAAACTCCGAAGAACTTCAGAAAAGGGTATTTTTTTAATAATATTTATCATCTGCTCTTACTTAACTATCTACTGAGGATAATTTTAGTATTTTCACCATTTTGGCCCACGTTGTGAGCATAATATATGTTCGAGCACGTCCACATCAATTCAACATTCATCATTATACGACATCATTATCACCTATTTGCAGAGCCTCATTTCAATGAGGTGTATAAACACTTGCCAACTATGGTAAGAGCAAACCGTTTCGCTGTTGCGCTAGCACACACTGTGAACGCTGACAGTTGATTGTGCTTTCATCGATTAATGCAAATAATTACCACCCCTGAAGTGAGAACGCTTGTAACTGCTTTGCTGAAGCTCACTGTTCAGTAGATGCTCTTCATTTAGCAGTGAATCGGATTGATCACAGTTCAGCTTCATAAAACATCTCAGCAATGTTCAGTCACTCACCTCACTGTTTTTTCAGTATCTGAAAGCAATACTTGTGTTATGAAATTTTGTACTTTTTCAATACATTTATTTAGAAACGTGGTTTAAAAAAATTCACCATATTCGAGAGGCGCTGGAATCATTGGTGTATATTTAGACAGAAATCTTACCTTTATATTAGTTCTTTTCTTTCAATCCAGCTTGGTTCCTGGTTTCCCCCTTCACTGCTAAATTCTGATATGACTTATAAAGGAATTAACAAGAAATAGAAGAATGATGATATCTAGCTCAAGACCCTGAATGTGCCCATACTCACCAGTGTGGAGCCCCTGGGGAGGCAGTGTAACATTGGTGTATAAATTAAATGTGTTCACGGGCAGATTTAGATGTTTTGAGATAAAACACACTAAAGCTGATATAGGCAAACCTGTACCATACGCCCATGGAAAGATAACTACAGAGCCCAGTCTTTAAACATGGGAAAATTAAACTCATTAAAAGTAAATAAGAAGTTATCTAAGAGAGAATATAAAACAACTAACTTTAGAGATACAGCTGTTCAACACCTCGTACCATCAAGACAAAAATTAAATGCACAGTGAATTTTCAATCTCAGTTTTGGATGAGGCAACACAAAATGAATGTGCGGTTAGGGAATACAAAAAACTTTAACACAGTTGTTCACGCTGTCCAGTGTGGTAGCAATAAAATTATGAGTGGATCAAAGTGCCATAAACAAACAGACTTGCCTTACCACAGCATTATTCAATGTTTTGAATTTAGAGTCTTTGCTAGTTTAAAACTTGGTAATAAGTCAGCGCTGGGCAACAGACACTACAACTCTGCCAACTAATTACAGCAATCCATGATCCATAGCATCTAACTCTTAACAGCAGTCTCAATCTTCCAAAAGTTTTTTTTTTTTTTTTTGCACCTTTGAATACCTTTGGATTGGTCGGGTGCAGCTAATATCTGCCTTTCCAGATGTGGTATGCCAACATGGGGCACTCCTTTGCAGGCCTCCCTTGTTCTGAAAACTGTCTTCCTTACTCTGGCAATGGGTGGGCTCTCAATGCCAGGGGTGATTCCCAATAATCCTTAACACCACTTTGGTCCGCTAGAGGATGCCTTCTTTCCTTATCCTTCTCCTTGTTCCCACTATGATTCCACTTCTCATACTATCTTCCCCACTCAATCTCACCATTTTTTTTTGTTCTCCCATCAGAAAGCTCAGACTACCCCTGACGGAGAGCAGCCAGAGTACTGTGGAAGCCTAGCTCACCTCCCAGTCGTAGTGGCGAGCAACGTGGAGTCCCACTAGGGGCCCTGCGGCTAAGAAGCCAGAACATTGCAACAGAACCCAACACAAAACTTTTCACATACAACACACTACATTTTTTCTAGGTTTTACAGAATTCTGTATATATCAAAAGAGTACTGATACCATAGATGTGGGAAACCACAGGTGGCGCATTACTCAAACAATATGCCACTTCCAAAAGTCTTTCAGCCAGGTGTACTTTTGAAATAGATTATAGCAGTAATCTGTTTACTGAAATTAAATCAAGAGAACCTAACATACATTTCCTGTGAACTAGAATCTGCCGAAAGTAATGAAAATAGATATCAAGCTGTTTTATCCATTGCACTGCGGCCTGAACTGCTTCGGGTACGGGTATAATATCCTAATTTACAACATCAGTTAATTATACGTATGTTCAAACCCATAACTTGTTTAATTTCTTATGTAAAAGTTAACTCATTAAATTAGAAATCTTTATTCCAATCATAACAATAATACAGATCGGTACATTGCTATATTGTCCTACATGGCCACAAGATCAATTTTCAGGGATTAACAGCGATTACTGAGTATATAATAGACATGAATAAGTAATAATGATAACAGAGGACATCGATAAATCAAACATTAAAAATACAAATATGAAAGCATAAAATGAGTACAGCTCAAAGTACACTACGGTTGCATACAGCACAATATACAAATAAAATATAGGCGGAAACAAATAATTTTTTATTGTAACACAGATCAGGTAACGTTCTTTGCACTGAAGCAGAAATAGTAAGTTCTTCATTACTCATCGTAATACTGAATAAGATAGTATGACACCTTCGTACGGAGGTGGCTAACTAACTTATTCAGTTAGCAAGCCACCTTATTCAGATGGTACTGTTGGCTTGTGGCATTAAGGTGTGCTTTGAAGAGAAGAATCTGTCCCAGATTCTTCTCTTCAAAGAATTCAAGGTTGTGACGTCTGTATTCCCTGTTACAAGCAAACTTGTTAATATCAGCATCCAGAGCACGGAAGAGCAGCTGAAAAGGCAGAAACCAATCGGACAAGTGAAGGCGGCTGAGATGTGGGCAAGGAGTTGGAGTCGCTCTGAGAAGGCTGAGGGACTCTCCAAGGCACAAGTCCAAGTCCCTAAATCTTGCCAACGAGCATTTTAGCAGTCTTCGTAAGGCGTTTCACCCAAATTAGCATGGAGAACCTCTGAATTTGTAGAAAACTGGACATTTCAGTTGTTCATAATTCTTGAGGAACTTATTTTTTTTTATGGCCAATTTTAAGAGCCAAAATTCAGCAGCGGAAAGTGGCCTGTGGCCTAATTGTGCTATAGGGGCAGCAAAAGTCCATTTTCTGGTAGTTGTGACTTCAATAATATACTGTAAATGCTATTTGGCAATCCATCGGAATCGAGCTGTCTGGGTGAGCAGCTTGTCCATGTGTTTGAAGCAAAGCTTAGGGTGAAAATCTACTCTGAGATCAGTATGCTTGCTTATTGATGATGGGGGAAAGGAGCATCACACAGTGTTGGCTGAATATAGGAAGCCATTTTCTTTAAGGAGAATACCATAAATTCAGACATTTCTGAATTCATTTTTAGTGCGAACTGGTTGAGATAACTTGCAAATTCCAAGAGTGTATTATTAATTGATGCTGTTATCAGAAGGAGATCATGGTGGGGAACGATCAGCGTGAGGAGCATCATATCATCAGTAACAAAGTATCATGCCACACTCAAGTGGTGCGGAAGTGCTGTAAACAAGAGCCCAGATAAGACACCACCCTGTGGCACGCCTGAAGGGATACATCTCTTATATGTTGGCCCATGGACAGTAAGCCGGATTATTCTATATTGAAGGAATGATGTGAGGAACTGTAGAGTATCGCTTCAGCATTGCAGGAATGTTTAGGGCGCCTCACTAGCCAGGTGGGAAGGAGCAGCAGTGCATAGCACACGCTTCTTGATTAGACTGGGGTTCGAGCCCGTCACCACCAAATACGGAGGATGCGGAAAGGTCAGGGAATGACCACCGCATTTCACGGAGCAATATGGCCTTAGTTGCTAATGCTCCTAAAAAATAAAAAATAAAAAAATAACAATAACAAGGAATGTTTAAAGAGTCGAAAGGTCTATGTAGGTGACTGCAAGCTCCACTTGAGATTCAAACGCACAGAGGATAGAGTTGGTGGTAGCTAAGAGGTTAGTGTCACAGTGAATCTATGAGGCAGGGAGTAATGGATTTGAGGTGGCTAATGTGGAAGTAGTTGTTTAGTTAGAACGGAAAGGAGTTTCAAGGAGTTTAAAAGACTTCAGGCGTTGAAGGTTTGCCGGTAATGCTTAATAAAATCAGGAGATTGAATTTTGGGTATAGGCTTCACAAGGTAGTATGTTCTACTGCTGGGGAAAGAAATGACTCGAAAGAATAGCATTAAAATAGTTAGAAGGGGATCCGAGATATATGGGCTAAAAGATTTGATAATACTTTTCGTGTGAAGGTTAATTAATCATAAAAAGGTAAAAAAACAACAACTTTGCACTAAATGAAAGTGATGGCTGCCTGAAAACAAATTTTTAAGAATAAAAATGTCATGTTTAGCAATGGGAACACACACACGAAAGATGCTGGTCGATAATTCAGGCTACCACACTTGCAGTACAAAAGGTATTTATGTTCTTTGTAAGGTAACAAATATTCGCATTATATGGAGCCTGTTAGGCGGCATACTGTATGGAATTATTTTTGTTTGGCTTACTTTTGAAGAGTACTTGTATGTTAAAAGTCGGCGTGAGAAAACTAAAGAAAATTTTGTTGTCGTGTGTTCAGTTTACTGGTGGTTTACATGTACACAACTGGCGGGTTCATAGAAACAGCTTATGAATAAATCAAATAACTCACTGTGAAGTCGCACGCACGGATCGATCCGCATGCAACAGTTTCCAGAGAAAAACGTGAATATTGATTCCTGGTCTGTAGGAAGATCAAACACATTTGCCCATCAATGTTTTCGTATATTTTCCCCGTTTTTTAACTCCCTATTAAAGACGTTATTGTCTTAAACACCGTATTAACAAAAGAATTTTAAATCCCGCTTAATTTCCTCCAAGGGGATAAACTTGATTGGTACTTTTACAGCAACAAAAGGTTCCATCATAGCTGAGGCAGCATCAAAGGAGTTATGTTCTTCGCTAAAACATAATATCCAGGATCCTCAGCTATGTCCCTAATGACTCTTTCCAGACATGATGCTAGATTGGCATTGATGTACAAGGTTGCGCATTAGCCAATGAATATGATCACCGGTGTTAGCTTAGTTTTATGTTATCTGTGCGTTACCGACAAAATGGTTGTGTTGTTCGCTTACTTAAGTGCAAATGTCAGAGAAGCTTATCCCATGAGTCTGGCGAAGAAACAGCAGCTGACGTAAAAGATGGTGCTGTGCAGGATTCGGACACATCGGGAAATTAACCAGATACAACGCTTTTACTACATTTTTTTTCTTCTTTTTTCTGGTAATGCTGATCTGATTGACAACCGTGTTTCTTAGCGCATTCTTTTTTATTTATATTAAATCATTTTAATGCTTTGATATTTTTTTATCTGCGTGTTTAACGAAACCTGAACGTGTCATTTATTTATGGTGCGATCAAATAAAGGATTTCACACTAATAAAATTTTATAGAAGACTTAATTCCATATTAAATTGGCGTACTGATTTAGATTGATAAATTAAATGAAATACCTGATAATATCTTAATTGACTTCTCTCTCTCTCTCTCTGCATTTTCGATATTCTCAAATAATTTATTTCATTGTGTTGTCTGCCGCATGTAATATCTTCAGAACTGTAATAATTGTGTTCAATGGCTAACAAGACGTGCTCATTGCTGCATCATTTGCGTCACCCTTGGCGCCTAGAGCTACTCTTGTTCGCCCACCCCTCTAATGAAACACAATTCAAGAAATTGTATATCTGAGGTAGTTCAAGCACTTCATCCCTCCTTAAATAACATCACCGATATTCTAAAATTTCCTTATCTTATCTGATCCTACTTCGAAGAATATCCTTCCTCTCTTCATCTTCATTTGAAGACATTCCTAAAGATGTTTACTTTCATTATAGTGCGTTCTTCGTTTCTCGCCACTCACAGCATACATTGTGAATGAACAAAGATCACGCAAGGCTATATAACGATTTTCATGATCTTCTATCGTTCATAACGTACCACTTAACACAGATAACTGGCAGAGATCCATAACTTATGAAGTTATCATGACAAGCATCACAAAAATGTGATGCTTTTCATGAAAGGAAGTGTTTTTTTTTGTTTTACTTTGAACTTGTGGATTCCTAATGTCATATCGATTCTCGAGCATTCCAAATTTGACGAGGCATTGACTGGAACACTAATACATTGCTTGAGAAGAAAGTGAATTCTAAAAATTAAATTCTTTCAGTACGATGGCAAATGAACAGGAAGCTGCTCATAAGACATTGCGCACACAATTATGAATCATCAAAGTTCCACAAATACTTTCTGAGCTAACTTGGTCATTTGTTACTCACTTCTAAAGTCGTTTCAAAAATCGAAGGAGGGATCTTAAATTTATCGCTTAATTGTAAAAAAAAAAAAAAAAAAAAAATAGTATAATACAAGGTAAAGTAGTGACAAGGTTATATTACTTTATTAGCATATATAACGATATTGCAGAGATACTTTCCCGGCAGAATAGATGCCCACTTAGTCCGCAGCCAAGTGGTCAGGAGAAGGAGTGCAGTAGCACACGCTCCTTGAGTAGACCGAGGTTCAAGCCCCTGACTGCTAAATTCTGTCGATCTGCCAACCTGCACTGGACCGGCGTGGCAGATTATGGTCCATTTTCCCTCAATATGGATTATCAAGGAGGCTTCCATCCTGCAGTGGATTGGTAATGACTGCAGTTTACCTTTTTTACCTTTTAGGGTTGCAATCTTGCGATGTAAACCAATCTTTGGAGGCTGACGAAGGCCAAATTCCCCACTTGAAATCGTGTAGTTTTAATGAATTTTGAAATATGGACGCGTTCGTTGTGCGGGTGAACTCTCCCCATGTGACAGTGATCTCTTCCTTTGTATTGCAGATGTATCTTTTTCAGTGATGTTCACAATGTGGCCTTTTATATCAGATTCTATCAACTGGTAACGTATTTGAATAGGTGTCACAACGTTTGCAGGAATCCAGCTAGGTTTAGTCAGCATACATGGGATCTTACTTTTGTCGTCATTTTTAAAATGGCTGCCACATAATAATGCACACCATAACTGCTCCTCTTCATAAGCAGTTCGTTCAGTTAACGTCTTTGATTACTCAATTATTCCCTTTATATATTTACTGTAAAATAGTTTTCCATTTTTTGGTGTAGTTATTTAAAAAATATCTGCGGTTCTCGTGATGACCTTCAGTCAGTTTTTTTTTTTTTCCAAAACTGATTTAAAATCTTGCCTCTTCTTGTTAGAATGCTACTATTATTCCTCCTAGATGAATGCGGCGGGGGCTGGATATTGTTTTTGGTATTCATTTTAAATGGTTTAGGGATTAAACCAACAGAATTTATTTTGGAAGAATTGATTTAAGAGTTTCCCATGTTGTGGTATGTTTCAGCGTTTACATTTAGACTACAGTAAGCCAAAAGCAGATGTCGGTCCCGATTTTATATGAAATATTAAACTTGTTGACAGCGTATCTCATAATTACCAAAGATTTTACATCCATAATTAATTTTTCCATATGATAACAGAAGCTTTCCAGTCTGTTCCTCTATATGCTCGGTAGAGACTACCCGCTGGGCTTTTAATTAACATCCAAGATGTTCTATTGGAAGACGTTCCATAATGACGAACAAGGAAAGACCAGTCCCCTATGGAATCCATTGAACCCTCGGCTAATTTAGTGAATTTAATTAACTCGACAGTATTAATGTACCAAATTCCAGTGAGTTTCGTAGCTAGTTAGTTTAGTGAAAGGAATAAACTGTACGAATGAGGTTTTCGGTGAAATTGGTGACACTGCGTTTGGGAAGTCCATTTCAGAATACTTTCTGAGTAGACCATCGCACTAACCACATCTGTGCTTCTAGTGTATATTCACATTGCTTAAGGATGTTTAATACAAATGGTGTCCACTAGCAGGAGAAAGGGTAAGGAAAATATAGGAGGTTATTCTTTATTAAAATGCCCATGTTATAAGAAATTTTTATCATGGGAACGTTACTTATTGAGAAACTTTATTTATTAAGCTTTTTACTTGTAGGAAATCATCCCATACCAGGTATGTAGTCGGCTCTGCAGTCGTTTTGAAGGAAAGCACAAAGAATTATAATGATTATTAACAGTTGTACACTTCAGAATAAAAACTGATTTCTTTTTATTAATTTGAATAGCAGGCAATCTTTGGCAGTAACCATTCTTAGCGCAGATTCATTAAAATTCAAATTAAAACAAAGACCTGGCTATTCGTTTTATAAACTTGCGCAGAGACGCGACTTCGATCAGCCGGCAATCTATTACAGTGAGCGACTTTCTTTTAGATAACATTCTTTCCTGCCATAATTTACTCGATCTGCGAACAAGGAACCTTTACAATAAAGAAAAATCACCCGAAACTCATCCAACGTCTTAAGGCAGTTTAGGACAATTTAATGGCTAAGACATAAATCCTAACTCGGAAGAGCGGCTGAACGCTCCGCAGGTTATGAGCTAGTGCACGTTAAACAAACTGCTAGCAACTCATCTTTCTACAAACTCATGCAGTTACACCTCTCGGGGATGTCATTACTTGTGACTCCTTGTCAAAGTGTCGAGGTTAATCTGATCATTTAATCCATTAGCATTCTACTCACCTTTAATGCGGTAATCCATTACGTCTGGAAATAACCACTGGCAGAATATAAATGTGGAGGATGGCCTGCAGCAGAATGCGGGCTTTAAAATACGTACGCATTTATAAGAAAAATTGAGACAAACAGGCAACATTAAAAATTGAACACCGACATCGAACCTCATGGAGATATTTTTTTCCAGAACTCTTAAGTAAATTTCCGATAAAATGCGAGTATCATAAGGGATGCACAATAGTGTCAATATGCGAAAAATTATTTAAATCATCATTTTTCGTATGTTGGCACTACTGTTAGAAATGTTGGGAATTTGTATTAACTGTCAGTTATCAAAATGACGCTTCGAGACAAAACTTTGTGAAAAAGGTCGTTGGTTCGACTTCTGTGGTCCATTTCTCGAATTCATTTCCAAATACTTAATCTAGATCCGTACATTCTAGACAACATTTGGTCGACAGTTAAAGGTTTTGAGCAAACAAATGCGAATTTGGCTAAAAAAAATTACAAACAATCAACATGGCTGATTTCATATATACATTGTTCCTGTAGAATAAATTATCCTTTTTTTCGCATTGATGAACTAATATTCTTAGAGATGTGGTTAAGTTAATAGATGTGGATAAAGTTAAAATATCTTAACTGCAGTTGAGTTTAGAAACAGTTTGCCTTAGTAAATATTTCTAGATTACTTTTTAATGGATCTAAAAAAAACAGTGAAGAGAAATTGGCCTTAAGATTAGATATAGAAAAAAATCGATAAAACAATAAATACTATTTAACTAAATAGTAAACTAATTAACTAACTTGGTTGCTAAAGAGCTACAGCAACCAGTTTTCTTTCTGCCCCCATTCCACCTGCAAATCACTTTTAGTGCGTTTGATAAAATCCTTGAGAAGGACATGGCAAATTCCTCATTGGGTATGGTTGTTGTTGTTGTTATTATGGGGTTTTAGGAGTATCAGCGACTAAGGCCATATTGCTCCTTGTATATATATATATATATATATTATGTATGTAAATTGCGTGTGTTCTGTGGTCGATTTTCTGTTTGCTGGACGAAAAACCCCAGTTTCTTGGAGAAAAAACCATGCTACCCTCGCCTGAAACCGATTAACTGAACCACGTTGTGTAAAAGACCCATAAAAATTCCTTACGTCATCGACGAGACTCGAACTCTGGTCTTTCTCACCCAGAGGACTGCGATTCTACCAACTGTGCTACCCATGAGAGCATTATGTATGGCTATATGCATACGCAAGTATACATTTATTAGAGTATTAGAATTAGTATGGCTACCTGATGCACGTTTTTCTCTGCATTTGCCAAAAAATAAAAATAAATAAATAAATAAATAAATTCCTCAGTGAACTTTACTATATTATATGTAATTTATGTAATCTTCTTGTTTCACTGACTAGTAAAAACATGCTCATCCATTCATTTTACTCATACTCCGCAATGATGCGTTTTTAAGCGTAGTATATTTTTAAAGCGATTAATATAGAAACACTCCAAATAAAATATATTTCTTAGAGCATCAATAACGACAGCGGGTAGCAAAGTTAATATAATCAAGGTCCTCCCTACACTGAAAGGAAAAGGCCTGAGTTTCAATTCCGCCAATAATTCTGGTTTAATCTTAATTTTAAGCTATAACTATGGAACACAAGATTTGAGACTTGTGTTCAACAGTAAGTTGACATTCCTTCCACATATCCGTCAACTGCGAACCAAGTGCACAAGCGGATGAGCCTCCTTCGTGCAATCTGATCTAATAACTGGGGAGCAGACTCCTACACTTTACTCCACCTTTATCATGCACTGATCCGATCTAAAATCGACTATTGTTCCCAAGCGTATGCATCTGCCAGAAATAGCTCACTACGATGGCTAAACCCAGTTCACCAACAAGCCATCCGTATTGCTACTGGAGCATTTCGAACATCACCTGTCCAAAGTTTATACGTTGACCGGGTCGTAACATATGGCGCTGCCGTATGGTTCCATCGTTTGTCCATCATCAGCACTATGAACCTTATCCAGCAGATACAACGGTTGATGTTATTAAAAACGACTCGGGCTTGTAGAATGACATCAACAGCAGAACTACAAGTATTAACAGGCTGTATCTTCATTGACCTCCAAGCGGCCTTCACAGGGCTTTCCCATGCTGCTAGAAAGAACAAACAAACTGAATTCCTGGGGATAAAAACTATTATTGATGCAGATCCGAAACAAGAACTCCGGCGTACTTGGCAGGAACTTGTTTCCCCTCTGGGAAATCCGTTGGGATGATTCCACCAAAGGCAGTACTACCAAGCTATTTCTACTTCGTGTCTCCTATCTCAACAAACAAATACTTGGCTGGTTCTTCCCAAATTTACATACTACCTTTCTTCTGACAGGATATGGGTCATTCAAAAAACGACTTTGGGCTTCTAAACGATGCCCATTGTGTATGTGGAGCACTGGAGGACTGTCACCACGTAATTCACTCGTGCGACATCTACCTGGACCTACATAATCGACTGTTACGGTATTTAAATTTAACCACACTTTGTGTGGAGAGCAACCTGTTAAAATCAAAAGAAGCGCTTTTAGCTGGTATGCCTCAGCAATCTTCAAAACGCGTTGGTATCATCTCTCCACGTCTGATCCCAGACCAGACGTTCGTGAAACCGTTATGATCTTTCCACATACCTGCTCTTCCCTCATCACCGGCCACAATCAGAACTGAATGAATACCCAACTGGACATCTTCCTCGTAGGAATAACGGCACTGAACTGATAGCAATCAAACTCAGACACTTTCCATTGCACCTACCCAACTTTTCAGACCTCCCTTGTTCTGCAAGCTGTCTTCCTATCCCTGGCCTTCGGTGGGCTCACAGACCAAGGGTAATTGCCTTCTTTCCTCATCCTCCTTCTTTTGCCTACTTTGACTCCACCACTTGTATTATCTTCCCCACTCTCTTCCTTTTTTTTTTTTTATTTGGTCTCCGTCCAAAAGGCTTAGGCGACCCTGGCCGAGATCAGCCAGAGTATGAGGGCAGCCTGGCTCACCTCCCAGTGGTGGTGGTGGTGGAGAACGTAGGGTCCCACTAGTGGCCCTGCAGCCAAGTAGCCAGAGACACAACAATAGAACATAACACAATACTGCATGAATCAGACGCTATACTTTTTCTGGTTTATGCAGTAGTTGTGAATTCCATCACAGAGTACATACGGTGCGGATGTGGGAAACCACAGGTGGCGCCTAACCCTAAATACTATGCTACGTCGAAGCAACTGAACCATCTCTTTCGCTTCGACGAACGCCATTATCGCTAAAATATACCTTTAAAATGAAATTCCTGCCAGACAACCCAACGAGGTCATCTGTTTTCGATCACCAATAGGAAAATCCATGTCACACTATTCAGAGTGCTAACCGTCCCTTTGATATTCGTGTCCAAGAGCTGCTTGCACAGCTTAATATTACAGTAGACAATGTTGCCCAGTCATCGAGGAACCCATTGCAACCTGGACAGCTCATTTTCCACCATGCGTATTCTCCATTCATAACGGAGTCAAAGCCAGAACTTCATCGTCTGTCTACTTACAACTCTATGCTTCCCATCAATCTGCTTACTTACTCTGATTTTCTGCCTATCTTCACTGATGGCTCGAAATCAGAATCATCCGTAGGTTCCGCTGCAGTCTTTCCAGACAGTACGTTATCTGAAATGATTCCCACAAGTGCAGCATATACAGAGCAGAATTGTAATCCTCATCCAGTCCTTTCGAGAGTTCAGCAGAAGTTACACTCTTTTTATGAATCTAGATTCGGCAACCGGTTCTGCTGGATCCCAAGCCACATTGGGATCAGAGGTAATGATCTGGTAGATGACACAGCCAGATAATCACAAACTCAGAACAGTCGTAGCCTGTTAGTCCCCTATAGAGGCTACTGGTATATGATACAGTCCAACTTATTCTCCCAGAGGCAAAAATCTTGGCATGGATAGATCAAAAACAAACTGTATCAGATAAATCCTGTAATTCAACACTGGCAGTCTAGTCTGCGCAGAAAGGAATTTTTTTTGCTTTCCTCTGCACAGGTCACAGTCATCTTATGTTCATCCTTGCTGAGGGCAGATAACTCTGCTATGTGTGACAATTATGAAAAAGGTTTTAACCATTCCTCATATTTTAACTGTGTGTCCATGTTATGGATACGAATAGCCTTTATATTTTACCGGTTTTAGTCACCTGACTGAGTCTTGTTACACCCAATCAGATTTTAGCCGGCAACGACCACGTGTCAGCTGTTTTCAATTATTTAAAGTCTTTAAACGGTTTAGTCTTATATAAAAATATTTCTTTTACACCAATGATACACCTTCATTGGACATAATGACCTAAGTTTAGGTCACTGAAATATTTTAACTTATATTTTTCCATGACTTAGTTTAGGCGCATTATAGCCTTAATTAATGCGTCAATAAAATCTAAACCCAAACCCCTGCCAAAATCTATTCCATCAATCCCAAAACTAATTTATATTCCGCAAGACAATCAGGAGGAGGGGGGAAGGGGTAGTACAACAGCGCAAAGGTTCAGCGAGCAACGGGTGTAACATGATGTTAGTGTTTGTTCATGTTTTGTTCATATATATAAGAGGAAGCTTTTTTTATGTTTTTCACATCTCAGTTCTCTTAAGCATAATCCCCATGTAGTAAACCAATATTCCCTTATTCAAAGATGAAATACGTAATACATTTATCTCCCTGTTGTCTAATTGAATAATTTTTTAAACTATTTTCAAGTTTTTCTTTATATTTTGCAGATTTGCTGGAAGTGCCTTAAATCAAAATTACCACAAATTCCTGGAGTATGTTTGAATCGTAGATTCTTTTTGGTAAAACCACATTACGATAAAGGCATCCCCTGCCATGTTGACTCGTCGTTTCTTGCTATACTTCTCTGAGTGAAAACTATTTCCGAAATATGTTCAACTTTAGTCACTCTTATTTCCCTCTAGATGGATGTTTCATCTGTCCACTCGGTAAATGATTCCCGAAGAAGGAATTTTTGTGAAGTTCCGATGTCACTAAAAGGACGACAAGCGTACACTTGCTGTCAAGTTGCACATGTTTCGTTCAGCAAACCGGTAGGCCCTTATCAACATTTGCTGTAAGTGTGGAGAGCCCGCGATAAAAGGCATTAAGTAGTGACGAAGCTCGCGATAGCGGCGATCAATACTAACATTAAACCACTCAGCCATGAGGTGGTTACGGTCCACTTGCTTAAGCACCTGAACCCGGAGCACTAAATGAAGTGAAATATAATAATTCGGACCGACACCTTATTTTCAACACACAATATTGGCACGCTGCAAGTCGACCGGATAAATGTTAACTCATTTATTGTCTGTGTTATGTACAAAAGCTTATCCTCCATTGAAATTATACAGAAATAGCAAACTCCATCATATGGAAAATTGAAATAAATGAACCAACAGCTATCGGAACTGCAATGAGAACTACGAATGATCTTTCTGAACTATCTAGTAAACGGTGTTTGTGGATGATACGAGTCTAGAAAGTACTCACAGAGAGAGAGAGAGACAATTGATCGTTAATTATTTGGATCATTGTGTACAGAATCAAGTTTCCAGTTACGTTTAGTTTCTGTATCGTCAGTCTCGCACGCCTGAACATCAATAAACCTGTGGCTATCTTGTAATTGGCAGACCACTAGACCATTTGTACTTTATATCTGAATTGAAGTGCGATAGGTAGGCCTGTTGCTCCGTACAGTGTTTGACATAGTTCATTACTGATACTTTCTAGTATCAATCAAACTGCAAATCGTTAGACATGTGGTGGATGGCTGGATAAAAGCCAATAGATCTTGTCCCTTTTTTTAAAGCCACTAATTTGCTACTATCTTTTTTTATCTGTCCGAACGTTCTTTCCGTTTATCTTTTTTCTTCCATCTATGGGGAATTTTCATTCTAAAATACAAGATTATTTTGAAATCTTAAATTGAGCTCAGTAATCAATGTAAACAAATAGGTTTTCTCTGCATTGCAGAATATGAAAAGAAGGCCCGTGTAATTTTGAGCATGTTTTTTTCATTTGTCATATAGAGATTACAGTGTTTAATATCACTCATGGACAGTTGTTCCTATTCCAAAAGCGCTAATGATTATAATGAAACATGTGTTATTATTTCATGAAAAATTAAATTGGAAAAGTCGTGTGAGAATCGCGAAATGGATTTTACGATGTCTGTTGCAGCACATTGCGCATTTTTAAACGAACAGAATTGATTAATAAGAGGAAATTAGAATGGCTACCTCAATGAAAGAGTTCATTTACACCCATACATGGACACTATCTTACCAAAATTCTTGGGGTATTATGCCCCACTTCTCTTTTACCATTAGAGCACTCGTGAGCTCCAATAACGAAGAATAGCGTCTTGTCCTTGCCCTAGTTGTGCGTTCCAGTTTATTCTAAAGATGTCCAACAGGGTTGAACTCGTTGCCGTCGACCACAATGTTTGATGTCATTCTCTTCAAACCACGTGATCCTTTTTTTTTTCTACACAGAGCCTTTTGTCGTATTGGAAAGTATAAGCGCTTCTTTCATGACATTGCCACAAGGTAGGGCACACAGAATTGTTCAGAATGTTGATGACTGACCAACAGTCCAAGCTGAAGGACATATTACCAGTCGAAGGTGTTCATTTGTTTTTGTTATCATAGGCATGCAGGCTGCTGCTGTTCTTCTGTGAAAATTCATGGCATGCAGCTTCCATTAAGCTGTTTCAATGAAAAATTTCATTATTTTCCGATATGTCCCCATCTGATATGTTTTCTTGTAGGTGGTTGCTTCCTTGCGTAATAGTTGAGTTTAATACAAACAAGTATGTGTGTTTAAAATATGCTTTTTGCCTTTCCTTTCTATAAGTTAATTGTGAATTAACAAATTATACTTTATATTCTGCATTTTAACAGTTACTTAACGCATTTATTAAGGCGCACTATTTTTATTCCTAGTTTGGAGCTCTCAAGATGTAACTGAAAACCGTGCTGTACTTTGGTTTCTCAGAATATTGTTGTCAATGAGTTTAAATTTTTGAAGACAATGGAAAATCACGCCAATAAGCATGCTAATTTGGACACGATCCCTTGCAAAATATTTATTTTAGTGCATTTTGTTGTGATGGTTTTTTCGATGAAATCTTTGTACATTCATTAGTTTTTATGCTGTAGAAACCTTTATAACAATGACAGGTATTCTGGTATAAAACTTATTCACGCCAGTGAATTCGTTATATACCAGGATGTTTGAATATAGTGAATTAATCCTATCGGTTGCTCAAGGAATCAAAACTTCACCTCTGCTCAAGGAATCAGAATCAAACATTTACCTCTCCTCCCTCATCTGAGTAAACGTTCGTTTCTTCTACGTACTTTTGCATCTTCTTAGCTAGTGAAATTACCCTTCTTTCCTGTGTCTCGAATTTGTTACAATTGACGTGTATTTATGGTACAGTGCTCTGCTGTTTCAATAATTTAAATGACAGTCGCTTTGAATGTGTTTATCCATGACTAATCTGCCATTTCCAGTTCTGTTCGGCATTTGTGTGGATCCTCATCTGCTAGTTGGTTACAGCGCTGCTCAACCACATTTCCTCCATTTCCCTAATATCAGCTGACAAGAGAAATTATCTCGTTGCAGAGCCAGCATTTCTCTTCAATCACTCAAATGATGCGGGTATCAGCACAACATCACATTTGCTTCACATGCAGATTAATATCATTATCTCTTAAATAATGAAGTACAATATTATTTTAGCCCATGGGGCACAGTTTCTAGGAGCAGCTTAAGCCCTTGTATTATGTCAGCTTGCAAGATGTATATCTCCTGCGGAAGTAAATGTAGCGTTTAAAATAAATTAAATGAGTGACACGTCCTCCCAGTAATTTGCATCAGCACATTATTAATTCTGACAAACAACCATATCAAAATAAATAGCTTATAGCGAGTGCAGAACGTTTACGAAGATTAGTATTTGAGAAATTAGTTCTCCTAATAGGTTGTCAAAGCCGAAGAGAGAATTTAAAATTAGTTAAAATAGTTTTTTTTTAATAACTAGTACTTCAAAATCCTGCATCTTAAATACGACTTTTCTAGCGAAGACTCTTATGATGACCTTTTGTGGTGAATGCTTCTCTTTAGTGCGCTTCAAAGATTTACACATCTATTTACTATTACTCAAGAGAATTATGTCAAAGTTCTTACCACGACTTGAACAGCGAATAATCGTAATGAAGAGAACTTCGAGACAAAACAAACCATAAGTTGTTTTTCCTCTTCCTCCAACTACTTACGTTTCTCGTATAAGCCGCGTAGATTAAGAAGGTAAATTCATTTGAATAACGGTTGCCGTTTGAACTTTTGTCAGCAAATGTCAAGGAAAAAAGAAGTTTGGGCGAACTGCAACAGTTTCATTAAGAGCGTCTCTCTAATTAGGCAGAAAGTTCGGCACCACTTTAGTGGATCTTGGAAATAATGAGGGAACAAGGAAATCTGAAGGCTCGTGGGAAGGAAGAGCAATTTAGGAAGGAATGGAAACGTTAAAAATTACACCGGATGGGAAAGGAAAAATAGATGCAGAGTGGCAATGACGGACATGGGTTAGAAATGAAGTTACATTTTGGTTATTACGGAATTTAAGAAGTACTAGTTGAACTGCACTTCGTTCCGGAAGATTAATTTCTTATTTTTATATTTTAATTTTTAAGAACTTTTTTATCATAACCATCTTTCCTTTATGGTTAATGCTTCATTAATTTTTCCAGCTTTAAGCATCTTAAAACTGCATATTTTAGCGGCTTATAAATTCCACATTGGCTAACGTAATTAGGACGTTTTTAACGGGCTTTCTATTTGTGGCCAAAAGCTTTGGGGGGAACAGAAAGTTGGCAGTGGACTACACTAAATGGTGCGTTTAATTATTTTGACTACTTTCAGTTTGAGACATTAAAAATTCAGCAATTTTAACATTCCTAATTAAACGCAGTCCTAATTTTAAAAAAATCCAGTAATTAAACACAATTCTAACCAAATTGGTACGAAAAGAACTGTCTTTGATATAAAAAAACAAACGATTAGGTATTCTGTGCGATAAATTTTCAGCACATTCCATTTTTATTCTTCAAATTAATTGTTTTCTTTTCTTGTGATTAATAGAAATTAAAAGTAAATACCTCTTTTGTTACCAATTAATTATTAATCAGTTAACTAATTAATATGGAAAAGTGACTGTCTTCATTTCATTACATTTACTTCACAATATATGTGAAGGAACATTCACTCATTTTTTTCTGTAATACATTAATTATTTCCTTCCTTTTATTTTGAATAAAAATTAAAATTCCACACGTATTTCAAGGATCTTCTGCGATGTAATAAAATATGTAAATAGCAACACGTACCTCTGAATTGTATAGTAATATGTATTTGCTCCTTGGTTTTATATCAGTGGAATACAATTATTTCGCATTCAATTCATGAGCTAGATTTCTCCGACATCGATGGGATTGATGGAGGAGGAATTTGCCTATCAGGGGAGCACACTAAATGCTTGGAGATGTTTCAGATGATTCTTGGACTATTCCTGCACAATGCGGGCTTTGTGACACGTGGCGTTATCTTGTTGACAGAGTCTAGTGACATCTGGATACAAAATTACCACAGGAAAAAACTTGGTCCAAAAGAGTCTGGGTGCGAGGTTGGCCTGTGCGGAGGTTGGCCTGTGCGGAGGTTGCTCCTTAAAGCTCTTGAAACAGAGAAGTTTTTCCTGATTTATTTTCTGCTTTATTAGTTTAGATTGTCATATTAACTTATTTTCTAGAGTAGCTTTATATTCCTAGTTACGATACTTAGTTTAAAGTTTAACTTAGAGATTTTGTAGATATTACTTAGTATCGGTAACGGTATCAAATCCACGTGTCACAAATTGAACGAGAGGTCTTTTAACCAAATTTAGTCGATTTATTAACCAATTGTTATATCAAATTATCTTCTATAAGTAGATTATAGACCTAATCAGGATCCTTAGTTTATTCTAAATTGAGATAGCGAGATTTGGAAGCTAATCAATACTTACAAGTCCGTAGAAATACCGTTCGTGAATTCCCGCCATTTTTACACGATAGCATAAGCTTAGTGTAGTATAGTGCATAATATAATATTGTCAATTAATCAGTAAATCTATTAATCTTGATAAACTTTATTGTCAATTAAATTGTATTTTTAACTCTATAAATATATATAACGACTTAATCGTAACAAATAATTAATACATAACTATAGTGGTACACGTGATACGGAAGTTGTATAAAGGGAACTCTTAGAAAACACTAGATACCGAAAAAAAATATATATATAACATAACTGTTTTGGGATATAACTTAAGGATTTAATTTTTGTTTTGAATTTTATTGAATTAAATCGGAATCATGACTCTGACCAGAGCAGCAAAGCAAAAGGCTCAAGCTAATGGGAGTGCTGTGGTTCAGGGGAGAACTGAGGGGGGCAGTTGCCCTCTGAATCACAGTCTTTTAAAATGCACTGTTTGCTTGATGTTTGCGGAGCAGTCGGGTACGGGACATGATACTGCCAAGGGGGATGTCTTTGTGTGTGCACGATGTAAGGAGTGCAAGGAAATCAGGCGACAACTCAGCGTTGTTATGGGCCTTTATGAGAGCTTGAAGGACAGGGTGGATGCCCTCGAAGGAAATAAATTGAGGGGCCCATCAAGCTCTCAGCTGCCCACATCAACGCCAGAGCTTGCACTTGGTCATCAGGCAACACAGAGGCAGCCCCCTAGGCAGAATGCGCTGGTCCCACAGGAACTAGTAGTTGTTGGTGACTCTATTGTCAGGGAAACGGGCAACATGCTTTGTAAAAAGGATAGGTGGAACAGGACCAGGGTATGTCTGCCAGGGGCAAAGGTTAATGACGTTGTAGAGCGGATATCATCTTTTAAGGGCACAAAAGGTGATATAGTTGTACACGTTGGCACTAATGATATTAAGAGTAGGAGACCGGCGGAATTACTTAGCAAGTACAGCTCACTGTTGAAAAAAAGCCGTGAATTAGGGTTGAACTTGAAAGTGTCTGCAATTCTGCCCAGACACGATAGGAGGGAGTATATGATGAGAGCCTTGTCGATCAATTCGGCCCTGGAAAGATTGTGCAAGGCTCAAGGGGTAGAATTTTTTTCAGCCTGGTCTGTACTTGTTAACAGGAGAGATTGCTTCTACAGGGATGGGATACACTTAAATAGAAAGGGTGCAAGAATTTTTGCTGATGCTGTCGAGGCAGTGTTAGGTGGGTCGGAAAACTGCTAGTTGGGGGAGATACAAGGACTAATAGATTAACAGTAGCCACTGGCAGAGGTGGAAGTGATTCTTGCACTGCTTCTATTGAAATGAGCAGAAGCCTGGAAAACAAGATGCAGGATATTTCAGAGACTGCTGGTAGTCATTGCGGTACAAGTAAACACATGGGTTGTGTTAGGGTAGCTAAGAATAGAAACAGGTGCATGTATACCTGCGTGTACACCAATGCTAGGAGTTTGGTAAATAAATTTGATGAATTTGAGGTATTGCTCAAAACATCAAAGGCAGATATTGTTGGGATATCAGAGACGTGGTGTCACACAGATATAAGTAATGCGGAACTGGAATTTGGGGAATACAATGTGTATAGGAAGGATAGACAGGACAGGAGGGGAGGAGGGGTTATGCTATTAATTAAGAAACACATAAAGTCCAAGGAAGTGAAGCCAGTCGACATCGATGGACAGGGCAGTGTCGAGTCAGTCTGGTGTGACATAAGCATAGGGAACTCAAAATTGAGAGTAGGAGTGTGCTATAGGCCTAATGACTCTGATGAGTATAATAAGATATTGTACAGGGAAATAGAGTGGGCCAGTAAATCAGAGAGTCTTATAATGGGGGATTTTAATTTCCCAGATATTGACTGGAATTTGTGGATTGGTCACTCGCACACTAGCAAGGCTTTTGTGGATTTATTAGATGATTGTTTTCTACATCAGCATGCTCGTGAGGCAACAAGAGGGAGCAATACTCTTGATCTGATTATCAGTAGTGATTCTTCATGCATTAAGAATCTGCAGATAAATGAACCAATAGGTGGCAGTGATCACAGTGTGTTGAAGTGGGATTTACTCAAGGAGGTAACTACCATCAGAGGTAAAGGGAAGGGTTTTTGTTTTCGTAAAGGCGACTATGATGGTCTGAGACAGTATTTAAATTCTATACAGTGGGACCAACTGATGATGTTACCAACAGCAAACTAAAAATGGGAAGCATTCAAGGAACTAATCTTGGAGGCTACCAGGCTTTACATACCAACTAAGAAATATTGTTCAAGGTTTAGGCCTAAATGGTTGTCAGATGAATTAATGAGACATGTGGCAGAGAAGAAAAATGCATGGGATACGTACAAATTAATGGGTGACATGGAAGCCTATGATAGATATAAGTTGGTCTGTAACCAAGTCACAAAGGAGATTAGGCAGGCAAAGGCAGGCTACGAAAAATCCTTGGCAAAGGATGCAAAGAAAAACAGAAAAGAGTTCTTTACATATTTGAACTCGAGAAGGAAAGGGATGAATCAGATTGGTCCACTGGATATTGATGGTTCAACAGTTGAGGATCCTGCTCAGGTGGCTAACAATCTAAACGAGTATTTTGCATCTACATTCACGCATGAGGAGTTATTCAGGAAGGAGAATGATGTAGGTAAAGTAAACATTGGCAGTGAGCTGGATGATTTTGTAATAACTGAGAGGAAAGTGGAGGAGAGATTGTTGAGGATAAACATAAAAAAGGCACCTGGGGTGGATGGGATCTATCCAGTTATATTAAAGGAGGCAGCAAAGGAAGTATGCAAACCCCTAGCCATAATTATGAGAGCTTCTTTGGACTCAGGGGAGGTACCCATAGACTGGAGATGTGCAAATGTAACCCCAATTAACAAAGGAGGATCAAAGGCTGACACAAGTAATTATAGACCTGTTAGTTTAACTTCTGTTCCAGGTAAATTAATGGAGGCACTGGTTAAAGAAGCACTGCAGGATCATCTAGACAAGAATTCAGTTATAGCTCAGAGGCAGCATGGTTTTGTTAAGGGCGGGTCTTGCCTGACCAATTTGATTGGATACTATGATGTAGTCACAAAAGAACTGGATGCAGGGAATAACTTTGATATTATATATTTGGATCTTAGAAAGGCTTTTGATACTGTTGCACATGGAAGACTTCTGCACAAATTGGAGCAGTGTGGCATTGGAGGCAAATTGCTGCTATGGATAAGGGGTTGGTTGAGTGGCAGAAGACAGAGAGTGGTAATCAATGGACACTGCTCAACGTGGACTAATGTTATTAGTGGAGTTCCTCAAGGTTCAGTGTTGGGTCCGTTGTTGTTTTCGGTGTTTATGAATGATATTGATGATGGGATATCAAGTTTAATGTCCAAGTTTGCAGATGATACAAATGTTGGCAGGGTCGTTAAGGACACTACTGACGCTATGCTGCTGCAACAGGATCTGGAAAGGTTGAACAGATGGGCTGAGAGGTGGCAAATGAAGTTTAACATTGACAAATGTAAAGTACTACATATGGGAAACAGTAACCCCAGAGCAACGTATCAACTCTGCGGTACTACACTGACAGTGGTGGAGAATGAAAAGGACCTGGGGGTAATTGTGCAGGCAGATATGAAGTTCTCTGAGCAGTGCAGACGAGCTGCAAGAGTAGCTCATGGTGTGTTGTCAATGATATACAGGAATTTTTCTAGCAGGGATAAGGAGGTGATTATTCCCTTGTATAAGGCAATGGTTAGGCCACATCTTGAGTACTGTATACAGGTCTGGAGGCCTCATTTCAAGAAGGATGTAGAACTGCTGGAACGGGTACAGAGAAGGGCAACAAGATTAGTGAATGGAACAAAGGGTTGCTCTTACGAAGAAAGGCTTAAGTTTTGCAAATTACAGAGTCTGGAGACTAGGCACCGGCGAGGTGATCTGATAGAGGTGTATAAGGCTTTGAATGGTTTGAGCATGCTCAATGCCAATGGGATTCTTCATCTTGCTCAGAATAATCACCTCAGAGGGCATAAATGCAAATTGAGGAAGGACGGATGTCGGATAGATGTGCGGAAATTTGCCTTTAGCCAGCGGGTGGTTGGTTGGTGGAACCGACTTCCATCACTTGTTGTAGAAGTTGATAGCCTAAACAAATTTAAAGCTCAACTGGACAGGTATTTGGAACGAACAGATGGGTGAAATGGGAGTGGGTTTTTTTTTTTTTTTTTTTTTTTTGGCTGATGCTGAATAAGCTTGCTTTCTTGCATCATATGCCTCTACTAATGCTAATGCTAATGCTAAAAACTATGTCGAGGTAGACACACGTATAGTATCGGGGGGGGGGGCACCTGAACGCCAGTTCAATTCCGCCTTAGTACACTGCGTTGAATACAGATCTCTATAACAGGTCAGAAATGTGTGTTAAGTTATGTTGTTTAGTTAATTCTGGCCACTTTGTCACCAGGAAGGCGATCATCTGGAAATCCTGCCCAGTATCCATCTACACCACAGGGAGGTGGATCACAACTACGCATTTATTGTGGCGGAGCTCGACTAACTCATACTGAATGATTCCCCCTTTTGAATGATCCCAAAACGATTTTGGATCATTCAAAGAGGAGAAAAAAAATTCTCGTCCATTGATGGAGTGCAAGCTTTACGGGACACAGATCAATACAGGAAAAATTAACATCTATGGGTATTGTAGACGACGAATACTGCCATTGTAGTCAGGAGGAAACTCGGTCCCACATCATGTTCGACTGCCCGGAGTATAAAGATTTCAGGTCCATCCTGATTACACAAATCACCAATCTTCCAAAGGATCTGTACAAATTCAGCAAGAATCAATTGATGAAGCAGTGAAGTATATCACAGAGTGTATTATCCACGCAGCGGCAACTGCAATCCCAAAAACATCCTCCCGATTTCCACGCTTTCCAAAGCCATGGTGGAACCAAGATTGTAAAGAAGCAAGAAAGTTACAAAATCGGTCATGGGGAAAATTCCGACGTTACCCCACCACCGCAAATCTTATAGCTTTTAAACGTGCCCGTGCTAAAGCACGATTTATACGCCGACAGAGCCAAAAGGAATGCTGGGTCAAGTTTACATCTTCAATTAACCAGATGACCAGTACCAAAGTTGTCTGGGATAAAATTCGGAAGATGAAGGGTAAATACAAATCAGCTCCTTCATCTATGTTACAACATAATGGTTGTACATTAGCAGACCCAACTGCTATTGCCAACGCTCTAGGAGAGGTATTCTCCACTATATCTGCTGAAACTTCATATTCTGCTGAGTTTCTAGTGTTAAAGAAGAAAGCGGAGAAACAAAAACTTAACTTCCCTTCAAGCAAAGCCGAAACTTATAACCTGCCTTTTAGTGAAGTGGAATTAACCATTGCACTTGCTACCTCGAAAGTGAGTGCCGCAGGGCCAGATGAAATTCAGTATGAGATGATAAAACATCTTTCATCTCACTCTCTAGAGCTGTTGCTACATCTCTACAACCGAATTTATTTGGAGGATCAATTTCCTGTTTCGTGGCGTAGAGCAACCGTTCTCGCTTTCCCAAAGCCAGGAAAAGACCCCAAAATTCCCAGCAACTATCGTCCAATTGCACTGACCAGTTGCCTATGTAAGATTTTGGAAAAAATGGTGAATGCCCGCCTCATATATTACCTCGAGGCAAACAACCATTTGAACAAGATTCAGTGCGGCTTCCGAAGGAATCGCTCCACTTTGGACCATTTAATCCGACTGGAAACAGCGATTCGCGATGCTTTTTTAAAGCGTGAACACTTGGTATCAGTCTTCTTTGACATGGAAAAAGCTTATGACACAACCTGGAGGTATGGTATTTTAAAAGACCTCTATTCTTTTGGTTTGAGAGGCCACCTCCCTGTTTTTATAAGGAATTTTTTATCTAAACGACTCTTCCAGGTTCGTGTTAAATCCAGTGTGTCCCGCCTTTTTTGTCAAGAGGAAGGAGTTCCCCAAGGCTCTGTCCTCAGTGTTACGCTGTTTGCAGTCAAAGTTAACTCCATTACAAAACAGCTTCCTCCATCAGTAAATTGTGCCTTGTATGTTGATGATTTTAGTATTTTTTGTTATTCCTGTAGCATGAGAGTTATTGAACGACAATTGCAACAAGCAGTCAATCACCTTAGTTCCTGGGCTTTAACTAATGGGTTTAAGTTTTCTGCCCAAAAGACCGTTTGCGTGCATTTCTGCCGCAAACGGAATCTACATCCTGACCCGGAACTTAGACTTGGACAAAATCCAATTCCTGTGGTAGCAGAAACAAAATTTTTGGGACTTATCTTTGATAAAAAACTGACATTCCTACACCATATTCGTCAGCTTAGAGCAAAATGCATGAGGGGTTTGAACATGCTCAGTGCTATCTCCTCCAACTTTTGGGGAGCAGATAGAAGCACATTATTGCGTTTATACCGAGCACTTGTTCGCTCTAAACTTGACTATGGTTCCCAAGCTTACTCTTCTGCTAGAATTTCTGTACTCCGGTGGCTTGACCCAATCCACCATAAAGCCATTCGGATTGCCACAGGGGCTTTCCGTACTTCGCCTGTCCAAAGTCTATACGTTGAAGCCAATGAACCACCATTGATGCTTCGACGTCAGCAATTGTCGCTACAATATGCTATAAAAATAAAATCCCTGCCTGACCATCCCACGTGGACATCTATTTATATGCCACGGTGGGAAAATCTATATAATACGCGTAAAACTGCCAGTCGGCCTTTTGGTATCAGGATTCAAGAGCTGGTTCATGATATTGGCTTCACGTTGGACAATATATCAACGTCAGTCAAGCAAGATCTTCCCCCTTGGAATATACGATCTCCGTCTTGTGACTTCAGTTTTAGGAGTTGGCTGAAAGCTAACACATCGCCATGTATATATCGGCAACTCTTTGCAACACACCTTGCCGAACACTCTGATTTCTTGCCGGTATATACAGATGGCTCGAAATCTGAAGAGTTTGTGGGATCTGCTTGTGTCTTTCCAAGTAAAACAATCTGTAGTCGTATTCCAAGTGAATGTAGCATATACACTGCAGAGCTACACGCAGTAGAACTGGCCTTGGATCATATAAAAACCCACCACTACCAAAAGTGCATGCTATATATGGACTCTCTAAGCGTATTACAGGCCTTATCCAATGTAAAAAGCACTCACCCAGTGTTATGTCGGGTGCAGCAACTATTACACTCCCTTTTAGAGTTAAATTTCGATATTCGCTTTTGTTGGATCCCTAGCCATGTTGGTATCAGAGGCAATGACTTAGCTGATGCAGCAGCAAAATCAGCAACGCCACAAAGTCGCATCCGCTTGTCAGTCCCCTATACAGACTGCAAGCAACTGATCTACAAAAAATTATGCGCGCGTTGGCAAGAATCTTGGAATGGGTGCCCTACCAACAAGCTGAATGAAATTAAGCCTGAAATAATGCTTTGGCATTCTAGTCAGCGCAGGGTCCGACGGGAGGAAGTAATTCTTGCTAGGCTACGCATAGGACATTCTCACCTGACGCATTCGTATTTGCTGAGGGCTGATGATTGTCCTGTGTGTAGGCATTGTAAAGCAATTTTAACTATCCGTCATATTTTAGTCGAATGTACATATTTTAGTAATGAACGCCGTTCGTGTTTTAACCATCTGTCTGAGCCCTATACACTCAGGCAGATTTTATCAGACAATGACAATGTGTCAGATGTCTTTAGATTTTTACAACTGATTAATCTACATAGTTTTATTTAGGTTGCCCAAATATTTAACATATTGTAAATGTTTTATGCCATATTTCTGTGCATAATATATTAACTAGATACGCTATTTTATATTTTTACATATTTATATTTTATTACCTTAGACTTGGCGCATGATAGCCTTAGATGCTGATGCGCCATTAAACTTCTAATAACCAACCAACCAAAGGATCAGGAGCATAGATTGACCCGAACCAACAGAAGAAATACTTCATACTCCAGGACCTGACTCGCCAGTGATCGATGGCCTCTTGGCGATCTGCACCGGGTTCCCTCACCCAGTACATTTTCACTCCCACCACCCCCTCCCTACCCAACTTGTCTAATGATGGTAGCATGGCTTACCTCCTAGCTGTGTGTACGGGCAACGTGGGGTTCCATTAGGGGGGGCCCAGCGGCCAAAAGCCGGAGCACAACAACGGAACCCAACATAATACTACTCACATACCACACAATACTTTTGTTTGGCTTTTACAGAGTAATGTATACTTCACAAGAGTACTTATGTCACATTGCGGGAAACCACAGGTGGTGCCTTCTCCCCAAACACTTTGTACACTATGGTGGAGTGCAAGACTAGTTGATGCCACGATCATTACCTAGGGAGCCCAAACCAGCAAAACCTTGCCTGGAGCGAAGGGCATGAGGAAAGCAAAGAAAAAAAATCCTCACCTACAGGCAGTTGTTTTCCAAACTGACTGTGGGATGCTGGCTCCAATAGGACGAAAATCCTATTGATGCCAGCATTTCCGTTCCATTTTGGGTTCAAACAAAGGTACCAGCGAAAGATTCTGCCGATACTCCAGAGTGAAAAAGCGCCCGGAATGGGGGAAGATAATAATCATAATTAAATAGGTAAATTAAAAGAAATTAAAATACGAGTAGAACAGGAAAAATAATTAAATAAATAAATTAGTAAAAATGATAACCTCTCAAACACCAGTGAGTGCCAGCAATCCCGTACCACAGGGGACCCAAATCCTGGGTACCAGCAAAAGAGTTGTGGATATGTGTTGTTGTCTTATGTAAGGTGGCCCCTAAACGTTAGTTCATCACCGCCCTGGTTCTCTGTGAAGATATAAAAAACTCTGCACAATGAGTAGAAATGAGTGTAGTTCTATTTTTACGTAGTGTATGCTTGTTAGCAAAAGTGTTTGGATTTCTCGGTAAGGGTATGTTCAGTGGAGATGAGGGGGACAGTGACGTCCATGAAAACATTCGCCAAACCATGACACCACCCTTGCCTGCCTATTATGGTGTTTTTATGTTTAAAACTGTGGTATTTTAATTATCCAAAATTTCAGCGTAGTGTCAGAAATGCTTTTATTTAATTTTCCCTATTTGGTTCCCATTCCCGTTCTCTGTCATTCGTAATACATCAAGCAATTCTGGAATGGCACGTTTATAATCATTTGCACCTCAAGATTACAATAGTGTCCTGGTGGCAAAGCTATCGACAAGCTCTCGGACACGACAGAGTTAAACCACGATGTCACTCACAGCTGAGGTACAAATGCTTCTCATATATTTCCATTTGCAGCAACTGTCACCGGTAGGAGTAGAGGATGTTGTAACCATGACGCAGGTAATTAGTGGAATACCGAGTCCTTTCATCGTGTCTTCTGGTCGCAGATGGCAAACTTGCTTGTGTAATGAAACATTTGATTAACTGCGAGCTTAGCTGTAATGATATTTTCCGTCACACGTGTCGCTCAAATTTAAAACTATGTAATGTTTCTTGAATCATTAACCACAGCTTGGTAGTTCTGTTTATCACCCTACTAGAAAATCCTTGGTCCCTCTTAAATACTTTCAAATGTCTTGTCTGCTTAAAATAGAATGAGAGAAAATGCATTTATTTCAATACTTGAAAGCGCCACGAAGTCTTGGTTTCTGTTGTTGCTTTTTTTTATTGCTTGGGGAGTAATACTACTGGAACCATATATAACTTTGAGAAGGATAAATAATGTGATTTGTTTATGTCGTTTCTGGAAGCAGATGTCATATGATTATAGAAATTTCAAGCTTCTTCACAAATCGGTTGGTTGAAGGGTTTTAGGTGCATCAGCAACTTAGGCCATATTCGTCGTATATGATATGCTTGTAAATTGCGTATGTTCTGTGGTCGATTTGCTGTTTCCGGGAGAAAAAAACCGTAGTACCCTCGCCTGAAAAGGACTATCTTTTCATTACGCTACTGGCAATTGCATTTCCAGTAGCGTAATGAAATTTTTGGGCACTAAAATTAATTTATATATATACGAGTGGTTTCCGAAAAGTAAGGTAACACATTTTTTTTTCTTAATAATGGTGAAAGGGATTGAGATGAAACGCGGTGGACAGATAGACCCGTTAATAACTTTCAAAAAGGCCGCCAGTGTAGTGTTGCGGTATCGCCTCACAGCAGATTCCAGTTTCAAAATGGAGAACCTGTTGGGATACAGCGACAAAGGAGAGGATTTTCTCGCTTCCATAGTCATGGAAGTCATGCAGACGAAACGTGAGTTCATCACTTTACCCAGGAGAGCAAACAAGACTCCATGACCTGGAACCATCCACAATCTCCTGTGCGCAAAAATTTCAAAACTGTTACCATTGTTCGAAAAGTCATGGCCACAGTGTTCTGGGATCGCCAAGGTGTTCTGTTGGTGGATTTCTTGCCTAAGGGAGGAATTATCAATGCACTGTGATACGTTGGAAAAACTGAAAGCCAACATTCGACGCAAATGACCAGGACTCTTGACAAGCGGCGTGATTTGGTTGCACGACAACGCAACTCCACACCACTCGTGAGTGGTTGTGCCGTAATCGTTGGGAAACTCTATCACATCCCCCTACATTCCAGACTTAGCGCCTTCAGACTTCCATTTGTTCAGCCCTCTGAAAAAAACAACTTTCACGAAAGTTGAAATTTCGCCACGAATGAGGAAGTTCATCAAGCTGTGCGATATTGGTTACTGCGTTTGGGCACGGATTTCTTCAGTACTGATATTGATAGACTGATCAATCGTTGGGAAAAATGCATCAATAAAACTGGAGACTTTGTGGAGGATGTGTTACCTTACTTTTCGGAAACCCATCGTATATAAACTATAAAACTATTATGAAGAAGAGTAAAAATACAGAAATAAAGAGATGTCTGCAAACATAAGTGGATGGTTACGCATATCCAACAAAACATCGCATAATGTACAGTGCACAATAAGTAATATAGAGGCAAAATGGAAAAGGCAAGGGAAAAAGAGAGAAGAAACAAACAAATAAATTCCTTATTTTTCTTTTTCCTTTATTTATTTTTTGTTTCTTCGCTCTATTTTTCTACCCTTTTTCCATTTTGCTTCTACGTTGTTTATTATGCATCATAAGCATAGACAAAGCCATCTTCTCCTCTTATCCAAAAAAGTGTTTCTTCTTTTGTTGCTTGAAATTGTTCTGCTTGCCTCTGCCTTATATTTCTCTTCATCATTTTCTCCTAACCTTTTTTTTTGCGCTGATACATACCTTTTTCTTCAATTACCGATGTCAAAATACAGTGCCCTAATAGGTCGTTCTCTTTCCTGTGTCCGATTTTTTTGTTTATTTCCATATCTGTTTCCCTCACATTCATTTTGACGCTTCCTACTCCTATCTTCCATTTTTTGACATTGTCTTCTCAGGCTTTTAGTCTCATTTTTCTTTCCATTTCTTATCCTTTCATTTTTTTTTTTTTTGGAATTCTCCATTTCCGTTTTTCAGGTTACTTTTTATTTGATCGTTGCTCACATCCGCACTTATTTTAAGGGGTTTCTTTATGCGATTGTACTGCGATCGCATTCGCTTCATTTTTTGGTGATTTTATTTGTTCTAAGAGCCCTACTATTTCGTGCCCTTTATTTTTCTCATAAAGACGTGGTGTGTACTCACTTGGCTGTAGAATTATTTTGAGTGCATAGGTCAAATATTTGTGTCTGTTTTCAAAATTCTGCCTGTTGTTACCCTTCATTGATTTCTTTATTTGTGGCAAGGCTCCACTTGTGCAGGTTTCCTGCCTCCCTCTTCAGTCTGCCCGTCATTGATCCCTCTGAATGTTTCTTTCAGAAAATTCTTTAACCAACTTAACAGTTGCATGTAGCCTTCCCCATAATTTCTGTCTCTTTTTACTGTTCATTTTTTCTTGTATTCTAAAATTTTTTATAAGATTTTTTATCTTTCTGCTTTGGTTTCTCTTCCACCTTTATAATTTATTTTTTTTTAAATTTGACAGTTTATTAATCTGTACCACCACTCCTTCCTTTTCAGTATATATGTTTTAATTTTTTTCTATCTATCTTTCGTTTTTTTCTTCATTCCATAATCACTATTTTATTCTTTCATCTCCCTTCCTTTCCCTTCAGAAAAAAAAATTCCGTTTGATGTTGAGTCCAACTCTTTCTGTTCAGAGTTATGGCATTTTCAAATATTTAATTTTCCAAGTGTGTTAAATTTATCAGCTCTTCTAGCACCTTGTTTGTCACTAGCACAAATTTGACAGCAACCCATCCCACAAATAAAGAATTTTTATATATACTCGTACATTTTCTGTGCTTCTTTCATCCGCTGCATCTTTGCACTTTTTTCCTTCCTTTGCACCTTATCAAATTACCTCTATGACTCACTTTGATGCACTTTTTTGTATTGTTCTTGATTTTGTATAACTCATTGGCCTTGAACGTCAGTATCAGCAATAGACAAAGCGTTTGATGATTGGTACCAGACTTTCAATAAGCAAAGTATTGTGCTAGCATTGTTTTTCTTGGCGTTCACTTTGTTTTATGTACACTGGTCTTCTTTAGCACTATATTCTACTATTCATCAAAATCCCCATAAAAATTACTTTAGAATTTTTATTCGCACTCTGTTTGATCCCTTGATATTCCTTTGCTAGTCAGATGGCTTCTTGCTCCTTCATAATATTAGATTACTTTAATTTGACATAAACAGGATAAACAAAAACACAACCACTCAAGACACGTTCGCGCTAATTGGGTCCTAAGCAAAAAGAATACTGTCTTTGAATTTTAACCTAAGTGAGGGCTAGCTTGACGGCTTGATATCTGTCGTTTTGTAATTTGTAGTATTTTAAAAAAATTGAATAGGATTATATTCTTTAAGAAATGATTCTTAAAGAATTTAAAACGCCCGAGAGGAGGATGAAATTCTTAACCATCATTCTCTGAAAAGTGTGGTCATTCTTAAAGAATTTAAAACGCCCGAGAGGAGGATGAAATTCTTAACCATCATTCTCTGAAAAGTGTGGTCATCTTGTAATCTATATTGACGAATATTTGTTTCAATTCAAGCTTTAGGGATTAAATCCCTAAATCTTGAATTGAAAAAAAACCAGCAATAATAAATCTCTATCTCTTGTAAAACAAGACACTAGTGAGATTTCTTTCATTAGATCCTACTAATGTGAAACATCAGATCGATCGAAAATATCGATCTGATGTGAAACATCAGATCGATATTTGCTTACTGATTGATTTGTGTTCCCAGGTCACATCACCTCTGATACTGATGGTATTGAATTTGAACTGCTTTGCTTATGTAACTGACTTTGTAATGTTCTCGAAGGATTTTACTAAAACGCCTGCATTCTATCCTGTCTCTTGCTGGCAGTAACTTTTATTGAGCTTTGGTCATATCTCCCTAGTGTGTAGCACGGTCGATATAATCACCTTCCTCCTCACACCGGGTAGAAACACGCCCTGGTTCGAGTCCCATCAATGACGCGAGGATTTTTTCACAACATGGTTGAGTTAGTCGGTCTCAAGCAAATGTATCATGGGTTATTCTCCCGGAAACTCGATTTTTACATTCAAAAACAGGCAACTGGACAGCAATACATACAATATATTGTCACCCTCAGTCGCTTTGGTACTCACGCACACGGATATCTTAAATTGGTCACATCGTAGCCAAGTTAATCTGTATAAGGCTAGGATTGCAGGTTTTATTTATTTGCTTGCTTGATTTCTTTCTTCCCAGAAATATACAAACTGTCTGTAATAGACAATACAATAACACTTCATCAGTTCTCTGCGGTTTGGCACTTGTACGCTGAGGCCCGGGTTTCAATTCATTTTAAGACTGGAAAAATTCTTAAAGACCTCTTTATTTGATGCTGTAATTAGCCAATCTCAGGCGGAGGGAGCAGGCTTCTACTGATTAAGGGAATATTCTACTCTCTATTCTTTCAGTTTTTCAGCCCACACAAGATACAGATCGGCCCTTGAACGCACACCTACGCAGACATAATGCTTTGGTGCCCTATAATCTAACATACTGATTCACCATAAAACCAACAACAACACGCCATTCATTGCTTTGCGTTTAATTTGAACATCCCGAGTTCCTAATCTAGATATTTGTTTTCTTTTGTTTATAATTGCTGGCGATAAATGATTATCAAAAAATAAATAAAATGAACAAACTAAATACACTATTTAGTTTGTCATTGATATATGGCAAATTATATTTGCATAGATAGAAGCATATCTTACAGTGGTGAAAGAGAAAAAGGAGATGCCAAAATCAGAGACCCCAAAGAACTCCTTGTGGTACATTCCTATCGCAATCATCTACAGCTGGGAGGAAAATCCGTTCCGTTTTCTATTCCCTAGATAACCAAAATTGAAGTGTTATTGCTGAACATTCTGTTGCTATTCTCTGTGTTTGCCCTGTGGCGATATGGAATTTATGTTATATGATAAAACGGAGTTCAAAGTGCTTATTTCTTACCAGTTTTCTGTGCAGCCCTGCGAAGACTTTCGTCTTTACGATGACAACTTGATCATTTTCCAGAATTTCGTTTAGATAAATAGATAGCTTCCGTTGTGGATATAATAGTAAGCTTCTTCACCTAGATGACTGTATAAAACAAGTAAGAGAAAACAGCACTTTTTAGTGGTTCCTGCTTAAAGCTGGGCTTTAAAAGAGAGGAAAGAAATGGGGACAATAAATAAAATGTCAGTATATAGTCAGTGACTAGAGGTCAAGGGAGTTTGGAAGGCAGAGATAACTAATATTGTCCCCTCTTGTGGTATCACACTATTCGAACACGCTGCATGTTTAACTCTGTATTTGGGAATCCCCACTCACTACTGGCTGCTTTTGTTTTCCAGAAACACTTAAGTTTACTAATTCTTTAGAAGTATTGTTCTTATTCTGGAATATTTTTGAAAGACTTATTCTTGGATAGTTTTTATCGGATGTTTTAAACTTGATTGACTTATAAACTCATTTGAATAACGCAATTCGAAGCTGAACAAGCCAAACAAATTGGTCCTAAGAGCAACCAGTTTATTATAGATGAAAGGAGAAATTTCTCAATTCGTTTTCCAATTAAAAACTTTCATTTTCGATGGAAGTCTCATCAGTAAAAAATAAAAATAAAAAAACAGAATTCAAGTCGTCCTCCAATTCATTTGATATCGATGGCGAATAGTTTTATAAAAAATAACTTTAATCCCTTTTTTTTATAAAGTTTTTATTATCTTTTCTTAATTGAGAAACTCTAGAGAATTCAATTCAAAAGACCGATTGTGAACTTTAAGTTTTTATATATTTTTTGCTGGAATTTTTTTCCTAAAACGCCTATAGCACAAATAAACACTGTAAGAACAAATTGGAAAAAAAAAATTAAACGATTCTATAATCAAAATGGAAAAAAAATCGGCTGGTACTCGAAATAGTAGAAAAAATTAATGAAAATCCTCAGTAAAAGAACTAAATATTATTCTGTTGTCTACTTTCAGCAAAACTAGTCTTTATTGTAGGTAAAAGCATACTGCCTAAGAAAGTATTTCAGAGAAGGACAGATTAGCAATGATTGAAACTACTAAATAAAGTTCGTTTCTTTAGTAAAAAAGCCAAATATCAAAGTCATGTCGTTTGTTGTTTAACCGTCGCATTACTTAACACATCTAACAATTGAATTATGGGTAAACAAAAGCTCATTGATATCAGTAATTAAAGTTAAATTAAAAAATACTTTTAATACGATATATAAGTGAGGATTTTATTGAGATTCTTCCCTAAGACTTCAAATTAGTTCTTCACAACTACAGAATGAATGAAGATAAAAATAATCAATGCATAGAGTTGTAAATATTTGATTAAATCAACTGTGATAACTGCCAATAAATTTCCAGTCCTTTACGAAAAGGTAAGGTAATGCGAATAAAGTAATAAATAATTAAGATGAGCAGTACTTAAATTTTCATTGCATTAGATATTTAAGTAAATCTTCTTAGATATTTTAATGAATCTTTTGTAAGCAACTGTTGAGAGACTGGAAATCATCTATTGATGATTAACATGCACTTAACTTTAGCTTAAAATGAATAATATCGACACTTTGTGTCTCGCAGGAAAAGAGAAAAAAATAACTGTTTAAAACTTTTCGTTTATTTATTACCTGGTGGAATTTGGTCACTGAAGATCCAACGGAATTATCCATCCGAGTGAAGATGGGGAGTATTAAGTAATAACAGCGCACATTGCAGGAATCATTTAGGAATTGTAAACAGACCATTCTGGAGATCGACTTTCGACACGGTGGGAATTAATGCCCCCCTTCATCAATAGGGAAGGAAGCAAGGATATTAAAAAAAATCGTATTGCGCGATGGCGAAAAGTGATACCACACAATAACGGGGTTTGGTAGAATATTTAATTAACTTATGTCAGCTCAGCTAAACAGTATCGACAGGTGAGTCTAACGTGTATAAAAGTTAGTTTTTAGTGGTAGAAAAACTTTGGCTGTTTTGCTAATATATATTGGGAAACTGTTTATAAAAATCTTCACTTGCAGTTGAAAAAGGTTACAAAACCCCAGTAATTTTGGTATTCAACAATATCTGTTCCTATCGTTATGTTCTTGTAATTATTACATAATGAAATTTAAATTATTGTTTTGTTTCATATTTGTGATGTGAATGTTGATGAACACCATTAACGGAAGAGATAGGTAGGGTGGTGTGTGAGCTGGTTAATCTTGAAACAATTTGAACTTTTTGTCTTTTGAAAAAAAAAAAAAAAAAAACTTTTCCAAAGGTGGTTCATCAGTTTACTGTACATGGGTGAATCAAAATTATGTGTACACGCTTTAACAGTCCATAATTCGTCCCCACAACTTTGGAAGATGTACGTGGTGAGGCCTACAGTTGAAACGATGGAGAAAGTAACGAATTGGCCTGATTTAGACCATTTTCCAGACAATGTTGGTCATTGGCCATGGTCTTAAAGTAAGGTTGCAGGAAGAGAACAATAAGTGTAGGAAGTGTCTTCGAAGAGAAAAATTGGTGTAGATGTAGAGAGCTCGAGCAGTGAAAATATTTTGTTAAGATGTTAATTTTATAATGATTTATGGATTCAATTATAGGAATCAGTAGGGGTGCTGTTTCTCATGGACCCGCATAGGCTCTTTTTAACTATAGAGAGTTATATGGCATTTTTAGAGTTTTATAGAGAAATTTTTAGCGGATGCTGGAATTTTAGAATTGTAATTGTGTAGTGTAAATATGTATACATTGTGGACGTGTGTAAATAGTATAAATAGTAAGGTTGTGTGTTGCCTTGGATAATCCAGTGTTATGAAAAAGACAGCAGTGACCCGCCTCCCTGCTCGTAGGGACAGTAAACCTACCACAATGCTTGACTGGTTCAGGTGGTGGCAGGGCTAGAGTGGTCAATTGGAGTTCAAATATTGAAGTTAGGTTCTTTTAAAACTAAGTTTATAAGCGTTGGTGAGCGTAAGCTCTGCCATCGTAATTAGCTTAATATCACGAAGATATGATGTACCTGGTGGGAGGACCTGTAGATTAGTATCACTGGGATCCCAACGCCCACACTTTCCCTTTAGCACCGTCACTGATCATGCGAAAAAGCCGAGATCGAACATAATTTTTATTCTCATTAAAATTGTGGAATTGGACTTTTGAGGATGTAATTGTATGGTCAGACTAAGCCATGTTAAAAACTAATGGACATTTGCATCGTCACAACTGTGTTTACTGGGACAGTGAAGAGTCTCACCTCACTTTACAGAAAAAAGGCTTCTGATATTTTGTACCGACCGATATCATAAGAATGTTTTCAGATAACGTAGTGTTTGTTTTTCAACAAGATAGCGCGCTCTACATTTTCATATTGCTGTGTCTGAATATCTGTGCAGGGAATTTCATGAACAACGAGTAGGTCGTAATGGGAGTGCTTTTGAATACCGTACAACGTATCTGGACACATATTCAATAAATAGTTGACAATAAATGTTCACATATACGATAATCCCAACAGTGAAAGGTGTATGACCAAGTTAACCGACTTGCATGCATACTCCATCAAGGTCTAATTGGGAAAATTCGTACTGTTACCGGTAACGTTGTTACCTTGACCACGCTCAGGTTTTTCTGGTATTACTTCCTATGTGGAATTTAACAAAGGAATTTATCTCTATATGAATTTGATAGTAAATAACAGTAGTGGTTTTAACAGTAGTAGTAGTAGTAACGTTTTAATATTCCACACACATCAGAAGGCCCCAGATGTAATTTGAATGTGTATCAAGAAATATCTAGTTTCAAAGAAACTAAACATCACAATATCATAGATCTCCTTTATTTTTCCACTCGGGGTTACCATAGCAGTGAGCATCTCTTTTCTTTGCGCTTATTCTGAAATTGAATATTGAGAAAGACGATCCTCTTCTACCTTCTTTAAAAAAATTAATAATATGCAACATTACACGCATGAAAATCTCTTTTCATCTTTGCGTCTTTATAGAGATCTTTAAACCTCACCCAAGGTTGAAATATCGATATAATTTTCTGGTAGACAACAACAGTAGCATCTACACACGCCCGGATTCAATTAATAAGTCGCTGTAGAGAGATTTTACGTATTGATACCAATAGGCTTCTTGCTTTATAGAAATATATTTTGCTTTAATTATTTAACCCGAAAAATCTTCTGTTTTTTTTTTTGGACTCTTTGGAAACAAACGCGACATAGATTTTACTTAGCAACGTGACATGAAAAAAATCTGCTTTCATCTAAAGACATCTAGAGATGCTCGTTGCTAATGTAACCAGCATCTCTAGATGCTGGTTACATGGAGTGAAGAATAAAACCGTAAATATTTCACAATTTCATTCCAACACGAATCTCAGGGTTCCCCAGAATTTTGTTTTGTTTTCATAGTTCAAAAATACAATATTCAAGAAGAATGTTGGATGCCTAAAATGTTTTATTATTTATGAAGTTATGTTCATTAAGATACAATAATTTGCCGAATTTCTTAGACATAAACCCTTGATGGTAAAATATTTTTAGAACAGTAAGTATAGAATATATTTTAAGTAACTGCTACCAAGCTGCGATTTTATATTCTGGTTGAATATTCATAAAACTACTGTAAGGAAAGTTTAATAATTCATAAAACATTCTTTACTCTTCTTGCTTAAATACGAAGTCATCGAACTCTATTATAATCTGGAAAATAATCTACCGCGTCTCTCGGATGTCGAAAAAATGTCACTTGCTTCTCAAGAAGTGGTTGGAGAAAAGATGGGAAGGTGGGCAGTATCGCTTACTCTGCTAATCGATTGGCGACGCACTGACTACACAGAATCGACCACAAGTTCCGGTAAACCGTCAAGAGGGAAAAGAGAAACGAGGACATTACTGTCGAGGAAATTCCCTACATAACTAACGACAATAGGATATGCGCCCTTGTTAGTCAGAGAGGAAGCAGATGATGGACGACAAGATAGTCTGGCTGCTTTATGGTGGTTTTTTGATTTGTGGTGGCATTCGATGAAGGGATCAACAAAAATCCCACTGAATTGGGAAAGTCCGTTATGTGGGATTACAACTGTTGGAGAGAATAACATGAAAGACAACCGCCTAAACATAATCACATTTAGTGAGATGAGCAAAACCCATCAGTTAAAGGGGTTATTACTGAAATGTTTACGCCTATAAATCAAGCATCTTTTCAGAGAAAATATTTGTAAACCGGATACTCGAAACTAATTTATTTACACTGTAGATGGAAATAACAAGAGTTTAAGTAGCACAACACCGAGGTAACGACCCTTTAAGAAGGCGGTAAAAGGCTCTATATTAGAGTTTGTTTAGAATTTGCTCAGGCAACCAAATGGATGTAGTCAGGTTGTCTAAATTGCATCAATGTCTGCTTGCTAGATGAAAAACCCAATTTTTGGTCATACGAGAGTCCCGGGTGGTTATTATTATCTGAGATGCATTAGCCTGTTAAAAGTCCTCAGTGAGAGTATAATGGTGTCGTCACTCGTTTAGAGAGGGCTGGGTTCGACGAGAGTCGAACCCAACGTTTTCTGGCTGTTGAAAAAGATGAAGATAAAGTTTCTTACACTTCTCTTGACACCGGGTATCTATTCTGCAGCAGAAAACAGAAACTAAAATAAAATTATTCCAGTACATTTTCTTCAACTTTTTCAGATCGAACAAATATAATGAGTTGAAGATATGAATTTATTAATTTCAATGCAAAGGCAAAAACAAAAAAAATTGTTCTCAAAATAGTTACTAACTACTACTACTACAAGATTGTTGAATTGGTTCTAAGAAATTTGATCAAATCTGAATCATGTAGTGTGGAAAGATATTCGCCGATATTAACCAAATAATTGTTTGATAAGAAATTGATAATTAAATAAACGGAAACCTAAAATGAACAGGAAATTACCTCTCAACTGCTAAGTAAAAATTAAAATGGAATGAACTATTTAAAATAATCGCATACAGAAAGGTGCACCTTCTCAATATCTATAATGATTTGAAGCACTAAAACCAAAAGTCTGAAGGAGGCTTTCGTGATCGTCATCACTTGGTTAGTACGTCTGAATGAGGTCTGATTATGGGTTTCAATTCCCACGATGCATTTTGTCTGGATACCGAAGTTTAATGTTACTTAACTTCCACATTTAGTGAGAAAGATGAGGATAGTTTCGTGTTAAGAATTAAATATTGTATGTTATGTTTAAAATATTCTGTTGCAAGTGATTCTGTAGTAGTGAATTTGTAGCTGGAGGGGAGTTTCGTTAAAACTCTTGCCGAATCGATTTTTGGTTGATGGTTCGAAGAGTGAACGTGGGTAGTGAGCTCGGTTGTATGACGTGACGTTTTTAAACTTGCTTTTAGGTAATAAGCTCTGGTGTTCGATGTATTTGACGTGCCATATCGTACTGTGGTACTTTCAATGTAACATGTGTTGTAGTCTTGTTGACAGGGAATTAAATACATTATATGTATTATTGATATTTGTGATGGGTATGTAAATTCCCATAATTTTTTTCTATAAACACAAGTACGTAATTTATTACTCTTTTTAAAATTTTTAAGATCCAGAAAGTTTATACTATTATTCCGTTGGTATTCAAATGTATATTTATGCCTTTGATGAATATAATTAAATTTATCAAAAAAAGTTGTCTATTGTTTGTGCGTTTGCATAAGGGATAAAGAGTTGGGGAGGGAAAAGGTTTAGAACATCGTCCTCTATGGAGGCTACGTATATTTCAGAAAGCAGGACGGATATATATCCAGACCCATAGAAATCCCGTATATTTGCTTATAAGTATCTTTTTGAATTTATTGTTAGATGTTTGTAAATTGGGGGTGTTCTGGGGTCGATATGCCTTTTTTTCTGAACAAAAAAAACCTGAGTTTGGAGGAGTCCAAAACATATCATCCTCGTCTGAGACAATTCACTCTGCCCATTAAAAAAGACCCATAAAAATTCTTCACGTCTTCGACAGGACTCGGAATTCAGGTCATTTATACCCGATGTTGATAGGACTGCAATTATATCAGTTGTGTTAACTGCGAGGACCGTCTGTTCTCCCTCCCCACCGCTAGCAGTGGGGAATCAGATCAGGATCAGTGGGATATAACAGTTTCACCACTGATTCTGCTGTCTGGGCAGGCCGCTGGTGGTCTTCTCAAATGTTTTTTAGTGCTGGTACTATCACTATTCTGGAGAGCCGTGTCAGCTATATATTATTTGAATGTTCATACTGGCCAAAGTCATTCCATAACACTGGCCTAATTTGCACACCATTCCTTTTTTTTTTTCATTTATTTAAACACACAGTTTAAATGTGACCTCCTGGTGCATTGTGCGCGTGTAGCTCCTAGGCAAAAGCCCATTTCCACCTAGTTCATCTTTTGTGGCGTAGAACCTCTACGAAACTTGCCCGAAAAAGTGTTGCTGTCAGGCCACTTCGCTACCACAGAGCAGCCAATACAAAGGCAGCCGCTGCCTGGCGCCCGCCCTTAGGCATGAGGAGCCGGGCCCGGGTCTACTGTCTCTGTTTATGCCAAAATGCAAAAGTCCCGAACGAACCCGGAAGTAGTGCAATACCAGTGGGTGTCAGCAATCCCGCCTCCAGGTTGCCCAGACCTGGGGCCAAGAAAGAAAAATAAATAAAAAAATTTGTACCAGTGGAGAAACCTCCACAATTAAACTTAGTATCACTGAGAAGAATTTTTTTTTTTACGTAAAAAGCTCAGAGTTTCTGAGAACAAGAAAACAATATATAATTAAGTTAAATACAATCAACTAAGTTTAAATACCTAAATACTCTTAAAGGATATAATGTAGCTAGAAGACATAGTGATTTATAGTTAAAAAGCCTGTTTCTTCTATTTGATCCTTGTTGTGAAGTCAATTTCCAGGATAAGCTGAAGTCCATAGCTCAATTCTCATTGCGAAAATAGTTCTTGAGTAGGTTTGCAGTGCAGTAAAATTATTACGGGCTTCAACTAGAACATTTACATTGTTTTCCAATAAGTTTGGAACGACAGTCATTATATTTGCTCTAGGTTGGTGAGTACAATGGACAGTTCAGAAGGACGTGAATCCAAGTTTCATTTTCTCCGCATGTGCAATACGGGTCAGGCTCCAGACTACGCTCAAATAACTTAGCTCGGAGGGACCCATGCCCTGTTAGCAGATAAGAAGTTGTCATAGAAGGCCTAAACCATCAAATAACTCCAGGGGTTGTTGCGTAATGTACTTTTTTTGTTACTTGCCGAAAGTCCCATCTTTTTAGCCAGACTCCAGAAGCTCCTTCCAAATCCTTCTCACTTTTGAAGTCATTGGCTTGGTCAGTTGTAATTCCAAGCAATGTCTTAGACTGTCCTTTTTTCAGGTAGTAAGTCAAACACCGGAAATCAATGTATAAACCTACAGGGATCGTAACGCCAAGTATTTGGAGTGCGTTGTTTGAAACTGTCCTGAGAGTATTATTGATTGTCAGAAGAACGGATCTTTGTGTGGAGATAAGTTTCTGTTTCACTTTTACTTTTTATACTTTTTGGTACCAAACACTTGCTGTGTATGATATAATAGGCAAGAATATGGTTTTGTAGTAAAGGGACAATGTTTTCTTTGATAATCCCTAGTCTTTTTTTTTTGGAGATCCTAATGACAGAAGCGGTGAAATTCCGAATTTTGTCCCTGAGTTTTATCACATGAGGTAGAAAACTGAGTTTATCATCTAGGGTGATACCTAAGTATTTAGTTTGGGATACATAGGGGATTTGGGCATTATTTAGTCGGATTTTGGGAGGTCTATTATAGTTAAAGTGGTTCTTGAAAGTCATGAAAGTGGTTTTGCTGGGGATATTCTCAATTTGTTAACTGTAGCTCATGCCATCAAATCATCCACACCAAGCACACCAGGGAACTGTTCAAAGACTACAGTTCAACAGCACGCAAATTGTGCGTTTATGTTACCCATAGCGCACTAGCAATATGCATAACCTGCCATCAACAACCTGCTGGATTAGGTGGAACGAGGCATTCAAGATATATTTCAGCAACCAAGGAATCTGAAGGAATTACAGGCCATTATCGATCAAGAATGGAATAACTAACCGAGACACCTGTACACACCTGGTGGGTGTATGGGCTAAATAGTCCACTGGACATTGGAATTGAGAATTTTGCAGTCAGGGTATGCATAGGATATGCGGTACCATTTCAATTAATGGTGGATGCTAATTCTGTGAAATACACAAATGTAGCTATCGCTCAAAACGAATTATTGTGTGAAAGCAGGGTGAAATAAGATGGTCCCTGTATTTCCGTGCGCTGCACTAGATATTTTCATAACACGTTCCAGTTTTTCGTGACTGAAACGGTTGCATGTAGAATTTTTCTTTCAGCTGCGGAAAGCGAAACGGAAGAAGTGATTTAACCACAGGTGGCACTCGTGTAAAACTCGCATCTTGTTCAGTAGTAGGCTACTTTGCTGTATTCTTGTGGAGGTGAAAACTAACATCCTCTTCAATAGGAGGCGACTGTTTCTCCCTAAAACATGAAAAAGGCAACATCATATTAAAAACAATTTCCACCATGCAGTGTAAAACTCCTACACCATTTTCTTGAATGATTTCTGCAAAGCAGTTCTTTGTTCCGCGGACGATAATTCTGCGATGCGGTTCCTAGTACTGCAGGCACGAGCTTTGGCAGCTCGTATACAATTACTAATGATGCAAGAGGGTTATTGTTCTTGTTTGGTTTTTAGGAGCATCGACGACAAAGGCTATGTTGCTCCGTGTATATTTTCTGTAAATTGTGAGTGTTTTGAGGTCGATTTTCTGTTTGCTGGACGAAAAACCTGAGTTTCCGGGAGAAAAACCTGCTACCCTAGCCTGAGACCAACTAACTCAGCCGCGTTGTGAAAAAGGCCCATAAAAATTCCTGTCGTCATCGACGGTATTCGAACTCAGGTCTTTTCCACCCGGTGTGGGCAGGACGGCGATCCTACCAACTGTGTTACCCACGACGGCGATTCAAGAGGGCTAGTACAAATAGGCCAGTTCATCCCTAGTTAGTCTATATTTCATCACTGAATGGTCTTTCATGTCAGAGCTCGAGAAGAACAGGTACTTCACTGAGTGGAGTGGTCTTTCAAGTCTAACTACTGGATGAGGATTGGTGCTTCAGGGTGCGCATTTCATCACTGATTGGTCTTTTAAGTCTGTGTACTGGATGAGGCATTGTTAACGTCAACATCTAAACTAAGCATATTTCAACGATTATGAATATTATGTACTTGCAACAGATCTGTTTCATCTTCTGACTGCAATTTACTGAGGATAATTCTTCAAAGGTCTGACTGCAATTGACTGGTGAGAATAATTCCACGATGTGGAATTCAGTTTCCGGTTATATTTCATCTATTAAAAAGACTGATGTGATGTCCAGTCTGATACATCAAAGTAATATCCCAGACTGGACATCACATTGAGATTGTATTCACTGAGCTACTTTTTGTGACAGGGACTCCAAATTCACATTACATGAACTTTAAGGCTTCAATGCCTTGTAATGGAGAGGGTACATGAAGTGCAGAATTTCGATATCTTGTAATGGAGCGGCAATTAGTAAACTAAGTTTGTAATCATCTGTACAGTATTGTGAATAGCGTTGGGGATGCCAGGAAAGCTGCCTAGTACAATAAAAAATATATATGTATGCTAATAATCTTACTGTGTTATGCCGTTCACAGATGAATCTTCATACCATTTAAAAGACTAGCTAAACGTTTCAATAAACAATTTAGATAAATGAATCTCTCAGAATGAATATCGTTTACCAATACGGAAAAAAATGTTTAAAATGACTTCTGCAATAAGTGCAAAGTACATCCAGAACCTAAATTAACATTAAAGACTTACCTGATCCCTCTTACCAGTAATGTTCTTTCCTGGGGTTAATACTGAACTGCAAACTCAGCTTTTGTTTGACACATGACATACCTCCAAACCCGTTTTTATATGGATTTTTTGTATATTATTTGTGAAACAAATGCCATACTCTGAATATATTATTTTTTCATATATAACATATTCTTGAATGAGTAGCTTAGCCTGATTGCCTCATTATGGGCCACTTCAATTTACCTCTTATTGACTGGAAATGACTGGGTAATACACCATGGAGAAACAGATTTCTGGGCCTATGAATATTTATTCCAACATGTCAGAGAAAGAAAGTGTAAGGGCTATAATATCCTCGACTTGGTTAGAATTTGAAAAGACATTGCAGGAACCAATAGGAAATAGTCACCACAATGTCACTAAAAAGAGATTTCTGCGGTCAAGGGGAAAGGGGACTATGATCGACCGATTTCGTGGAATCTATTACTGAAGAGACTTTTTTTATGGGAGGTCTCGATCTTGTTATATGAGGCTGATGGTGTAATACGGACAGTATTTCAGATATTCACTGAATCAATGACGGCAGTAGTATTTTTGGGCCTTTTCACGACGTAGCTGAATTAATCGGTCACAGGGTAGCGATGATGCGCCTATAACAACCAACCAACCATTCACCGAAGTGGTACAGGTAGTAAAATGAAAGGTCTAAGAATAATCTGTAACTCTTTAAGAAAATCAAGACATTACACTCTACGCAGGTTGAAGGACTGGTCACTAATTTCAATTTCTTGATTTACCTGCGCACCATGCTGTTAGAAGAACATCTGAGACAACAGTTAGCGGTTGAATACGAGATCATTATGAGTTCGTTACACGAATTTAGTATTCAAGCGGTTTAGTCTGAAATTTCCAATGTAGAATTTTGGCCAAAGAAAGATGCTAAAATGAATAATTAGTGTAGTTAAGGGCTAAAGAAAAAAAAAAGAATGCGCAATTACAGACTATCACGAGATACTGATTTATATGGTCGTTATGAGCGCCAATGTGATAAAACCACTGAGGAGTAAGACAAGTGAAGATGAGCACAAGAAATCATTAGCAAAGTGAACTAAAAGTGGAGACGAAAAGTTCTTTTCGTACTTATAGAAAAACAAAGAGAGTAAATCGAAAGTAGGTATCTTACTTTATCGAAAAATCATCACATAAAGCTCAGAAGAAGTGGTAGACTAGTAGAATAGGTGCTTTTCAATAATCTTTGCAGTTGAAAAGCTGCTCGAACCACGAGAGATCGTGGTTCGAACAGCCACGTGCATTAAGTAATACGAGTCTCTGTTACACTAAAAAAAGCTTTATATTAGTACATCATCCAATTGAGAATGTTAATGAAATCATCATTAGATTCTGGGAAAATCCCTCCCCCAGACTGGACGTCTCCCGAGTTCAGAAAAGAGGTACGAAATATGTGATGGGAACTATAGACCAGTACATTCAACTCCAATAGTGTGCAAGATCATGATCTCTGATTAAGGATACAACAGAGGATCATTTCGGCGGGAATGGTATCATTAATGGGTCCCGGCATGGGTTGATTCGTGAAGGGGAGGTATTATCTGATCAAATCTCTGACGAAACCATAAAACAATTGGATTAAAGAAACAATTTTGCTGTTATTTGCCTTGATTTCAGTAAAGCATTTGATACGGTTCCCCACGAAAGACTCTTATAAAACCTAAGCGAATTGGGATTAATGGAAAGATCTTTCGTTAGATAAGTAGTCAGAAATGGAAAAAGGCAGGGTAGACCAGTGTAGCAAGTAGAGTCCCCGAGGATTTAGTGCTTGGGCCACTTCTCTTCCTTATTTTATTTTAATTTCTCTTGTTTAATGGCAGTAATCGGTGAGAGTGCAGGGGGAAGTTGTCAAAGGTTCCTGATTATTTAAGGGTAGGAAGGCGGATAAGAACCAGGCCATTTGCTTTAAAATGGTCGGTTTCACAAATATCGGAAAAATGACAACTGAAGTTTCATCTATTTAATATAGACTTTATAACAAATGAATAGGCTTACTTTTGGCATAAATTTCCCTTGTGCCTGTAAAGATCGACGCCATCATTACCTAGTCCTGCCTTTGAATTATTATATATCAGCGACCTACACAATCTGTAGAAAATCGTACTGAACTAATTCAATAAGTGGTCTCAGAGATTTTTTAAATTCTATACAGCGGGACCAACTGATATTACCAACAAACAGCAAATTCTAAATGGGAAGCATTCAAGGAAGTGATCTTTGAAGCTACTAGGCTTTTCGTACCAACTAAGAAATACTGTTCTAGGTTAAGGCCAAATGGATGCCCGATGAACTAACGAGACTCGTGGCAGAGAAGAAAAATGCATGGGATGCAAATAAATTATCAGGCAATACAGAAGCCTATGGCAGATATAAGCTAGTTTGTGTAATTAAGTCATAAAAGAGATTAGGCAAGCGAAGGCAGATTATGAGAAATCTTTGGCAAAGGATGCAAAGACATTTTTACTTATATGAACTCTAGAAGGATGGGGATGAATCAGATTGGTCAACTTCATATCAATGGTTTGACTGTAGATGATATTCTCAGATAACTGATTAAGATAGGCGTTCTTTCCTTATTAGTGGTTATTAGTAGTGTCCTCCAGGGTTGGGTGTTGGGCCCATCGTTGTTTTGTATATTTATCAATGATATTGATGAAGGTATATCAAGCTTAATTTTTAAGTTTGCAGATGATACAAGGGTTGGCTGGGTTGTTAATAACAGTATGCTACTACAACAGGATCTAAAAAAGTTGGAAAAATGGGCTGAGAAGTGGCAACTGAAGTTTAACATTGACAAATGGAAAGTGCTGCATATGGGTAGCAGTAACCCAAGAGAGACATATCAACCGTGTGGTACTACACTGAGGGGTAGCGAAGAAGGAAAAAGACCTGGAAGTAATTGTGCAGTCAGACATAAAGTTTTCTGACAGTGCAGACAGGCTGTCAGAGCAGGTCATGGGGTCTTGTCAATGATATACAGCAATTTTGCTAGCAGGGATAAGGAAGTGATTAACCCCTTGTATAAGGCAATGGTCAGGCCACACTTCGAGTACTGCATACAGGTCTGGAAGCCTCATTTTAGGAAGGGTGTAGAGTTGCTAGAACGAGTGCTGAGTAGGGCAAAAAGACTGGTGAGGGAAACAAAGGGGGTGCTCTTACGAAGAAAGGCTTAAGTTCTGCAAATTGCAGCGTCTGGAGACTAGCACCTGCGAGGTTTATAAGGTTTTTGAATGGTTTGAACAAGCTCAATGCTGATGGGATTCTTCTTCTTGCTCACATTACAAACCTGAAGGGACATAAACTGAAATTGAGGAAAGACAGTTGTCGAACAGATGTGCGGAAATTTGCCTTTAGCCAGCGGGTAGTTGATTGCTGGAACACACTTCCATCTATCGTTGTGGGAGTGGATAGCTTAAACAAATTCAAGGAAGAAGTGGAGAAACATTTGGATAGAATGGATTGGTGAAATGGGAAGGTTTTTTTTTTGTTTGGCTGTTGCTGTATAAGCTTGCTTTCTTGCATCATATGCCTATGCTAAACTTTATCCAACTTTGTATTTCAATGAATGAAATCCTTGCGTCAGGTACTGAACTCATCGCTAGTTTTTTTGCAGTTAAAATTTCGATAAAATACGTTATTGTATATTCTGAGACAGGATATCTTGTAACTAGCACGTTGATTAAGATAAGTGTTATTTTCTACCGTGTGGAAAATGCATTAGTTCCGACTCGACGGAATATCTTTAATGGGTTTTTGCAGACCATACTGCCCTCGTGGGTAGCACAGTTGGTTGGATTGCCGTCTTCCCCACACTGGCTGAAAAATACTTGAGTTCGAGTCCCGTCCACGACGGGAGGAATTTTTATAGGCATTTTTCAAAACATGACTGAGTTAGTTGGTCTTAGGCTATGGTAGTATTGTTTTTTCTCCAGGAAACTCGAGTTTTTCGTCCAACAAAACAGAAAATCGACCTCAGAACACATGCAATTTACATACAATATACACGGAGCAACATGGCCTTAGTCGCTAATGCGCCTAAAACCCAACTACATCATACAACAACACGCCATAGTTGAGTTAGCCGGTGTCCAGCGAGGTTAAATATGACCCGAAAGTTTGGACTTTTATATTTCGTAAAACATGCACATCAATACTTTAGTAACCGCGTTGCTTAGTCTAAAACAATCCAATCCAAAGTTCAGAAAAAATAAACGATATACAGATGTAAAGTTAGATCGTACACTGGTGAGCAAAACTTAAGGACCAACACTATTCCTAAAGGTTAAAACCACAAAATCAAACGAAACCGCCTGTGGCGATTTGCCTAACTGTGGCCGTTCAGTAGAAAGCTGGTGCACATGCAAAAATTTGAATGGTGATGGGAGCGCTCACATAAACAAATAAAATCAGTACTTCAGCAGTTATGTGCAAATTACCGAATGGTGAGCACGATTGTTACAGACGTTCGATTGGTTTCATACAGTGCTACAGACAACGAAATGGACAGTAGACAACATCTGGATGACTTTACACGGGGTAGAATAATGAGGAAGGTCGAAGTACAAGGAGTGTGGTTGTAGAGTTCGGTATCGCCCATAGCATCGTCTCACGTGTGTGGTCGGCCTTCAGAACGACAGGTACAGCTATTCTAAGGACCAGTGGTGGTCGTCCACGAAAACCAACACCCAATGATGACGGTTATATACTCCTACAGGCCAAGAGGGACCGACACCTGACAGCGGGATCCATTGCAGACCAGCTACACAGGAGCACGTGAAGCAAGATATCGCAGTTTACTGTGTCCAGGTGACTCCACAAAGGTGGACTGTTTGCCCGACAGCCAGTACGCTGTATCCCTTTAACACCTGCCCATCGGAGACACCGTTTACAGTGGTGCATCGAACACAAGGACTGGACAGCAGCGAAATGGGGTAAAGTACTCTTTACTGATGAGAGTAGATTCAGTCTCAGCAGAGATATTGGACGTCAGCTAATCTGGTGAGAGGTTGGCACACGGTATCACCCGCAAACATCACGGAAAGGGATCGATATGTGTTCAATATGTGTGTTCCCGTCTGGGCAGGCGTTATCTTGGATGGACCTACACAACTGCAGATACTGGAAGGCCGTTCTGTAACCAGTGCACGCTACTGTATTGAGGTAATCCTTCCCCATGTGCGTCTGTTGCGAGGTGCCATTGGCCCCGAGTTCGTGTTTATGGATGATAACGCCACACACATCATCGTACTGCAGCTGTTGATATGCTTTTGAAAAGTGGGGACATCGTTCTTATGGATTAGCCTACCCGTTTCCCGCGATCTAAATCCCATCGAACACACATGGGGCGCTCTGGAGAGATGCCTAGCGGCACGTCCACACCCACCAGAAAACGTTCACCAGCTGAAGATGGCGCTGACAGAGGAATGGACGATGTTACCGCAAGAACTTGTCAACAACGTTGTTCTAAGTATGGACAGGCGGTGCAAAGCCTGCATCGACATTAGGGGTGACCATATCTCCTACTGAGGACGACCTCTTCGCTTTGTTCCATCTTTGGTAGTGATGCATGTATATCATGGCAGCCAGTGCTATGTTGCCATTTTTGAATAAAGTTCCTCTGTACCAATTTGTTTCCGTTGTTGTTTTCTCCATCATTTCTGTACCTCACGAGGTTCCTTTAGTATACTTTCCCCATATTCAGGCCACTCCTATGAGAAGCTACAGGTGAAAACCTGACTGGTCCTTAAGTTTTGCACACCAGTGTATTACAAAAGCATTAGTTAAATGCATAATTTCCTCTGAATTATATTGCGTTTTCTAAAGTAGTGTTTGTTAGCGCCCCCATGTGACAGTCAACTGAACGTACACATCATTTAGAATCATGATAGTTTCGAGACCACCGGCTGTTTGTTTTACACGGTGTGTTTAAAAAATTGCTGATAATTTTCATCGTGTTTTAATGGTATGACTGGTGCAGAAAAAGTCTGGTTCATTGCATCATTAAGCCATTCTAATAATAATGCGTGTGGTGCATTTCAGAAGTGTCGAATTGTGTTATTTGAATAACTGTAGAATGGAACTTCGTGCCACGTTGTAATTAGTATCGTATGGGGATTTGAAGCGTGCCATTGAAAAGAAAAACTATTCCAAAAATTGATGACTTCGTTATTCCACTCTCACATGGCATTCAAGTAAGTTTAATTAGAGAGAGAGAGAACTGTTAGAAGTATAATTAGTGAAGAGAATGTAACATTATTGTGAGTGTTTAAACTCATCTTGTAGGCCTATTCGAGTTTAACAAAAAATGTAGCTGATAGGCTAAATGTAACAAAAAATTGTAGCTGTAATGAACATTTTCAAAAGCAACGTGTCTTTCGAGAAAGATAAGTACGTCATCTATGTTAAATTTAGAATCGTTAGTAAATTTTAAACGTACCGATACATTTTAAATAAACTGCGTTAAATGCTCTTGTCGTCTCGCTGATAGTTAACATCGAATGGGATGTGTTGAATCTCCAAGCAAGGGGTGACGACATTTACACTTGCCAGGTCTACAGCTTTAGACACTTCAGTACGGAGGTTCAACATTTCTTGCTGTACTTCTGAATTTCTAAATCCTATTTGTATTTAAATATCAATGAACAACGGGTTAGATTAAGTAAGAATCGTAAGTTTGTTGTTGAGTGTTGATGTTCTGCGCGGTTGATAGGATTTTGCATATTTCGAGCTGGAACTTATCGTATACATTTAATTGTTCGGTATTTAGGTTAAGTTTGTGGGTTAATTTTTTTCCTGGTGGGCAATATGCTAGCTAATCCACATTTCAGGGAATTTTTGGATTCAGAGTCGATTATATCTGTTTTGCCATTAGGGGCGAATGTACTCCTATTACATTTTTAGGGGTGTCCGTTGGTAGTTTGAATAAATTCAAGGAAGTAGAAAAATTATTGGAGGGATGGACAAGGGTTGTTTTTGTTGATGCTTTTTTAAGCTTGTTTTCTTGCATCATATGCAACTACTAATAAAAAAATTCAATTTTTTTCTATAAAATCTCGAGTCCTCTGTGTATAAAAGGAAGTTTGTTTGGGCATTACTCGATAAAGAGAAGCCGGATCAATACAAAACTTTCAGCATAATTTTCGTTGGTGCGGGGGGTCTACTAAGGCTGTTCCTTAGTTCCTCCCCTGCAATTCTACCATAACAGAAACACTGCTATAAACTTGGAGAAGCAATCCTCGTTTTTATTCTTCTAATTTCCGTACTTAGAATACCCTTTTGGACCAGATTTCATGTTGATAGGTTGACCCCCATTTCCCTGTGTACTCGTGTCCCTCCTCTTAAAAAGAACTGGTACATAAATCAGACAACTATTACCCATAATTCTAAGTTTTGCTGAAGCCTCCTTGCGTACTTCAGAAGTTTTGACCACTGGGTATTTAGAAATCAGTTAAATGCTCGTATTTTTGTTTCTGGAGCAAGTTCCTAAATATTAGCCCCTCCCATTGTTGCAATTAAAGCACCTGTGCACCCCTCTGAAATAACTTCTTTACTCGCTCCCACCCCACGGTATGCCTATGGGCATAAGTAGATAATCAAGAACGGGAATTTTGAAAGAAACTCTGTAATACCAGTAGCCTATTTATGAATCTATCCACTCTTAACACTAGTTTTTTAATAATATGATTGGCATCCAGCAGAAGCACAGACTAGAAATTGTAGAGTGAAAAGTTAACTTTGAAGGATTGATGTTTCATACATTATTCGTACTACTGGAATTCGCACAGACCTGAAATTTGTAGAAAAATATGTTCAGTAGTGTTTGATTATGGCTACTGAGTCAGTATTCCACCTGGGGTGCTTAATGATTTTCAGCAAAGTCCAGCTTTCTTGTATGACATATGAGTTTTGATATTAGGAGTTAATAATGCGTATTTATTTGCGTGCTGTACGTAGTTTTCATAGGCAAGACCTTAATGGAGTGGTCAGTATCCGAATACAGAGTTACGCTGATTGTTTGAATCCACTTGATAATGTATTCTCCAACTTATAAATTTATTTGACCCTATTGACCATCCAGGAGTATAGCATTTTTCATTAATTTAAATTGACAAATCTCAATGAAAAATCAGTATTCATTGTATCTGATGAGGTGACTTTGAAAACGATATAAAAATTATTTCTGCCAAGTACTGTTAGCCAGATTCCAATGTCGATAGGAATTTAATTATAATTATTATTTTGCCTCCAAGGTTATTGTGAAAAATCTGTCAAGACGCAGATGCAAGAATAGCCCTGGTGGAAGTTCATAAGGTCACAGGAGTTCTCAAGTTAGAAATAATACAAGAATATCGCGGTATTTATTCAACTGAAACTACTGTATCCTCGCGGTTGATCACTCGGATTAAGCTAACGCATACAAGTTGAAAGCATTTGAAAACATTAAATGAAATCCAGAAGGAATTCCGTATTATTATTTCATGCTTGTAGCATATTGCAATTTTAAAGAATATTTATTTAAATGTTTCTTTAAAAATTTAGCCAAATTTAAGAGTGGTTTAAATAAGATAAAACATGCTCGCTTTATTTTAACATGAATTTAGGTTGCATAAAAATAAGCATTTAAGCAGGATTTTCTCATATGAATTCTTAGCACCAAGAATTCCCTCAAGAATTATTGCGAACATTTTATCTACCTGTAAACACCAAGAATACCTCAGGAAATTTAAGACCGGACCCTAGTCATTTTATAGGGAGCACTTATAAGCTGCTTTATTGTATTTCATATTAAGAGTTAGGAGAACTGAAGGTGATAAAACTTTTACCTTGCTGGAGTCAAACAACCATTAGACTAATTAGGGATAATAAAGTAAGTCGACGCATAACGTCTTAGATGGACACCATTATCACATGGCTAATCTGGCTTCAACAGGTCGTTAACTGTTAATGACCAGGCCGAAATGTTTTATGACCAAATTTCTGCAATCCTGCAGAGGAATGGAGGAGATTAAAGGTGGAATTCTGTGAACAGAAGGAAGCAGGTCAAGAAGTTCCTAAATCTTAGAAATTAAGTTTTATGAGAGGGCAAGAGAATAGAGGCAGCAACCTGCAGCAGAAATTATTGGAGGAATATTGATCCATATTTGGTAAATAGAAAACCACTTTGTATCAAACCAATTCTGTAGGAATATCTTTCAGTGAGAGAGAAAGCAACTCTTCCTTCATTGCTGGTTGCTTATCATCTCCAGTATTTATTATTAGTATTATAATGGATAAAAAAGCAAGGCTGCATCTGCCAAAAATTATATCATTTATACCTTCCTCGTTGCCTAAAACTGCCCATCCAGTTTTGCTTTGAACTTTACCAAACTATCAACCTTAACCAATATTGCAGGCAATTCATTCTAAAGCTCTGCAACACTGTCCGTTTGTAAACTTAACGAGATTCAGCCTTTTATTACTCTCCACAATTGTGTATTTGTATAGCCTGGTTCTTTTAACTTCTGTAAGTGGAAATATATATCCTTTATTCATTTTACTGATTCCCTTCAGAGCCCTGTATCAGCTCCCCCACGATATCTCTAGTTTGCCAAGATTTGTAGTTCGCACTTTTTAAGCCGTTCTTTATCTTGTTTATTTATATTGATTGCCTTTTCTGAACCGTTTCTCTCCATTTTTCAAGTGTGACCTCCAGACCTGAACACAATAGCCTAAATGTAGATCTCCATGAGTGCTTAACCATTCTTGTGTTGAAGGTTCTTTCACCACCTGGTTCGAAATCCATCTTAGATTTTATAATTTCTTTCACAATTTTAAAAGTGAATGGCATGAAAGAAAAAACCAAACTCATCTACGAAATTCGATGAAGCAATTGACCCAAACGTATATGTTAGTTCAAAGGAATCATGTTTATACGCATTCCAGTCGTTTACAAGCAAACTGAATTTACACGAATAGCATTTCTACCATTAATGCTATGAAACCATGGCATGTTCATGTCAGAGGATTGTTGCTCAATACAATCCTTTGCCATTGAGATATGTGAGGAATGGAAGTACCAGGGAAGATTCTTGAAGTCGTTGGACTTGCAACATTTCCAGATTCAATGTTTAAACTTCTAGTGTTCACAGTGCCCTCAAGTAAAATCATGGGTTCAAGGATATGCCAAAAAAGCATGTCAATACCATTACACATCCACAAGCAGATTGTACTTTCGGTGCACAATAGGATGGCTCTAGTGTCTGGTGCGGTTTTCTTCATATGTGCCCTCTTCCATCGGTACTGAAGAACTTAAAGTGAACTGATCGTACCATATAGCTTGCTTTCAGTGCACCTGCTGTCTTGCCTTTACGTAGCCGTGCGGGGCGAAGATCAGTGGCTTGCCTGAAGGTCTCCTATTCTCGTACGGGTTTTCACATGTTTTGGATAGCAAGTACTGAAGCCTTGTCGTTTCCTGCATTAAATGCATAAGTTAATTATACATCCATCGTTTGGCAACGATTCGACGTCAAGTAACCCGCTCTATCACCTTAAAATTTCTACCATAGTTGCTTATGTTTTGGAATTTTTCCATTCGCTAATGACTCGAATGACGCTAGTCTTTGACCACTCGAAAAGCGCAGCCACAATCTCCTCTAATACTTGCTAAACACACACGAACAATCATTTCACGTTCGAAATCCATGTAATCCACAGGATTACATGGATATAAATTACAATGAAATTATGGATGAGTTAATTTTAGCGTACAGAGTTGGGATGCAAGATGTCGTTAAAGCTTTATTTCCTACAATCTCATTTAGACTTTTTCCTGAAGACTTGGGAGTGGTCTCTGATGAACACGGTGAAAGGTTTCATCAAGTTATTTCTCAAATGGAAGAAAAGAGACATGCGTTAGTGCAATCGTCGCATCATATTTATACGCAGTAAACTACCAAAGCAGATGAATTGGCATCGTTTTAATTATCTCATATTGTGAATACCTTCACGAGTTTCCATGATATTGCGCTACCTCAAATAAGTAACGCTTCACCAATGGAGAAGACTATTGTTATTTATTCTCGGCGGATACCACCATCCAGAAGGCACTGTTGGCCTACCATCGGTGGGTGGGCAGGTACTTTAGCGTTGCAACGGTGACACCCTAGTTAAAAAGTATAACTCCACAATATGAGATATGCCTGATGGTGTACAATAGTTTAAACTAAAAGACATCTTTTAGTGGAAAAAAAAGATACCAGGGAAAATGGAGGCCAAATATGTTGGCAGACAATTGTTGGAATCTCGTACGAGAGACACCAATGGACAATTCTAAAAGGCAAAAAACGACAAAATAAGTGTTTTGTTTTCAGATAAACATTTTTGTAAATAGAGTAAGTTTATAATAGACCCATTGTTAAATATTTACTACTGCATGCAGCATTTTCTTAAAATATATGAAGTCTTCTTTACTAGAAACTTAGTTTTTAACTTTAATCCCTTCTACCTTAAAATTTGTGAGTTTTATAGCAATAGGATTGCCATATTTGAATTCAGGAACGTCAAATCTACAAGAACCACCCTGCATTTTAACAAGGATTTTTATTTTGCCGACCAGTGTAATTGCTTCTCTAGTGACGAACACACTCCATACTTATTTCTCTGGGGGGTGTTGTCCTTGTCAAATAGTTACACTTTCTCCACGTAAATGGCAAGATCATTTTTCTGGTCGATAATCTACCGTCTTATTGGCAACTGCTCGTGATCTTTTAAAGAAAGCAGTGGTGGCTCGACAAACGATTCACATGTAAATTTTTCCATTAAATTGGTGCACCTTACCATACAAATCGGAACCCTAATCCTTCGAAGAGATTTCCTTCGTTTTTGTTAAGAACTGCTACCAACTGAAACCAGAATATGAAATTGAAAATAACTCTTCGTTTCTTTTCTAAGATAAGATGAACAAAGGGTTTATTCAGAAATGGACACCATTTCTTTCGTATAGGATTCACAATTTCTTGTATAAATAAAAACTAAATCTAGAATTAAAACTACGCTTTTTCTTATCATGCCCAACCGTTGGTTGATGAGAAAAAACTTAAAACCAACTCTAGTTCATAGGAAAGAGATTAGACATTTCTTTGGGCTATTATTTACACAAATAAATATTACATAAAAATTATTAGAATTATTATCATTTGTTTTCAGCAATGAGCGAACGCATACGTTTAAAACACATTTTTCTCAAAATAGAATGGTTTCAGCAATGATTTTTTTCTCGAATAGTAATATGTATTCAAACAATTAATGAAATAATTTTTTAAACTCTTCCATCACAACAACTTGCATATAAGGAGAACACTTTACTTTTCATATATTGTGTCGTGTCTGATAAGTTTTTTTTGTCATACAAAATTATACATCCACAAGAAGAAAACATTGTCATTGAGGAGAAAGAAATGGGAGGGGAACAGCGCCCATACTTCCCCAACAGAGATAAATCCAAGCCTTCAGCACTTCGGAAGCCATTTGATGGAACCACCAAATAAAAATAATGGCTAAATTCCTACAGTGAAATTTTCGTGGATTCCGGCGAAAAACTGACTATATCAAGGTCCTCCAGCAGGAGGACCTTGATGTAGTCAGTTTTGTTTTGCTTGCAGAGACATCTGAAGGCAAACGAAAACCCTTATTTTCATCATACGTAAGGACAGAAATGGGGATCAGTCATGCATGCTCGAAAGGAGCATATAAAATAAGGAGTCAATAAGAATCATAAGTGGAGTCAATTATGCTTGAAACATCCATCCGAAATACCTTTTAAAATGAGAACACCTGGTGGCCGTCGATATGGAAAAAGCATATGACACAAAGTGGAGAGTTGGAATTTTAAAAAATATATATATTAATAGCATAGGCCTTAGAGATCATCTCCCAACTTCTATTTAAAACTTTCTATCCCGTGGTTCGTTACAAGTTCGTGTGGGATCTAACCTCTCTCGGCCTGTTTGCCAGAAGGAAGGAGCACCCCTGGGATCAGCTTTAAGTGTTATGCTTTTTGCAATCAAAGTGAATTCCATTGCAGAACTAATTCCTCCAACTGTAAGCTGTGGCTTCTGCATTGATTATTTCAGCATATTTTCTCAATCCTGCAATATGAGATTATCGAGAGACAACTGCAACATTAGTTATCGAGAGACAACTGTAACATGTCATTGTTCATCTGAACTCATGGACAATGAATAATGGCTTCAAAATATCGCCAAAAAAGATCATTTTTTGAACATTTTTGCCGTAAGCGAAACCTTCACCCTGAACCTGAATTGAAACTTGGACAGAATGCTATTACAGTAGTTACTAAGTCTAGATTTTTGAGGCTTTTTTTTTATAGAAAACTGACCTTCCTACAACACCGTCAACCACTTACGAAGTGCACGAAAGCTCTGAATATCCTACGTGCAATTTCTTCTAATTCATGGCGTGCCGACCGATACACTTTATTGCTCGCCTATTGTGCACTTGTGCGTTTCAAATTAAATTACGGCCCCGAGTGACAAGCGAGTGACTAAAGCGATTCTATAGTGATTTGAAAGCGATTTTCTTAAAAGAGCGATTGATTGTAGTTGAACGTTAGTTTCTAATTTCCAAAGTTATATAATTTTGCTCTTCTAAAGTAAGAAGTCAGCTTACTCAACAGAAAGGAAAGCCACCTTTCTTCTTGTATATAAAACTAATCTACTAACACACTAACAACCTTATCGCTTGGTCACTGGTGGCACCGCTCCTGCCTCCACGTGACGGGGCTGGAAGCCTGGGAGGAGAAATCCACTCTCCCGGGACTAAAAGGAGCAACTATGGACAACACAAAACAGTCCTACTATGGATCTCTTGATCCAGATTCAAGTAGACATGACGACCATGATAATTTGAATAAATCCCATGCTAAGAGACAAAAAAAAGAAGGGACAGATTTTTCTGCTCCTCTCTTCTTAATATTACATTCCTCCACAGACCAACCATTGAGTAAACTCTCCCCATTTTTGATTCAGAAATGTCTCGAAAATGTGGCTGGGCCTCCAAAAATGGTTCGGCGACTAAGATCTGGAGACCTATTAGTGGAGATGAGTGAACACAGACATGCTGAAAGACTCTTGAAAATATCTACCTTTGGTGGAATTCCCACAAAGGTTACCCCACATGCTACCTTGAACTAATCTAAAGGGGTAATATCTGAATGGGATCTTCTAAATGTATCAGAGGATGAACTTGTCTCTGAATTAAGCAATCAAAATGTAGTCCAGGCAAAAAGAATTGTCATCAAAAAAGATGGAGAGCCTGTCCCTACACGAACAGTCATATTGACATTTAAGTCACCAAATCTCCCCACAACTATAAAAGCTGGATATCTCAGATGCCATGTTCGACCGTACATTCCCAACCCAGTCCGGTGCTTTAAGTGCCAAAAATTCGGTCATTCGCAAACTGTGTGCAGAGGTATAGTCAATTGTGCTTCTTGTGGTTCAAAAGAACACACACATACGGACTGCAATAATGAAACCCAAAACTGTCCTAACTGCCATGGAAATCATTCTGCCTTCTCTAAGGACTGTATCCAATGGAAAAGAGAGAACATTCAGAAGTATAAAATAGAGAACAAAGTGTCATATCAAGAGGCAAAGAAACACTTTGCAATCCCTACTAAATCATCTACATACGCCTCAGTTACTAAACAGCTATGCACAATATCAACTCAGACTGACTGCTCTGTCCCTCCAAATATCTCTATATCTGGTTGGGCAAAATCATTACTTACTTCATTAAAAGAACCATCTCCCTCAAAATATGCAACCCAAGAAGTAAATACGCCGGTAACAATACCTCCAGATAAGAATACCAATCAGCAACCAAAAGTACAAACTAAGAGCGCTGAAAGAACTGATACACACACATTCAGATCTGATACCATGGACACTGATGAAAAAGCAGATGAAGATGACACATTTCTTGAAATTCATCCAGAAGGTGACATTGACACAAGCAGACCAGTCTTCTCAAAGAAGGATAAAGGAAAAATAGACAGGCGTAAGCAAACTACCTCACGGAAGTCAGCAGACACTAGCTAAAACCAAACAATGGATACAGTTATACAATGGAATTGTCGTGGGCTCCGTGCTAACCTTGACGACTTTTACGATCTCCTATCTGAATACAAGCCTGTTGCACTATGCATTCAAGAGACAAATCTCACAAATGCAATATCTATGAAAATTAAGCATTACAATATGTATAGAAAAGATAGAAACTCATCTATTTTAGCTCATGGAGGAGTAGCACTCATAGTGAATTCTTCGGTACCCTCTAGACCTATATCCCTGCAAACTTCTTTAGAGGCAATTGCTGTCCGTGTCACCTTCGGAATCACAATAACATTAGTTTCATTGTATCTATCACCAAATCATACATACACCTTTGCTGATTTAGATAATTTAGTAATGCAAATACCTGCTCCCTTTTGTATTATGGGTGTCTGGAATGGCCATCACCTGCTATGGGGTTCTCAACATCTTGACTCCAGAGGACAGATAATTGAAAAAATTTAGACAAACATAACCTGACAATTTTAAACACTGGTGCTCACACATATGTGCATTTACCATCTGGCTCGACCTCTGCTATTGATCTTTCTACATGCTCTCCAGTGATATTTCCTCTCATAGACTGGACCGTTACTAATAACCCTCGCGGTAGCGATCACTTTCCTATCATCTATACTTTCTGTATAAGTTCTACTCCTCAGGACAACCTGGAAATTTACTAAGGCGAACTGGATTAAATACCAAGAAATAGCTCACTTAGATGCTATCTTCATAGCAACCCACACAATTGACTCTGCAGTAAGCTACATTACAGATACAATAATGAAAGCATCCGAGACTGCTATACCAAAATCATCATCCAAAATCCGGCTTCATCCAAAAATGTGGTGGAACGAAGCATGCAACAGCGCTAAAAAAGAAAGGAACAAATATTGGAATATCTTCCGAAAACATCCAACCACAGCTAACCTCCTACAGTTTAAGAGAGTCAGAGCTAAAGCTCGTCATATAAGACGGGAGAGTAAAAAAGAAGCATGGGTGCATTATGCCTCTACCATAAACAGATCCACGGATACTTCTACAATATGGAAAAAAATCAAAAGAATTAATGGTAAATACTCGCAGACAACTTCTATTCTACTTGTGAAAGGGAAAGAAATCTCTGAAACTACAGAAATTGCCAATGCCTTAGGTACTACGTTTGAAACGCTTTCAGCTGTTGCCACATATGAACCTGCATTTCAATCGCTAAAATCCCAGACAGAAAAATACAAACTAAATTTTAATACTGTCATCCTTCATTCTTATAATCTGCCTCTGACCATGAATGAATTGCGTAATGCACTTGCACGAGTGAAAAACAGTGCTCCAGGTCCCGACGGGATTTATTACACCATGATCTGTCATTCAAATGAGGAATCATTAACTGTACTCTTACAACTTTATAACAGAATTTACTTAGAAGAGTATTACCCCGCTAGCTGGTGCCATTCTTATGTGCTAGCCTTCCCGAAACCAGGGAAAGACCACACAGATCCCAAAAATTACCGTCCTATTTCTCTAACCAGTTGTCTGGGAAAAACATTGGAAAAAATAATTAACGCCAGACTGACATGGTTTTTAGAGACTCAAAACATTCTAAGCCCAAGTCAGTATGGTTTCCGGAGAAAAAGATGTACGCTTGATCTCATTATCAAGGCCGAAACAAATATCCGGAACGCGTTCCTGAGAAATGAACATCTAGTCATGGTATGTGTTGATATTGAAAAAGCCTTTGATACAACTTGGCGATACGGAATTCTTCAGGACTTGCATAAATGTGGACTTCGGGGTCATCTCCCAAAATTTATTAAGAACTTTCTAGGCAATAGATCCTTTCAAGTCCGATTCCACTCTTCATTATCTCGAGCATATGTACAAGAAGAGGGAGTTCCCCAAGGATCAGTGTTGAGCGCCACACTCTTTGCCATTAGGATTGATTCTATTACCAAGTGCATACCTAACACAGTTGACACATACTTGTACGCTGACGATCTTGCCATGTCATGTCATTCTAAAAATATGAGACTTATTGAAAGACAACTACAAGGCACCATTAACAAAATAGTCTCTTGGGCTAAGAACAACGGATATCGGCTTTCAAAACCAAAAACGACTGCTGTGCACTTCTGTCGCAAACGTTCTTTACATCCGGATCCAGACCTTCATTTGGATTCTCATTGTATTACTTTCCAACCTAGTATTAGATTTCTTGGTGTAATATTTGATAAAAAATTAAACTTCCTGGAACATATAAAACATATTCGTACAAGTTGTCTTAGAAAACTAAATATTCTCAGAGTAATTTCTTCTATGCCATGGGGTGCAGATCGTTACATCTATATCGCTCACTGATCAGATCCCGGTTAGACTATGGGTCTCCTGCATATGATTCAGCCAGGCCAAGTGTATTGAAATGGCTCGATCCTGTACATCACAGTGCATTAAGAGTTGCACTGGGGGCTTTTCGCACATCACCAATCTTAAGCCTCTATACCGAAGCCTATGAACCACCGTTACACCTTAGGCGAGAAACTCTACTACTAAATTATGCAGCTAAAATCAGCAGTCTCCCACATCATCCCATGTGGCAATGCCTCTTCATGCCAAAATGGAGAGAAATCTATCAAACTAAATGGCGTTACAACAAACCATCTGGCATTCGGCTTCAAGCTTTGATCACAAGCTGGGGCCTGAAGTTCTCTAACACGCTCCAGGATACTAGCACTGAAACCCAGCCATGGCTTTCCATGGCTCCAGTACATATTGATAGACTTTTTCAGCAATGGGGAAAGAATAACATTCCCGATATCAACATTAGACAAATACATATGGCTCACTCCACCGAGTTTAGCAGCTTCATTCAGCTATACACAGATGGATCCAAAAATGGTAATAAAGTTGGTACAGCTGTAGTACTACCAAACTGCACCATCTCCAGACAGCTTCCACCAGAATGCAGTATTTATACCTCAGAGCTATATGGTATTCTACTAGCCCTAGAGAATATAAAAGAAGCCTCATACGCTAAATCCATCATATATACAGACTCGTTGAGTGCTGTTAATGCTCTACAGGGTAAATCCTTCCCTAGTCATCCTCTGATACAGAAAATTTTAGCTCAGTTATCAGCACTTCATGGACGTGGACAGCTCGTAATATTTTGCTGGATCCCTGGACACGTTGGAATCCAAGGAAACGAGCAGGCAGATTTAGCTGCAAAAATTGCTACAAATGTGATGCCATCTAATTTCAGGACTCCTTATAGTGATCATAAGTCCTTTATCAAACAGACATATAAAGAAGTATGGACACGCATGTGGAAAGATCAGAAAAATAATAAACTTTTTGAAATCAAGAGAGAACCTAAACAGTGGCAATCCAGCATGAGACGAAACAGAAAGGAAGAAACTATTCTAGCCAGATTACGCATTGGTCATACTTTCCTCACCCATAGCTATCTACTAACAAACAATGACCCTCCGCAATGCAGTAATTGTTTATGCCCACTAACAGTAAAGCATATCATCATAGAATGCCCGCAATATCAAAAAGAACGGAAAACAGCTTTTTCCTCTAATTTTCATAATTACAATAATTTAACACTACAGTGTGTTCTAGGAGATCGAGAGAACATGGATGACATTTTTCTTTTTCTAAAATTTATTAATAAATATCACCTTATCTGAACCACTATCTCCTGTAAGAAAAACGAAGGAAATATCAGACAGTAATTAGTGCATTATAGCCTAAGTTGCTGATGCACCAATAAATTTAACAAACAACAACAACAACAAATTAAATTACGGGTCCCAAGTATACGTATCTGCTAGACGTAGCGTACTCTGACGGCTAGATCCCATCCATCATCAAGAGATCTATATTGTAATTGGAGCATTTCAAACATCTGTCCAGATTCTTTATGTTGAAGCAAATGAACCATCGTTATCACCTCGCCAGAAGAAGTGATACACCATTTATCATTCTACAGTTCAGTTTATATATAACTGTCTCTGGTGGCACCCAGACTGATGTACATTGCCACCTATATTCGTGTATCCAAATGGAACATAAAAAAAAAGACCACTTATCCTCCAGGGAGCAGGCACCACCAGGACACCACATCCCGGTGTCCGTCCCCGGCACGTTCATCTACTATACTGTCTGTGTAAATATCAAAAAAATCCCGCACCCATCATAGTAGTGCAAGTCTGATGGATGCCAGCTTCTCCCGCTTCTAGGCTGCCCATACCCAGGAGCCAGCAAAGTATCACTCTACACGACGCTTCATATTGAAATCCTTGCTAGACCACCCCACGTGGACATCCGTTTTTGAGTCATATTGGTAAACTCTATACAACAATCGCCAGACTGCTAATCATCCATTTCGGTATCCATATCCCACTGCTACTCAGCGATTTGGATATTACATTAGACAATGTTGGTCCATCACCAGGGTTTTGATTACAAAAAGGAATTTCATGAGCATAGGGAATTTTCCTTTTCCGAAATGAGACAATTGTGCTGACAGTTCCACTTCACCATTGATTATTGATTGAAGAAATTTCATTTTCTCAGGATGTAATCTTAACGTGTGCCACAAATTTTAAACCCATCGTGGAATATATATATATCAAGGTATCAATCGACATTTATGTTAACACAACTGTCTGTAATTGATAAAAACAAACAAACAAACAATTTATTGCACTGCTAGGGATGCGCATCTCTGCAAAGCTCTGAAATTGCGACTGAAAGAGGATTGTTATACAAGTTCCAATTAGAGGTAGTCCCTGAGGTTTGTCACAGACTTTTTTTTCAGTATGGTAGGGTAGGTCGTACTACCTAGCAGCCCAAAACGTCCATGGAACTGATTGCATCTCTCTCTCTCTCTTGGTATAAGCCCATGACAAATATTGCTTTCTCTGTATCAAAAAACGTTTTCACTTTCTGAATTACTTTTCTTCTTAACAACTACTCACTCTACAAATCGAAAGTCCGTCTTATCATGGAAACTTGAGAGAAGTTTTGGTGGCACCACCGAAACCTTTCTCAAGCTTCTTGACTCCATTAAAAGGAGGGGCTGCCAGGACCTTTCTTTTTAAAAGAGAACCTTTCTCTTACAGAGTCTCTCCACGATCACTCTCTCATAGACGTCCATTTTACTTTCTGCTGCATGCCTTTTCTACAGATGCTTCCATAGACACTGTTCTTCTGAATGGCATGTGTAATTCACCACTCTCTTCCAAACCACTCCGAACGCGAGTCTCAGCATCCATTTACCGTTCAACTCACAAAACCAACTTTCTCGCTACCTCATTTACCCTTTCTACTTTTGTCCTCTGGTGCAACCTTCCTTCACATGTATTTTCAGAACTATAATCTATATAAACTTATGTTGTTAGTTCAGAACAATTAAGGAAATCTGCGTTTTTTTTAAATTTAATTGTTACATGAAAATTATCTGATAACTTAAACATTTTTAATTCATAAAGTAAAGTTAAATTGGGAGCTTTCTGTATTTCAATGACTAATATTACATACTGTTCAACCCTTTGCACTTCTCCCTGCACATTGGAAATTAAGAAAGGCACTACGTTGCTTCTTTTAATCCAAAGACAAACATACATGGCGAAATAAAAATGTCAGTGAGGAGTTAAGTGATATCTCAATATGATTGAAATACCATTACCATATATTATTATTATAGTTGTTAAATATTCCACACAGGACCTAAAATAAATACTAAATATGGCAGTCAGGTGCGTAGTACATGAGCAGGTTGATCGATAGGATTCTTCAACCCCCTCTCATCGACCGATATCTTTAACCGCCTAGTAAACTTATTTCAAGTTAGATCAAATTTTATTTGATATTCTTTATTTTTTGGAACAAAAAGGCAAACATGGTAGACTGTTTCTTCCGAGGATTGCCACGGTTGTTATTACAGAATCTGTTATCGGTCTTGTTAATTAACTAATAATTCTAATAGTTGAAGTAGCAATATAATGCCGACCGGGCTAGCCGAGTGGGTAAAGTACCTGCCCGGCAACCCAAAGGTCGCGGGTTCGATTCTCGCCTCGGGCTTGGATCAAAGTACTGCAAAAACCTTGGGAGGTGCAATATGGCCACAGAAGCCGATGCGCCAAGAACTACCAAATCAAAAAAAAAAAATCAAAAGCAATATAATATACGTTTCCCTTTTTTATCGAAAATTTAAATTAGTTTCGTAAGTTCAAGCATTACTCGAAGTAAAAGTCGACACTAAATTTTGAGCTTACGTTTCATTAGATCCAGGGATGCTTTTAAAGATAAATTGAGATTCTGCAACCCTCCGTCATCCACCCCACAAAGCTATTTATATGAAAATGTCTTCAGGGATTATTTGAGAAGGAAAAAATGGATACATGCTGAATTTTAATCTTGTTTTCTTGGTCTCTATAGCAGTTTTAGCAACAGTTCGATTTCATTAATAAATAAATCTTTATTTGTCCTACCAATCTAAATAAAGTGTTACTTTGGTGATTGCAAATTCCCTTCACGGCAATAAATGCCAGGGGATTTACATATAATACAACATAAAGGAATAGAAAAAATATAGTGATTAGATTTACACTTCACTTCTGTCTAGGGTCCTGCTAGTTAATGTGCAAATTGCTCAGTATAACAACATCGCCATCGAATACACTATACACGTGGTACACTTGCTTACATAATCACACCATTGAATACACACAACTGTTCAAACAGCGCACAGAACTGTTAGCCAACAGTAGCCTCAGCAAACCACATCCCGGGATTTTTTTCTGCACTTCAGATCTTCTGTTAGCTTTTCGAGATCTTTCCAATTTGAGATGAGCAGTAGATTCATTCAAAAGCCCTGGCTGGTATGAACCTATCAGCCATCTTCAATCTGTTGCCTTTCATCCTCAGGGACTTCGTGCCATCTTAAGGCAGGATGGGCCACTCACAAATCTGCCAGAAGCACGGTGAGGATATCGGGCCCGTCATCATCTTTATAATAGTTATCAGTCGTTTTCAGGCAATGATGCCTGGTTAACGCTGTAGTCTAGTCAGCAAGATGCGTGGTCCTTAACTGTTGGGGGGATTGTGTTTATTTTTAGCACACTTCAGCAGCCAGAATTCAGTGGCATATAATCTCCTAATGCGAGTAGGGGTGGTCGAAGCCCACAATTCAGCACCGTACAATGTGGCAGAGTACATCGTTGTTCTTATGTATCGTGCGGTTGTCTCACGTACCATAGGTGTCATTTGGATGTCCAACGTAGAGAGTTCAACCTCTTTATAAATAAGTCAATATGCTACGTGAACGTAAGTTTTGTGTCAAATATTATCCTCAGATCTCTGAGTTGTGACAATTGGGATATTCATTCCATTTATTTTTGGATGTTCAATTGTTGGTGATTTTTTGAGAGAGTACACCATCATTACGGTCTTCTGCGGATTTATAGCCAGGCCTTCAATTCCCCACCCTAAGTTACAGAAATGTTGCAATAAATCTTGCGTAAATTATTTTGAATATTCATCGGGAATTTACTACCAGATATCATGTCGGTAGGGTAACAAATATCCGTTCCTCCTAAAAACAAACTTCTACACAAATCTCATCCTGCAGTTACTCGTTATTAGGCGTTAAGGTTTTTGAAACAATCCTTGACACAGTACAGAAGTTTAACCACTTCAGTGGTTAAACTTCTGTACCAAATGTAACAAAATACGCATGTTGTGTAATTTGCTAGTATTAGTTTTCATTGATTCAAACCTTTATGAACTTTAAAATTGAGTTCTTTGAAAGCTTTAACCTTTCAAAGAACCCCCATTTCCTCTCATAGCAGCATAGCAGCGAAGTGGATAGTCTCTCATCCCCCCCACCATGTGGAAAAGTGCTTCCGTCGGTACGATGAAAGGATATTAAATTATTATTTTAAATAATAAAAAATTGGTTTTTTAGTGATAATTCTAGACCTGCATGGATGAGATGCTCTAGACGACAAATTTCGGGTCGTTATTCGCCCTCAGAGAACTGAGTTATGGACTAGTCTTCCGAAGCAGTGAGCTTTAATGCTAGCAGTACTCTTGAAATCCTGGTTCACGATCACTTAGCAACAGCAGGAGATCCACATCCTCAACTTGTTCTATTTGAATAATTTTCAGACCGGCATGTGCTAATATATTTTAGAAATGCCATATTTTACATAAGTCACACATGTTACTGGCGCGATGTAATATAATACTGTATATCGGAACATTATAATATAATATACGCTGAGTGATCACTGAAATGTGACCAAATTCCATTTTGGGTCACTGTTCGCCTAGGCTTTGACTCCACTATATGTCCGAAATTGGCCATGTTGCTACGTGTATATTGTCTGTAAATTGCGTGTTTTGAGGTCGAATTTTTATTTGCTGATAGAAAAACCCAGTTTCGGGGGAGGAGACTATATTGACCTCGTCTGAGACCGATAAACTCGGCCACGTTTTGAAAAAGATCCATAAAAATTTGGAAATCGAACTGTCTTTTCCACCGGCGTGTGGGGAGGACGTCGATCCCACCAACTGTGCTACCCACGAGGGCCTATATGTCTGAAGACGCCCATAGGGATCTGCAGCCATGCTGCCTGCAAGGCTTTCCAGAATGTCATAATAGATGACGGTTGAGTGTCCCCTACGCCTCACTCCCCATTCCAAAACATTCCATAGAGTGATATACTGTATATCAAGATGAGTGATATATATCACTCTTTTCCTCGAACCACCTTTCACAGTGCAAGCCCGATCACGCAGAGCATTATCCTCTTAGACGATCCATTTTCTGTCCGGAAAAAAATGCAGCATAGGGGGCACATGGGCTTCTAAAAGCTGCCAATAGATCTCACCAGTGAAACATTGGATATGTCACCTGCTGAATATTGGGTACCGTGCACGATGGGTCTTGGACTCGTGTTGCTTGTGCCACGCACGAAGGCAACCGTGTGCTGCACAAGCAACATGTATTTGCACCAAATATTTGGACTCATCTGACCAGCACACTGGTTGGACACTCCTCCAGTGTCCAACCAGAATGCTGTGATGTCAACATGACCAGCGTCATGTTGACATCACAGCATTCGAGGCCGACAATGATCGGTAGTGAGAGGGTCTCTTTCTTGGGTCGAATCATTTAAAATGCTGTTGGTGGGAGGTGGTTTAACCCATTTGGCACCATTCTTTGTGCGCTTTAACCAAGGGGCCGTGAACAGCCGACATGACATGTCGTTCCCGATATGGAAGCATCCGACGCATTAGCTACCACAATCATACCCATTTGAAACTCCGTGATATCTTTACTACGTCCCATAACTGCTACTTTAGCACTTTGACCCGTTCAACCATATGCAAATTACACTGCTCTAGCGTACGAAGCAGTGTAATTTGCATCGGCTTTTTATGCTGCCAGCCATGCGATACGGTCCATAACGAAAAGGGGGGGGGGGTTAAACAACTGTATAAAAATATGTGTAACCATAAAACTTTAACTGGCAAAGATACTAAAGCGTTGATGTATCAAGCCACAGCCTTATAATAATATGTGTACTTGAAATTCATGAAAATACTACACAATTCGCAAACACAATTATATCGAGTTGCTGATATAAGTCGGCAATTGTGGCTTTAAGTCTTATCCAAGGATCATAAATAATGCTAAAATCTTTGCTCTGTCACTTTTTAGATTTTCACAACGTGAATTTCCATCGTACATCATGAATATTTTTTTCTTAGAATAAAGTTATTGGACACATTTGGAATAGGGTAATGTTATTGTCAATGCAAATTGTCCAAGTATGCAGAATTTTTGTAATGTTTCCTTGAACATGTTTGCCATCGCACTAACGTATTAAAGGATTGCACACACATGCTTTAATCTGCATAAGAATAACTGAATATATTTTGTTAGTTTTGTAGGTATGAATCAAATTCTGAGCAGAAATAATTTTATTTATTCTTCAATTTAAATCAAAGCGACGAGCTCTGCGTTACTAACGTTTCTTCAGTTTAGTATATTCTGAATAAAACAAAATACATCTGCATTTATTTATGTGAATTTATTACTTAAAATGCAGTGTACTAGGCTGAAACGAAATAACCGCGAAATCAAGCAACAGTAGAAACATTCTGTGCTTAAAAAATAATAATCGGCAGATATTTATATCTGACTTTATGGGATAAATATTTAACCTTACGTTTTTAAGAGTGCCAAGATATGTTTTTGGTTTTCCAGTGTTTTCCTAGGGTGAATACTAGCTTTTCCAAACTTTCTCTGTCGCAACGTTACTGCTCTCCTCGTCTGACCGATTGGCACCGTTCCTGCCTCCACGTGACGGGCTGGTAACCCCGATAGAAGAAAGTCCCTCTCTTAGGGCCAAAGGAACAACCATGGATCACGATACATAACCACCACTAGAGCCAACAGGCTATCAACATACTGAAACCCGCAGAACTGGACCATGACCTCACTTTTCCCGAAAGAATGAGAACGGATTTGAACAAATTAGTAACACCAGCTTTCCTAATAACGCATACCTTATCAACCCAGCCGGTAAGCAAGCTTGGTCAATAAAATGATAAAACGACTGCAGTCAGGAGATTTACTGATTTAAACCACGCTTACGAGACTTCCCGAACTACTATTGAAATTGCCCTCTGAGAGGAATCCCAGTTAAAGTCAAGCCACATAACACACTGAATTCTTTTGATAAGTGTGTGGGATTTATTGAACGTCACCGAAGAAAAATAAATAGTCATAGAATTTCAGGAACGAAAAGTAACAAAAGCAAGACGTATAATGATCCGGAAGGACAATAAACCAGTTCCAACACGAAAAAAACCATATTGATCTTCAGTATACCTAATTCGCCAGCCGAAGCAGGCTATTTGCACTGTCTATACATAAAAAATCCCTTAAGATGTTTCAAGTTCCAAAAATTTGATCGCTGTAATAAAACATTCAGAGTGGAAACCACATGTCCTAATTGTGGGTCAAAAACCATTCACAAACAGTGTGTTCCAAAGTCTCTAAAATATCCAAATTGCAACAGCGATCATCCAGCATACTCGAAATCATGTGACCTGTGGAAATCGGAAAGAAAAATACTTTTGTATTTTTCTTTGCAAAAAATCTTTTCCTTCTCTAATCTTCTCCTACCCAAACTACAAGCTGTTGCGACTCAAACAGATGTATCAATCCCGCCTACCGCATCCATTGCAGAATGGGCACGTTCTGTACTATCGATAGATCAACCTACTTCCAAATCCATTTAATTGCCAAAATAAATAATACCCCAGTACAGTTCTACCTAAAACAATACCAAGCGATAAAATATCAAAGAAATCACAAAGACAACACGCCATTGAATTACCACAATGAAATTCTAACAGCATGACCACTGAAGATGCAACCGTGCAAGATGAAACAATCCTTGATCTTCATTCAAAAATGACATGGAGACCCGATGTTCACCTATTCAAAATGATAATTCAAAAGAGAGTACAGATTCTGGACGCTCTTTTTTCATTATAAAAGATTAGACCAAATATAATCATCAAAAGCAAACTGCTCACATGAACCAGACTCGCCTTCCCTTTTCAAAACCAAATAATGCAGTACATTGTATAATAGAATTGCAGTAATATGATGATATCTATGATTTAATCTCCCTATATAATTCTGTGACCTTTTGCTTGCAAGAGACTAATCTAACCTTCCCCGTTTAACTCTTAACTCCAGGCCCCGAGTGACAAGAGATTTTTCTCTGCGACTCAAAGTGATCTTTGAAAGTGATATAGTTCTATTTTTGTTGCGCAGTTTTCTTCTGTTTTGTTCACTTAAAGTAGTTCTTTGCTTAAAAAGGCTTACGTAAGAACATAGAAAGGGAATTTACCTTTCTTTTTTAGTATTTATATTAAATACTAACTTACTCTACTAACCTTAATAACCGCTTGGTCACTGGTGGCACCGCTCCTGCCTCCACGTGGCGGGGCCGGTAATCTGAGAGAAGAAAGTCCTTCTCCCAGGGCTAAAAGGAGTAAACATGGACACTAATGACTTCCCACGATTAGAGCCAAAGAGCTCTCAACATGACAACTACGAAACTGATCATGACTTCTCATTGTCGAAAAGACTAAAAAAGGATGCAAACAAGCAGGAACCTCCAGCTTTCCTGATCATCCATTCTCTGTCTTCACAACCTGTCAACAAGCTCTCCCCTTTCATCATACAACGATGCCTTGAAAATGCAGCAGCATCTCCAAAAATGGTGAAACGTCTTCAATCTGGTGACTTGCTAATAGAGACCTCTCACCCAAGACATTCTGACCTCCTGTTAAAACTTACACTTTAAGTGGAATTCCAATTCAAGTCACTCCACATAACACCCTTAATTCTTCCAAGGGAGTGATCAGTGAATGGGACCTATTGAACGTTTCTGAGGAAGAAATAATCCAGGAACTAAAGGATCAAAATGTAACTCAGGCCAAGAGAATCATGATACGAAAAGACGGCACCTTAGTCCCAACACGTAGCATAATTTTAACCTTTAGTTCACCGAATCTACCATCCTCAGTAAAAAAACAGGCTGTTTAAACTGTCGTGTTCGGCCCTTTATCCTGAATATTCTGAGATGCTACAAATGTCAGAAATTTGGCCACTCCCAAACAGCATGCCGTGGAGATGGAACATGTCCAAACTGCGGTTGCAAAACTCATACTCAATCTGAATGCAAGGCACAAACTCCGCAGTGTCCTAATTGCAAGGGCAGTCATCCAGCTTACTCCAAAGATTGTGATCTCTGGAAGTTAGGGAAAAAAATACAGAAATACAAGACTGAAAATGAAGTATATTTTCAAGAAGCTAGAAGACAAGTAAAATCAAGCATTCCAAAAACCACTTACGCTTCGGCTACCCATAGTCACAAATCAGTAGCATGTCAAACAGAAGTGTCAGTCTCTCCCGACAAATCGATCTTACTGATCGCCGACTGGGCTCGATCAGTACTATCGACTCAGCCTACATCTGAATCACAGTTGGTGGATCAAAGTAATAATACGCCACTCACAATTCCAACTCAAAACCTAACCCACAGTAAAGTGGCAGAAAAATTGCATCAATCAGATCCTGTGGAGGTGAAACAATCAACAAGCATGGATCCTGATGATATGCCCAAATAAGAAGATTTCTTGAATTACATGCAGATGGAGATATGGAGGATAAAAATGATTCAGGACGCCCTAATTTTTCCAGAAAAGAAAAATCTAAACCTGACCGTTATAAACAACCCACGCATAAAAAGCAGACAGATTCATCTTCCTCTTACAAAACCAAATAATGGAACGTATTATCCAATGTAACTGTAGAGGTCTTCGCAGTAACATAGATGATATACATGAATTAATTCATCACTATAAACCTCTTGAAATGTGCTTGTAAGAAACTAATTTGACATCTCTGGTCTCAGTTTAAATCAAAAATTACACTGTATTCAGGCAAGACAGGGCTGACTCCAATAACGCTCATGGAGGAGTAGCAATAATCGTGGATTCAAGCATCCCCGCCAGAAGTATTCCATTACAAACATCCTTAGAAGCCGTCGCCACGCGTGTTGTTAATGGTATTACTCTGACATTGGTTTCCATTCATCTTCCGCCTAATCATCAATATATTATTCAGGAACTTGAAGATCTTGTTATGCAGTTACCATCTCCATTTTGTTTACTAGGAGACTTTAATGCACATCACCCATTATGGGGTTCCCCCACCTCAGACAGACGAGGTAAGCTTATCGAAATGCTGATCGATAGACAGAATTTAACATTACTGAATACTGGGTCTCCTACATATGTGCATCTCCCTACGGGCTCAACATCTGCAATAGACCTTTCCATTTGTTCCCCAATCCTCTTTCCAAGTATAGATTGGATATCTCTGAGTGACCCTTATAGTAGCGACCATTATCCGTTAATCTGCAAAATTCAAACATCCTATTCCTTTCCAACAGAAAGTCGAATTAAATGGAAAAATTTCAAAGGCTGACTGGGCAAAATACAGATCGCACATCTCATTTGACAACGATATCATTCAGTCCGGTTCCATCAATAGTGATACTGAGTACATCACGAATCAAATGCTGGCAGCTGCATCCGTCACCATTCCTCAATATCAAGCAAGAAATAGACGAAAAATAAATTACTGGTGGAATGAAGATTGCAACAATGCAAAAAAAGAGAAAAACAAAGCATGGAACCTTTTCCGCAAATATCCTACCACCTCCAATCTTATTAACTATAAACGGCTCAGAGCCAAAGCTCGCTGTATCAGACGCAAAGCAAGAAAAGAAACTTGGATTTACTATTACCATTCCAGAAAATGTATTTTTCACTCCGCCACGATTGCAAGAACCCTTATCGCTTACCATCATTATTGGAAATAATGCAAAGCTGGATGAAATGTTTGCCTTCCTTAAGCAAACACGAATACATGATGACGAAAAGGACCGAATTATTATGTAGAATTATAATTTTGGCACATTTTGGCCTCAGCTGCACTTGTGCCGATCCACCATACATTCATACAACCACCACCTTTCGTAAGGTACAAAAAGAAGCTTTTTTTCGGTTAAATGCTTCGATGTCGATATATGTTTTAGAATAAATGTTGAAAGGCAATCAATTCTAGTGGGTTTTGAAGGAAAATTTGTTGGATTATCTGTGCTGCACTAGAAAGAGCTTAGACAGATCCCGAATTTTGTAATTTTTTCCAGCTACATTTTTACTAAACGAGGAATATAACAGAGTATATATCTCGTAGTCATGACAGTGTTTAGTGCTATGTAACAGTAAGCACGCAAAGAAAACATATTTTCAAGCGTGTGCTTATGCTTTTGTAATCACGCAACGGACAGCTTGTTTATAAATAATATAGTGATGGAAGTCGTATACCTGCTGTTTCAGCGCTTGTGTACATCGTAGAGAATGTAGTGGTCCAGAACAGCTTCTGTTTTGGGAGCTTATGTAATTTGTGAAAAATCAAATGTTCCTATTAGTTTCTTTTATATTCACGCAGCAAAAAGGTTTTTGAAGTTTGATGTACATGACTTTTTTTTCTGGCTGAAAAACTCGTACAAAGGTTAATTTTGTACCTCTTTGGGAGATAACCAAAGTCCATTTTTTGTAGACAACAGAGTTGACGTGTTGCTATGTTACTTTTTCTCTAGTGCATCCATTAATGTAGAATATATCACGAATTATATTTTCTCTTGTTTGTGAATTTATCATGAATGTTTATCATTATTATTACGTTGTATAACAAACGTTTATAAATGTAGTATTTATTTGCATTTTTTATGTTTTTTTATGAAGTGGGTATGCCGATTTTGAAAATGACCATATCACATTTATTAAAATTTCTGAGCAGAATTTGGTATTAACCTTTCCTACAAGTGAAAAAGCCAAACATATCACAAATTAGTAGAAACCACCCTTGGGTTAATTAAAAATATTTAAATGTGTTTCTGATCATCCTGGACCAAGAACCAGATATAGTCTCCCATCATAGCTTCATTTCACCTTCCTTGATACGTCTTCTCCATTGAATCTGTGTCCTGGTGGAATCTCTCTCCACGTTCTCTATTAGTTTCAAATTTAGTTTGAAAAAATACAGATTAGGGTGTAAGTAATGGAGATCGATTGATATTCTGTATTCCACCATTTTTCCGAAGTTTTCAATCAATTTATAATTTCCACTCTCAATGTTATCAAAAAAAAAGCCATTCACTACAAGGCGAAACGACTGCCACCTGCCAGGAATTTTCCCCAACATCAGTCGTTTTATCATCGAGTTCATGTACAGCTAATATCTGCTTAGCTAGTTCCAATAAATATACCACCTTTCAGTTTAAACTTCAGTATCAGACCATGTTGGAAACACAGATGGCACATGCTTGAAGATGTCACAATGAGGATCGAGTGCTTTAAAAAATTGTCAGTCCCAATTTGGCAGGGTGGTAGAAGCAGGACCTCTTCGTGAAGACAAATGATTGTTTAGTACATTGTGTTCGCCAGGCTACAACCCAATTCGCAACTCGGTGCTGATATATTTCCCTGCTGTCTCAGAGTCGAAATAAGCAAAGAAACTAAGTAAACCAATATTGAAAATCCAAAAGAACCCAGACATCTTTAAGTATATATCTCGCAGTCATGACAGTGTTTGGTGCTATGTAACAATCCTGACTGTTAGTTTCAGCACCAAAAACAGATAAGAAAGTGCAAATATAAACGAACCTTTTGTTACAAACCAAGAAGCCGCGATCATGAACACCTTTAGCATAGTCAGGGTGAGTTCCTCGACCAATATTAATAGCCAGACATAACAAACACACACAAAACATCAGGAGAAATTATTATATAACAATTTTTTATTCTACTATACCTATGGAAATTTTCCATCACAAAAGCATAAAAGAGGAATCGCCAGCTTTTACAAGAAATTGTGTCATGCGTATTTTGCTATTAGAATTGGTAACCAAATTAAGCATAGACCCCATATTATGTTCGAAAATGTGAGGTAATTGGTTAATGGTAGACGAAACCTTGTGAGGTAATTGGTTAAGGGGAGACGAAACCGAGAGACCACATTGGATTGCAAATCTTCGATTTAATGTCCCCTCACAGTGGTGAAACAGAAGTCACCTCAAACAATATAACAACTTATACAAGCTAAACTGAATTCTTTGGTAGAATTCTGAGATTCAGTCTGAGTAAACAGAATCTAACCGCACATTCCGTTGTCTGTTAATTCAGTGATGCAGTGCCCGACTTCCCACAGAAACCGCTATCTGAGGAAGGGGACATGCATTTTGAATTACAAATATTACTATACGTAAAAGTTTGCTGTTTATTTATAGTGCAGAAATTGGAGAAACTCAGGAGACAGTCTTATAAAGTTACTCTTTTAAAAAAAGAAAATTTATCTGCTAACACCTCAAAATTAGTATAACAGAGGATGCGAGACGTGTAAAGTTGCATTGAACTACTTGTACATATTCAACAGGTTGGACAGCTGTGCTTAATTTATGTCCACCTAGAATTAAATGGGATTTGCATCTCATCCTTCCTGGATACCTGCTTTCCTAGTAGGTTGATCTTTTTCACGTTCTAGTGAAGTACTGGCATGGTAATGGTTTTTCATCCTGCAAATGGAAAAGCTGACTAGAATATCCACGCGATTTAAAACTGCATATACTGACTTCTTGTGTTCTTAGCTGTATGAGTTCATTCGCAATCCAAAGTCGGCTATTAAGAGTGGATTAATTTTTCTTGTAATAAAGTATAGAGCATTTCATATTTTGTAACACTTATTAACCTTTCGGATGCAAAGGTAAAAAACACTTTACGTTTACATTGAGTCGCTAATTGAATTAAATGCTCCTTTATTTTACATTTAAGCGGTCTTTCGATGAAATGTCTGTGAACATTTATAATATCCGGATCCCAAAATTAGCCTTTAACTACAAACCTACAGACAAGAGAGAGAGAGATGTGGGTCGACCAAGACAACGATGGCGAGATCAAGACCACCTTCAAGAGTTACAATGGAACAGGTCTTAAAATACCTAAGCCGGACCAAGTTCATGATGATAATGATGCCATTTATAATATTCACAGATGTAAAAAAATAAATGTTTCTGTCAGTAATTTTCAGTGATTATGGGCGTCTTGAAAATACTCTCTTCTGGATGGATGGTTGTAAGACAGATGTATGGAGGTTTACCTTCAGCGAGTGGGTGGTTGACTTTTAGAACAAACTTCCGTCTGTTGCTGTGGAAGTGGGTAGTTTGAATAAATTCAAGGAAAAACTAGACAATCTAGAACTACACACTGCGCGCATAATTTACAGTTATGGTTTATTGATTCCTCATAGTCTTGACTCTTACACGCTCATTCAAGACAAAGAAATCACGACTGGGCTTTGAGGCTTTTCTTTGCCTGTGTTTGAATCCTCTTAAAATTAATACAATCGAGAAGGTTAGTGAATGAAATATAGCCTTAGCCATGGTCAAATGGTAGGGTACAGTAGTGCATGCTATTGAGTTTAGCGTGTTTCTAGCCCATATGAACGTTATTTTTAGCATACACTTTTTACAGTTTTATTATTTATAGTTTTAATATTAATTAAAATTGTTTTACAATTTGAAATTTAATATATAATGTTAATATTTACAATTTTATTATGTTTTATTATACGGTTACTCTTAAATTAAAGGAGTTTCCAAAGATGGATCTGGCGCTATATGTGCCTTCTAATCCCATTCCCAGTCATAATCTAAAATAAAAAAATAGCGATTCGTCCAGCGGCATTTCAACGTAGTAATTAAAATTAAATCAATAAATTTGGTCTTCTTACCTACCCTCGATTTCAACCATGGAGACTTTCTACTCGTATTGAAGACCGAGCACTTAGACTTGAGCTTCTGTTTAATTTAGAGACATAACCGTTATCCTCATTTTTGCCCAAATTGCTAATATATTTTTAAACTATCTTACGTTCGCTGGCCAGTAAGCCTCAAACAGCTGACCTGGCGGTGCCTCACATTTTAAACATATAACGAATTCGCCTATTTTGTTGATGGTACACAATTTAAAAAAGATATTAGAACGGCATTTGTTCCTAAGCTGAACATAAAAGCCTCAAGCCTAGTTTTAGTTTGATAAATAAGAGCCTGTTTGTCGTCGACTTGATATGAATGGACACCACAGTTATGCCTTGCCTCGTTCAAAGTTACTGATCTCTTACGCTGAAGAGACACGCACTGATTTTATTCTTCTCGATGGTCTCTAATTCTTTCAAAGTCAGTGTATTTTTATTATCGACAGATAATTCAAATATTTTCAGAAAATACACTAACTTAACCAAAATAGCCTATCCATTATTAAAAATATAAATCAGCGCAGCTTACCTCTAAGTTGAAGTAAAGTATTGCTGATGTAAATATGTGGTCAAAGAGAAATATTCAACTACGGTTTTTCAATACTTGCAACATTCCAGTTGGCTATTGCAACTGTCATGGAACTGGAATTCCAGTTGGCTATTGTTGGAGCCACCAAGTGCAACATTCCAGTTGCACTTGGTGGTTCTAACAGTGGTTATTTACAGAAATCTTTGCATAATCTGTCGGGGTTAGTATTAACTAAACTTATTAATGGGTCTCAATTATTAATGCCCTGAATCGGTTTCAATTTTTAGGATATCCGAGAGAGATATCAAATCCTAATGCAGTGTCCCCAATAAATCATTCCTTGACAGTCATGGATGTGAAGTAATTTTCACTTTTTGTTAGGCAACTAGGTATCATAATGCCATAAAGAGAATACAAGTAATATGTTGTTGCTCAAGATTCCCAACTATCCTCCTGAGATCGGTCTACCATATTTAACAGAATGTTCGGAAACCATCTTTCTTCACTTTCTGTCAGTCCTCATTCCTGTTATTATTTTACGCTTCTTGATGCGAAGTCGCTTTTCGTAGCTCAGTATAACGAGATTTAAGATTAGTTTGCTGCGTGGCTTCTCCCTGAAGTATTCATGTACTTCAAATGAGAACTAATTTCCGTTGGAATCGTCAATTCTCAGGTGGTTTTCCGGATTTTCCCAGTTTCTTTAGAAAGTCGCAAAATGGATTGCAAAACTGGGAAGTGCTTATTGACGCTAGTCTTGAAATTTTATTCGAAATGCATTGTAAAACTCTGAGATCCTTGTTTTAGAGCATTCGAGCAGTTTAACGTATTTATTTTGGTTTCGGAAGCATCAAATTCCTTTAGCAGTAAGTAATGAGCCCAACAGGTTTCCTAACTGGTGGTTGGCATACCTTAGTTGAGAAATCTGTTCTACAGTAACTCAATACTTGAAGGTGAATTTTAATTATCTTAACTTTGTGTTACCTCTCGATAATCGAGAGCTGTAAATGAAGTCCTAAGTTGTAATAGTCAATCTGGATCAGCCGATAATTATTTATAAAGCAAAAATGATAGAAATTTGGAAATTTCTATTAGCGTCTTGAACTCAAAGTTAATTATAAGACTTCCCTTTTTGAGATATTTAAAGTTAATAAATGTTTTTACAGATAGTACAGTATTTCGATACACGAAAGTATTAATAATAATAACGAAGAAGAAAATATAGAGATTAATACCAAATCACGATATGTTAGGCATGAAGGAAGTGCAGTAAACATCCACAAGCACTTTTTCTTAAACTTATTAAGATCTATAGTTTACAATTATAAGAGGAAAATACTCTGATGATGAATCATAACTTAGTCAATCACATACACGTACTCTTATACACATCACACCAATTCATCTGAAGTTTTCAGGCTATACGAACGTTTCAGATTTAGAAAACCTCGTTTAAAAATACAGTATATACTTTTTTTGTCAATGAAGCAAAAACGACTGATGATAAATCCTATAACGGAAAAAATTTATATTTATCTTCATATAAATGTGGGACCCAAGTCAATGATGGATTAAGGACCTAAAGACAATAAAACACTTCATACAAACATAGGTCTGATTTCGCTTTGTTTTCAACTTACAGCCATTTTTGTGTTCTGATTACGTTTGCAGGAACCGCCCAAAATGACTACCGTCTGTCTGAGTACAAGCCTTCAAACGTCTCATCATACACCTCCTCATCCATTAAAGAGTTCCAGGCGTTTTCTGTCGGATTTGCTGTTCTGATGGGTCTATTGCCATCTGAAATTCGTTTTCTGAATAAACCAATTACAAAGGCGTTCATGTATTCTTATTATTCTTATTCTGAAAGGCCTTATTTGGCACATGGCGATTAGGGACGTTTTCTGCATAAAGATGCTTTGCCTCGGCTGCATTGCATCTAGCAAATCCATACATAAAATGCATGCCTGCCATCTCTTGATTTGAATAAGCCTCCATTATCATAGCAAATGCACAGTATCAAAATGTTAATAAGCTCCAAATGTAGTGCCCTTTTCAGGAGAACTAACTGAAATTACTCACGAACACTGAGAGATCTTGTTTACTATCAGTAAGGCTCTATTAGATATCGAGCATTGCTTGAAAATAATTGAATGGAGCCAGCTATCTAATTCAGTTTGTGAAAAAGATTGCTGCAACACAAAAATGGCTATTACTCGGAAACGTGGCGACTTTATTATTTTTGGTGGTCCGATGTCGATTTTAAATTTTTGTTTGGTTGAGCTATTCAATTTGCGCTCAAAAGCAATTTCTGAACTCAGTTCATTCTTTGCCCATTTTTGTGAGGAAAAACCTCCGTTTCAGGGTGGCAAATCCATGAATATTATCACCCAAGACCAACTAACTCAGCCACAGTTCGTAAATCGACGATGAACATTTTCTTCCCAATGGGCAGTATTTCTGAACTTCAGATAGTGATAGAAGTCGAACTCGGCTTCTTCCGATTTGACAAACCAGAAATGAAAGAAACATTTAATATCTGCAAAAACCCTTTAATTACAAAATGAAGATAATTCTGTTGACAATAGCTCTCTGCACTTTGGCAGTAGGGAGGTGTACATTACTAATTTTAATATTATAATTGGAAATTCTGGTCATATATTTGTCTCATAAATATTAGATTCCCTGTAAACCCCAAAAATTAAACGAATGACAGGAAACTCGACAATTGATTTCTATGGTTTTGACGGATCCAGAGGAGGATCCTCACCTATAACAAAGAGACAATCCTGTAGGCTAAAATCAAAGTTAGTTGTTTACAGTTTTATGGGAAATAGACGCAACCGAGCCAATATATAATGTAGTAGTATGTATTTAAACTTATTAATTAAAACCATTTCGATGCTTGGTTTCCATTGATTACGTTTGCCGTGTTACTGATGACATGTAGTCACCACAACTGCGAGCATTAGGTACACCCGTTTCACGTAGTCGAATACTGAGACATTCCAGAGATGTGCTGCCTTTGGATATGGTAAAAAAAGTCAGTTCGTTCCTAAAGACTTGTGGTTAGTAATGCTAATTTCTTTCCAAAGGTTCATTAGAATAATATCTGTCTTTTTACATTGGAATGTCGCGTTTATGTTTATTTAATACACATTCATATGCCGTCCCCTAACTTATCCTATCCCTTAAATCGTTTATCACCACAGATGGGTCTACGTCCCTTCTCTTAAGCATTGAACGTTTCTGAAACGTGATTTATGGAGGGCATATCAATAGCCTCTTGTCATTCTGTGAAAGGTTTGGTAAATCTAATAAAGTTTTCATTATAAATGCTTCATTAAGACTTAAGAAAAAACGACTTTTTTAAAACCACCTGTCAACTCTTTTCCATGCTTATTAAGATGTTCTTCACAAAACAAAAACTTCTCGTCATTAGGCGGTAGTAAAATAGATTATGGATTTTTTTTTTCTTTCTGTATCTCGTGCAATTATTAATAAAGTGAATAAATAGAGAACGTAAATCTGACAGGAGCAAGGAAGGAGAACGTAATATTCTTACAAATATCGCATTAGTTATTTAAATGAAACATTTGTATCAGAGCTTACAGTGTCAATATTATCGAAAGAATTAACTTATCAATAAAGAAGCTGAAATCATGAGCTGAGTTATAACTTATCACTATTTATGAGTAGAAAAAAGGAATGACCGTTGGACCATTAATAGTTATGATAATTGCATCATGAAAAAAACTGCTATAATCCAACAGACATGCTTAAGAGACGTCAATCTCAGTCCCACGACCAATTTGAAGCAAAAAATTGGTGGGACGGCAAAAGCGAAGTAACAAATTTGAATATTCAATAAAAAATAATTTAAACTCTAGAAGCTTGAAATCGCTCTCACTAAGGCACTCACTGTACGCTCGATGTAACTTAAGGATGGAATCCTCTGTGACCTTTGGATTCAAGGTATGGCTGTGCACCTTGAAAGCAAAGGACAGGGAATATCATCTGTAAAAAGGAAAGTAAGGCCAAGGATACCTCTTAATAGCTCACATGTGGCCGAAAAATCTTTCCCCCCCATTTGGGCAGTCAAAGAGCAGCGTATGGGAAGAGTAAGGTCTTTGAGGACGATTCCACCCACCATTAAAACTAACCAATAGCTTTTCCCGACAGCATCCACTTTCTTTGGAACAAACACTATTTTTAACCTGCAGGCTGGATTTAATCTCAGTAGAAAGGAGTTGATCCATTTTTCCTTCAAGTAGCGTTGTTAGCAACCACATAAGATAGGTCTTCCATTGTTTGGAGGACTTTCCGTTATTTATTAATGACTTTTCACTGATGTGAAAAGAGTAGCCGAAAAACCAGAGGTTCGAGTTATTCTTGTTTCCTGTTATGAGATTCGCTGTATACAAAAGGGCAAACTCTCCATCCAACTGCAAGTGGCGCAACGGAGATCGTAAGATGGGAGATTAGTTAAGTGCTTTACGAAAAACTATCGATGCGCTCTAAATCTCAAGAGTTTGGGTTTTAAATTTTGATAATGCAGTATATTATCAAAATTTTACGAGTAACATCAAACATAAGAAATATGCTATATATAAAAAATCGATCTTTAGCGTTTTTTACCTTGGCTAACATTTTAATGGAAGTTTAAATTGGTAGACCGAAAAATCCACGATGACAAGAAAATGACAATGCAACACTGTCATAAAACAGTAGTGTAAAGCAACTTCTAGATCGTAGAACGTTCTCCCGAAACCATCCTTGATTCCAATGAAAACAAATTAATTTTATGGTCCTCAGGAAGTCTTTTTGATGCAGACTCAAAATCTCAGATTCGCAGTTAAGCAGTTGTAAAGTACTTTATCTCCGAGCGCAATTCTGTAAATAGATTTTTGTGTACGAAATATTTCTTGTTTTACAGATAATAAATTTTATGTGCGCGCACGTTGTCTTAAGTTTTTCCATTTCATTATACAAGACAGTTGAATATTGTTTTTGGCTTAACGAAATTAAACAGTTTGCACGATCTCTGTTGTGTAGCTATTTCAGTACGCAGCCTAATTGTGTTTACATTTGCTTGTAAGAACTTAATTAACGCTGATGTTAATTTAAATTGTGCGCTTGCTTCGCGTACATATTCTGAGACTACGAAGAAAGTTTCAGAGTTTGTTAGAAAGCTTTAAAATCGTCGTTAATAATCGTGTTAACAAATCTGTATGAAAAATTACATTTTCCAGTTCGAATAGTCTACAACAATATCCTTCATAGTTCGTATCAATCGATGGAATTCTTTGCAGTTTGTTTTGGCAGTACTCCAATGATATAATGGTTTAAAGCTGACAGTTTGCAAGGATCTGTGGTTATCCGCCAACAAAAGGAATGGCACAATAAGCAAATAACCAAAATTTAAGTTATGAGATTGCATTTTTCTTATTTCTGAGAAACGATTTTTTAACTCTCTTAAAAACCAGTTTCATGAGCCTTTTGCAAATAGACCATGCGTTACCATCATTTTACCATTAACAAACACTTATAAAAGCAAACATACTTACGGATTCTGGTATCAACGCTAATTTTATAATCATATTACCAGTGATGGAATCGAATAGCTTAATCCAACCTCAAAACCGAACCTTAAGAAAAATGACGATCCATTAAATGATGCAGTTTCTAACCAGCAGTTCTTCTCGTCACGTGCATTTCTCACTTTCTCTCATCGCGAGCTATTAAGGTCAGTACACTGGAATTGGCTCGCCTCTGTTTTCTCAATTCCTCCCTTCATCTGAATCGAATGGTTCGCAGGAAGTCATTTATAAGGAGGGGGTGGATAAGAAATCGATTTCGCGATTGACTGCAAGATTCCCTCCCTCATGGTGGCAGAATAATAAATGGATCAACTACTCGAAAGGGGAATATCTGTTAAGAGAAGATAATCGGGAAATATATTTCTGTCTTTTGTAGTCCGGTGTTTGTGGTAGAGGCAGGACTGAGATGGACGCCTAAAGGGTGGTTTAGTTTACCCAGTGTGATCATGACTCATCGTGTTGGGGATATCAGAAGACGGACTGTGGTAACTAACACATCAAGTAGGTATAAGAAGTTATTAATAACGAGATTAATTAATAGGGGTGCTTATCGGACATGAACGAATTGATTCTCTTGAGAAAAGCCTTTTGTAAAAAGTAAGAAATCGATTTTCCCTCGCCGTTCTGAAGATAAAAATAAAATTCCGACTTCATCATTAATTACTAAACCCGATGATAAGTTCCTAATGGCATTAGTTTTCAGATTTAATTTGTGCAGAGTTACTTTCACTTTAACTCAATTCCAGAATAAAATATTATGCAAAAAAAGTGTGATATCTCGACAGATTAACTATAGAAATAATAATTGAAGAAATAATCTTCCTTGTTTTAATATTAATTCTAGAAATAATCATCAACAATTCGATAAATTATTCACACACTAGTCGCTGTTTTTTGTTATCCTTATGTCAAGTGTTCTGTCTAAACTGAATATATTGAGATTGCTTTCTTTTTATTTATGTTAATATTTCATTAGATGTTAGTTAATCTTTAGTATGGTGAACGTGTTTTTCAGTTTTATTTTTAAGTACTAAGAAAGGTTTTCGTTTTGAAATAAATTAAGAAGAAAATAATATGTAGGTTAGTGCAAATGCATCATTTTAACATAGCTATCTACCAAAGTAGTTTAATTAATTAATTAATAAAATTGGCATCGTTATGGTTATATCTCATATTGTGACTGCCTTCACAATGAGTTTCCATGGTATTGTACTACCTCGAATAAATAACAGTTCACCAGTGGAGAAGACTATTGTTATTTATTCTCAGCGGATACCAGTACCCAGACGGCACCGTTTCAAAGCTTGTTGGCTTCTCTTTGGTGGGTGGGCAAGTACCCTGGTGTTGCAATAGTGACAACCCAGTTACCTACATATTAGTCATTCTACCTCGTAGCATGAGGCCTTTGCCCTTAAATACTTTATTGAAGAAAATAATTTATTCATGCTGGTATTATAATGCATGTCATTCTATTTAATTCCTTAGCTGAATGGCATTAATTTTTTTTCATTTAATTCGAATTCGATCAATAAAATTATGGGTCCCCTGCCTCCATCAGTCCTAGAAAGTATTTTCAGTAGAGAGGTATGCTTTGTACCTCTGCTACTATAGCAGAGGAAGAAGGCCTCTCTTTTATTGGCAGTTTATCTTCAAGTTTCCAGTAAGGTTGAGCCATTTCACTTTAATATTTTGCGTGTAAAGTGAAGAGGCTTGGTTAAACTTGCTCAATCAATCTCCTGTTTTGCATATTACATCATACGATCTCATACAGATTCTCCTCCTTGGTTTTCATTTCGCTCTTGGTTGTTTCCAAAGATATGCCCTACCCATCGTAAGAAACTTTCTTTTCATTCATATTTCCCAAGTGCTTAGTTTTCGTGATTAAGCAGTTAAGAGCATCAGTCAGGGGAAAGTGCCTCCATCCTCTCCACGCTGTCTTTTATACTTTGCATTTTAAATTCAGTGGCATCCTCCTATTTATTAATAAGGGACGTTCAAAAGAAACACGTTTTTGAAATGAACTGCTGGAATATTCGAATGACCGACCGTGTTAACAGAATAGATAAAGCCTTCCTGGACCGAAGGAGCGAGAGAAAGAATTTTCGTTGAATGCATATTTCGTTTTAAAAAGTAAAATTTGAGCAAAAATTAGGTACATTTCCATCACCCAAGGAATCGATCATCAGAGATAGTACCGTGTGTAAGAAGCAATATATATAAAGCAGGAAGTCAAAAAGGGAGGGATACTGCATGCGTGCACGCACGCAATTCGGCGAAAAAATGGGAATAGCGCGACCTAAATGACTTTAATCGAGAAATGATAGTCAGAGCGAAACGTGCCTGTGCAAATAGCACAGATACTGCCATTCTGCTGGGGTTGTTCACACGCAACAGTGTCTAAAGTGTGTGGAGGCTTCTACTGCAACCATAAAATATCTAGCCAACATCAGTCCTGAGATCAGAAACAACTTGATATGAGAGGCCGACGGAGGATCGAAAAAAATCAGGCTCTGTAAGAGACTGGTCCCAATTGGATAAACGAGAGTGCAGTACAACAGAGGGGTGCAAAAGTGGTGCATCGGAGTGCACAATGCGACAGACCGTCTCATGGATGGGTTTCTTTTGGCGACACGATTTTTTCCTGTTACTTGTTAAATCGGTTTATTTCTACTCGTAGGATTCAGATCTTTATAATCTAACGGAATTGGAGCTGCGCTCATATCCTTGTGATTTGTATTTGTCTATAGAAGTCACGTTCAAGAGCTGATTTTCATGATGGTGATGACTGATAAACTCGGAAGACAGCTACCGGTACAATGGGTAGAGGAACACCGACACATTCCATTGAAGGAATGGAAAATAAGATCCGAAGGATTATGGTTCCACTCTGACGACAGGATTAAGATATTGTGACAGCAACATTATTCAATGGACCCATCGGTGACAGATGTCAACTACGAGCTAGTAGCGGAAGAGGTAACGTATAGGGGCTGTTTCGTGGCACACGCATACTAAAAAAACTAGTGGGGGATAAGTGTTTGTGGTGACATTGTTAGCGACAAGGCTCATATCTCCATTCTCGCAGTTATTCCTGATGATAATGATTAATGTACCAAGGACAGGATTATTTGGGACTGTTCAAACGCACAAAGGTGACCATACGTCTTTAATGGCCTGATGTCAACCCGATTGAGTACGTATGAGATAGTGGAACCGTTTGCTGCGGTAGGGATACGCCACCGTCCAATCTGTGGCAAGTGCAGTACGTTTCAAGTTGTCGGCCTGGACGCCACTCGCTAGAAACTCACGAGTGTCTCGTGTGCTCAATCTAAGTGTCCATCTGATACCTATATTGAGTAGCGTGCTTTACCACTGCAGCCACACGATGTAGAGTAAGGAATTCTGCCACTGCTGTAATGTCCAATGTTTTCGTTCTTTGCAAAAGCTGGACGATGACGTTCGTTGTTGGGAGAGTTCTTCGGCATTCGAGGTGCTGCTCGGCTATGAGCAACCGATTCTGTGAAGTATTTTTCTGATGGTTGTTTGTCCTAGAGTTATAAAAGTTCTACCAACTGTCTCTAAAGTCAGCTAATTAAATATTCATTTAACATATAATCACATCTTCTGTGAGGGGATCGGTCATTTCTCCTATTCTTTTAATTGGTACTACCATCTCTCTCTCATGACCTCTGAGGATCAACCATTAATTTCCAACACATGCTGGAGAAGAATGAAGCAGTCGCACTCACTCACCAGAGTACATATACATTCCTAAAAGTGGACAAAACAAATTTAAATTTAATCGGGTGATGATGTAGACAAGTGGCGTTTTTCAGACGCTACGTTGGAATGAGAATTGCATCTAGAAGCAAGGTAGCCTTTGCTCATCTGGCGTCTGTTAAAGGCCAAACAAAAGTTTCACAGCCCCCTTAATTCATAGTATATCTAAACTAAAAATAGAAAATATCGTATAACCAGCTAGAAAATATTAGTGGGCAAAGGTAGACGAGAGTTTTATTTAATTATAAAATTAAAAATATAAAACAATTTTGAAAGAGTGGCGTCTGTCAGCATCCATATTAGCAACGAAGTGTTTAAAGGTTTTTTCCAGATATATTTTTGTAATTACAGAGATAAACTAAGTAAACGAAAAGTGCATCCAACCATCTTAAGAAAAGCCGAACGAAAAGCTTATGTATAGTGATGTCACAGCAATGAAACTTATGACGATGCACGCTTACGCTTGTTGCTACCCAGTTGAAACAACCTAGTTATATTTCGAAATACTTTATTCCTCTCTCGTTCTTTTCAATTTATCACAACCGTATTTCATTATGCTGTTTTAGAAATTAGCCATTCTACTCCTACTGATTTTAAAATCTCATTACCTTTGTGGCAGCTCAGTGAATATATTCACTGAGCTGCCACATTTGTAAACTGAGATTAGATTTTTGCTGCTGGTCAAAAGAAATTTAAGACGTGTGCTTTGTGATGAGGTTTGATTTAAGATTCGCTTTCATGTTTGCTCAAGCAGAGGGGGGACAGAATTTTTTATTCCATGTAAAACCCCCTTTAGATATACCAGCACGTTATACTGATAAATTCAACTTCTGGTCGAGAATTTTTACTCAATCTCCAAAATTGAGTGATTATATCTCATAGCCTGAATTTCTGGGGAACTATATTGCTTAGATCCCTAACGTCGAACTGTTCAAAGAAAATGCAATGATGGAATCCCTGTGAACATTTGAAATGGCTTCTCACGTTCGTCACATCTCTAGTATTCTTCAGTGCCATTTATTTTGAAAAGAACATTGTCTTCTGGAAGGAGAGTTTGATTACCACAGGGCTGATGGATATTGAAGTTTTGTCTGTGACAAGACGCCTATTTCCTCTAAGTTCTTCATTTTTCACAGCCAATTTAGATTAGGAAGTTCTCTTCTCATTCCTTTAGAAGGAGATTCCAGGCTGTTGTTGAAAACTTAATATCATTACTTACTATTAGAATTGCTGAACACAGAAGTGGAAAATTGTCTTTATTACTAATCAGGAGAATGAGAGTCCATCTTGGATTCTAAGACGTAAAATTTTCCGTTAATATTTATAAAAAAAAGGCATCGTATACTCCTAAAAATACGACAAATGACGCAGTAATATGTAGAACCATCAAAACATAATTATTCGCAAATCCCTTAAGAAATCTCTTAAGCAGTCAGCCACAGCCATCTTGACGGTATTTTTTTGTGCACCTGATTGTGCGGTATCTTTCAATTACGCAATAGCAGTTTGCAACTTTGTGATGACAGTTGGAATTAAAACGAGATAAAAATTTCTCCCAGCGTAAGCGACATTAGCTTGAATTGTGTTAATTAAATTATAATTAAATTAAAGAAGTAATGGAACAGTATAATTAATGTCATTTTATTTAAAAATACACAATATTTTGTGTTTTCCGAATAATGCGATGTTCGCTGAAAAAGAAATGATCTAAGAATGGTCTCATTGCAAATTAGGTTTAATAAAGAAAATGGACCAGTTAGTTTATCGTACTTTTTAATATATCATTTAAAATTTACTGGGTTTCAAAGGAACCGTGTTGAGATAAAGGATTGCGAACGTTGGTTTGCTCACGAGATTAATAATACGAGTCATATCTTTTCATTAGTGTTTCTGATTCATCAGATGATTCTTCTCTCAATTTGGTGTCAAAATCTAAAAGCTCGACTCGTCCTTTACTCCTCCTACTTCCAGTCTATCTATCATAAGACAAACTTTCATTTTCGCCCCGTGCACAGAGGCGGAACATATCTGTTCTGTACGGCTGAACTAACCAGCAACGTGTGCTTCCTATACAGTTCGGCCCACCTTATCGTGGGCGAGAGTACGTACTTATCAACTGAAGCGTGCATTTCTTTTGCCCCTCTGGAACTGACTGGAATGTTTATGGTTCGAAACACCCGATAACGGCCAGTACTTGCATCATGCCTTGTGGTCGTGGGTCAGCACAGAAGCTCTTCCCCCACCCCACCTCAACCTTTCACACGCAAAATAACAAGAGAAAACTTTCACCACTGAAAAGTTTCCGAATCACAAAACCCATTCAGAGACAAATGATTTCAATTTTAGGAAAACCGAGATTTATACTTTTGAAATATCCGTTTGTATTGTATGCTCGATGAAAAATAAAAGTTATTGAAATTGTTAACAAACTGTTGTTTCGAATATATACAAAATATAAGATTAACAGGAAGCAATCAGTCGAAAAAAAGATATTATTAGTGTTGAATTTGATTCTTCAGAGAACATAATTTCCTTGGTAGTGTATGTATTCGAGAAAATAACGTCCTCATCTTCTTTATCCATATACTTTGTATGCTTCCTATTCTGTTCCTTTATTGCTTCTTACATGTACAATGTGTGTGTAAATACAGATAAAAGGAGCGTATGTTCCGCTTTTTCCAAGGGCATGGCAATTCGCTTCAAACATCTTTTGCAGAGTCCCTTGGCTATCGTAAAAATAAATTCGAGGGTCTTGACGTATCATCAGAATGCTCCAAATCAATTGATCCTGAAACCTTACCTAGTTCTGAAGTTTTGGACAGCTAACAGCTATACTTCTACCACCATTTATCACTCGGAATTTCTCATAATGCTCAACTTGCTACACGCCTGTGACCCGGTTAGTGGTCATAAGAAAATGGCATTAAGACTAAAAACAACTCTTCATAACTAACGTATAAATATTTGCTATATTTCTTATATGTACGCATATCCACTGTAATTTTGTTTACCTTGCGAAAGCTTTGGATATGTTTTCCTCACCAAGTATGTTCCAAGTACATTTAGAAATCCCCAAGAAACAAACGTTTTTAAGATTTTCGCGTGTCTTAAGACGTGACTTTAACCCGCCTCCCCAGTGAATCTTCTCCTCAAAGAGACATAACGCAAAGTTGAAGTAAGAGAAGTCGCCATTATATCTAAAAGATACTCAAAGAAAAGCAAAGCATGAATCTGCTCAAATTCCACATGGAAATAGATCTAAAAAGCGTAGAGTAAGTTTTGCCCTGTAGATCTCTTATGGTATGCAAGCTGTAATTCCTATGAGAATTGGTATTCTCAGTTCACTTGACTCATTCATATACAATACAAAAGGCCGATAAATTCGTTCTCCAGTTGTTCCTAACTTGAATTTTAAAAGTAACATTGGAATTAACTCTTTAAGATTAAAATAATGTTTAACTTTGATCTCATTTTGAATAAAAAAATGCTTGTTTTATATTTTATTGTGCGCAACTTTTCTCGTAGTAAAGGTTTATGTACTTTATTATAATGCGTACAAATTAGCACGTTTTATGTGACTCGCACCTGCCTTAGAAATAATTCAATTACTGCAATTTCACGATCTGTACAATGGTGTAGCGGTTACGCTGGTTATTTTAAAGGTCTAGATTTGAAAAGTCTAGTTTTAATGAGTCTTCCTATCGCGAACGAGACAGTCTGTCTGGGATGAAAGTATAGCTTTTATTCCTCAAAGAGGCGAACTGAATAAGTCTGTTTGTAGACATATAATATACTGATCCCTAATTCTCTTGAAGAGAACTTTCAAAATAATAATAATAATTTATTTATCCCTATTTTATGTTACACTTTTTTGGGAGATAAAAGCAAAAAAAAAGGGAAGGGAGGACAACATAAGCCAAAGGCTTTTTAGGTGATGTTCCCTAAGAAAAAGATATGGATAACGATAAAAAATTCAGTTCTGAAATTGTATAGACAATGTTCAACAGAAAAGACAAATAAATTGGAATTTTTGTATATTTCTTTATAGAAGACTTCGTAAACCACCAGGGTTTATAATTGCATCGTGAACATTTTTACAATTAGAATTATGAAAGAAAAATGGTGAAATGTCTTCACAGAAATTTACAAACTATTTGTCAGCTGCTTCCTTTAACATTTTTACATTGTTTTCGAATTGGTCATTTCCTCTGTATGTTTAAAATCCAGGTGTTGAGCGGAAGATAATTTGAATCAGACATTCCTGATGTGTTCAATTCGTAGTTTCTTCAATCGGTTTAGTGAAGTGGCATTTTTGATTTTTTGAGGAAGGTTGTTCAAGGTTTTAGCTCCTCTGTATTTTATATTTTTCTATCCTATGGCTTTTCTGAAAAACCTTAAGGTTTGCTTTTTCTTAGATTCTAGGATATTTCTTCTTCTATGGTTATGAAAAAGGATCTGAAAAGAGGAGTAAAGTCTGGTTCTTCAAAGCATTGAAACAAAGACCGCCTTAGCTTTTTATAGCAGTTGGTAGTTGCTTTGGAGTCTTATTTCCTTATTTCGAACTTGCTGATGCATTCTAGGGAAGGCCTAAAATTGAGCGAACGCATCGATTGAAAATGTATTTGGTTCTTGCAAAGTTTCCTTGGCAGGTGGTACACCATGAGATGATTCCATAAGTGAGGTGAGGCTGAATTAAAGAAAGGAATACTAGTTTGAGAAGGGAAGGAGAGACACCCAGGCAGAGGCCCTGGTGAGTATTCACTCTATTAAAAATAACCATGATATCCCATACTATGATTATTGTGAATGCTGAGAAAAAGAATACTTCTTAGTACATTTTCAAAAAAGAGATTAGATTTAAAAATGTGTTTGGAATGTATTCTGGCAATAATGAAGTGATGTGGATTTTGTACATCAATGAATCGCTAAAGCTGGAAGGAATATTCCTTCTTGAACACTAGCGAATATTCTTCTTTGTGCGCATCAACAAGAAAATGAGCAACAGCACCTTACACTTCATACAAGCTAAGACAGTATTGCTAGAGGGTTTGAATAAAAAGACCATTTCCATGCATGAATAATACATAGATAAAATACTGCGTATTGCTGCTGATACCCTGAATCGCGGATTAGCTCCTCTTCTTATTTTCGTAACCAATGGGACATTATAATCCGCCATACACGCCTTTTTTATTATTTTGCTTTCCTTCTTGTTGCGGTTTATTTCTGTTTTTACTGGCAATATTAAACTCCTGAAAATATCGCGGAACAATTTCAAGTCAGCCTGAGGCCTACAAGAACAGCGCTCCGGAAACAACTTTTCTTCCTAAATATTCATGATCTCATGCATACGATGCTCTCCATCCTTACATAATACCTTCATCTTGCAGTTGAAGATAAAAAGAAAAAAAAAACTTCGATATTTTCATAACGTACTTTTATTTTCAAGAGCCAATGCAAAGAACGCTCGAAAAATGCTTAAAAATTAAATGATCAATCCGGTGAGGAACTTGTACAGCATGCGTTTAAATATTATCCTCCAAATGTTATATTGGGATAATGAAAGAAACAGATTTTAGTTTGAGAAAAGCGAATTTTAACGTGCTTACTACAGTAAACGAAGCATCCCTACTGGATTACAGTTTTAATAATATTTTACGCTACTCACTTCCCAAAACAGCTGCAAAAGTACTCAGAGAAGTTGGTTCGGTTTGGCTTTCAGTAATTGCTCTAAAACATCCCAGAAGTGCTCCGTTTAATTAAAACCAGCTCAAATAATGACTAGAATGTGTGCCACACAGGATCAGAGGAGATTATTATGCTGATATTGGCATCCTCCATATAATCCCCCTTACTCAAAGTAAAACAGCATTTATGGATTCGTGTAACCAATATGGCCTAAGCCAAACAACGTGAAACAGAGTCAAACCATTACTTTGCATTTGTCAAAGTTTATTATCGATGCAGTGCAGCCTATATGACACCTAGGTATACAAAACACAATCGACCAATCCATCTGATTTGCGGTTTGTGTTTTGTGATTCATCACTCCATATAACCCTCTGCAGTGTGGCTAGCTCCACTACATTGGTTCTGCACAACATAACACACATTGACAAGAATCATGTGTCATTTGCACACATACATCATATCAAAGGTTGAAAGGTAATGCTAGTGGTAGTTGGTCCGACAGCTAGTCCTATTGTCTAGTATTATAGAAAATCTACAATAACGAAGATATAGTAGATATTCCAAAGGCCAGTTTGCATCTTTGTCGAATTAAAACCATGGATTCTGGGAGAAAAGCCATGTAGACGTAGTTTTCATCCGAGACCTAACTTGATCACGGTGTTAGTCTATACAAGTTTCAGCCATTTCAATAAGGAGCTGGTGGGGGAAGGTGATTTCTGAACTTCAGCCTTCGACAGAATGGAACCCCTGACCTTATTCACCCAATCTAACAGCCGCAATGCTACAGGAAGGGTCATCTTTATGATCTCTTAATACATTTTTGTTTACCGAAGAGGTGATTGCTTTTTATATCAGATCACACTAAAAGTCCCTGTTTTTTTTAAGATTTCAGCCTTGTGATGAAGGACGTCACGAGTAAAATTAACATCAACCAAAGTATAAATTTCAATAAAATGAAGTCCTTTCTAAAAAGCTATTTCTATATAACCTCTTAAAGAAACTGGGCATGCTGTATTAGTCTGTTTTAATAGTGCTCATAGTAAAAAAATCTCTGCAAACAACAATTGGGATTATCAAGCGAAAGGTTTGTGATTTGCTGTTGAACATATTGTTGAATATAAAGATTTGAATAATTTCTGTATGTTTTGCTCTTGTAATCTAATTATTAAGAGAGCATAACATACATCTATGTTTATGTAATAAATGTTTAATGCTGTGGGTAATTATTGGCATTTATAGATTTATTATCATATTCATTGCGAGCGAGAAACGTCCATATTCCTTCTTGATCAGTTATTTCTGTACTTGCAATGATCACATATTAGCTAATGAGTTATCAGTGATTCAATCATCAGCTTAGTGTTTTTGTCCATAACATTTTATTACTCTGAAGTTCCGACAACGCTTTCACGTTAAACTTTCAGATTCGAAATCTAAAACACATACTGTTTTATTATAATCAAACGGTAGCGTGCCGAAGCCAGTACCTCGGGGCAGTTTGAGTGTAGCACCACCTATTACTGCCAAGAACAATGAGATCTACAGGAGAAGAGCCAAAGGAGCAACAAGTGGGTACAATACATGCCTTCGATTGTTTTGTCTGAAGAATATTCGCTTAACTGAAGTTTGTTTAATAAAAAATACAATTGTAGCTTTGTATTAACGTAAAGCAATGTCAGATACAAATAAAGAACATAAGGCAATGTTTATTACTCACCAGATTGGCAATTCTACAGGTTTCGTATGGTTTGGTTGTCGAACAGTAACTTCGGTAAACGACTAGCTTGTCACTGTAGCTGAGGATTCATTCTGGGCGAAGGCTTTCCATTTTCTGTCGTAATCATTGCCTGCGTGGTTTCATTAGTAAAGCGTGCTATCGTCATTTTACAGAATCCCCAAATCGGCGCTCTTTTCATCGCACTGCCTCATATTCGTAAATTCCAGCGTACCAGTCACTGTCGAACAAATACATCGCCTGTTTCGCACCACATTTGAGCCAACACGGGAAGGAGTGAAAACTGGAAATACTGAGAAAGGAAGAAAGGTGGAATAGAGAAGATCGAGGGCAATTGGTGATCTCTATTGAATTTTTTTTCTTCTTTTTTACGAAAGGTCCTTGTTTATCGTTGAGATTGATCCGTGCGGTTTCATCTCACGAGCTATCGTCGATTGCTTTCACACACATACACACCACACCGCACTCGTAACCAGGAACAATCCGTCAATATTTCCCTACGCCCTTGTTACCTCTTCTCGACACGACATGACATATCTACCGCCGATACCAATGCCCAGTGTGGCTGTGCAGTTGGAGACATATGTGTCAGCAAAGAATAGAAAGCGCACCGTGAGAGCAGCACTTGTTAGGCAGCGCATGCCACGTTCTACCTGGATCGGTCCACTTCGTTCGATGAGGGAAGTCTAAAGTCAGATGGGTTTAATAATTATCCATTAAACTCTAGAGATGCTGTTCGCTTTTAATGATTATACAAAAGGAGAGAAGCTTCATAATGGCTTTCTCCAAAAGATTTCCTATGAGCAGCTCCTTTATTGGGTGATATCTGCCATCTGCAAAGTGTGTCACACTGGTTGCGAGCATGTTCAGGATTATAATGGTCACCGTTATATGGGTATAATGTACCATGAAATGGACTTTTCATAAACGTGTAAGCCCCATTTTACGATCTCTCTCGCTCTCTCTCGCGGGCTCACACTGCTTTAAAATGAAAATACTTTTCTGCTTTTTTGTGACTTTGATATATCAGGCAATATTATAATTTATATGAGCTTGAAGATACCCATATTCTTTATAAACTGTCATCTTTCCTTATTTCAAAACACACAACTGCAATTTTATTTCTTACATTTTTGACTTTCTTGTTTGTTTAAAGATATAATCGATTCAACTTGATCGGAACTGACTCCGGTTCGATGGAAATTACGGTTTTAATCTACCAGAGATTGAAAAATATTTATAATTTTAGCAATCGTACTCACTTTGTCTCAACAGATATTCTTTCAAATTGATGACAAAAAGATATTTCACAGCCGAATCCGGTTGGAGTTGTGTGCAGTAGCGAGCAATGCAGCTGAGGCATAGAAACATTGCTTTTACTCTTAATGTAGATTGTTCTAAATCTTTTAGTGAGTTGGAAAAACTGCGCATGACAGGGTTTTTTAAAATAAATCTCCAATTACAGCTACCGGAATTGAATTCGGTCCTTGCTGGACAGCATAGAGAGAGCGACAAGTACATTTAAATAGGGAACTATAACAATCTCTGGCGCCTCCGTAGCCAGGTGGGCAGGAGCAGCAGTGCGTAGACCGGGATTCGAACCAGTGACCACCAAATGCGGAGGATGCGGAAAGGTCAGGAAATGAACACCGCATATCTCCAGAGCAATATTGGCCTTAGTTGCTAATGCTCCTAAAAACCAAATAACAACAACAACATAACAATCTACTTTGTTTCCAATATAAGTTTAACCTCATATCCGTCAACTGCGGACAAAGTGCATAAGAGGACTGAACCTGTTATGCGCGATCTCATCCAGTAATTTGGAGCAGACCGTTGCACTTTACTGCATCTCTAACGTGCACTTGTATCTAAATTAACTATTGGTCCCAATTATAGGCATCTGCTAGAAACAACATACATCGATGGCTAGATCCAGTTCACCCTCAAACCATCTGAATTACTACTGGAGCATTCCGAACATCTCCTGTCCAGAGTTTATATGTCAAAGCAACTGAATCGCCGTTGTCGCTAAACTATACTTTTAAACTGATATCTTTGCTAGACAAACCTACGTGGACATCCCTTTATACTTACGATGGTAAAATCGCTATAACACCCGTTATGCCGCCAACCGTTCCTTTGGTATTCGTGTCCAAGAGCTGCTCAGAGAGCTTGCCATCACGATAGACAATGTTTTCCTGTCACCCAGACAACACTTTATACCCAGGCATGCCCACTTTCCATGCAACTTTTCCCTTAACATGGGGGGAAAGGCCAGCACTCCACCATCTGTCTACCTACACAGTGACATAGTATTCAGGGGTAAGGGGCCACCAGTGGTCTCACACAACTGCGACATCAGTACTCCTGTGAAGTATACAGAATTCTGTAAATTCCAGGTATGTGTGTAGCATATATTCGTATAGTATTGTTGGGTTCTGTTGTTTCTCTGGCTACTTGTCCGCAGGGTACCATAGCGGGACCCTGCGTTGCCACCACCTCCACTAGGAGGTGAGATAGGCTGCCCATTATTTTCTGGCTGAACTTCGCCAGGATCGCCGGAGATCTTAAAAAAAAAGTGTCAACAAGGGTGGTAGTCGAAGAATGGGAGTCAAAACGGGTAGGAAGATGAAAGGACGAAGAAAGAAGGCATCCTCCAGATAAGGGAACAGAGTAAAAATAAAGGGTTAGACATTCTTGGGCAGGGAGGTCCACAGGAGCCCAGGGAGAGTGAAAGTTTGCAAGGCTACAAAACCCTGAAAACAATAACGCTATTTGGTATCCCACACCCGAAGTAGCACCTAACCCACCCTACTGTGTACAGGTGCATAGTTATTCCATACCTGAAAGTGTCTGTGAAGACAATAAGAAGAAAAATAAAAGTCCTACCCTTGTGAGGGTTTGCAAGGTAGGTTGTTCTTACTCAGGCTTTGGAAGAATGTATCATCCCGCACTCTAGGGGAATGCCAAAAAGGAGATTCGCAGGTGAGATATCCCATCCAACATAAGTACTGTCAGTATTCTTACCCACTTAGGGGTTTGCCTATGCCAGGGTCATGGAGATCTATTTAGAGATCAATATCAGAAATGTCAAGTCCAGATAAGGTCAATTAGTGAGGTTAAACTTTGTCTAGCTTGCATCTGTCCTTTGAATGAGACTCTGCAGGATGGCTTCCAGTAGTTCCTACTGTTAGGTAAGTGTGAGACCTTACCTTCCAGTCCAACTGTAAACAATCTAAGGTAGAATTGTATGAGGCATAGAGGAGTAATTCCATAGGAAGGAGTTAGCAAGTCGTGGTAGGTCATTGGAGGGATTAGTTGTTCTGATTGTCATCTGCCTGTTATGGGTTTAACGGGTGGCTCTAATTTCAAAGATTTATTTCGCAAACTCGGTAAAGGCAAAATAGCAGCGCTCATCCTGCAGTAAGAGGTACTCATTATGCTGTGGGCTTTCCTGTATTTTTATGATTAATCTGAGTCGGGGTTATTCGTATTTAAGACAAGTGTACATAATGTGGTCCCAACTTTCTTCGTCTCGACATGGTCATTTTCAATTCCCAATGTTGTCAGTTTGAGCTTGAAAGGCCCATGTCCCGTAAGAAGGAAGGTAGCTTGTAGGTCTGCTGAACACCAGCAAGCCGACCGGGCTAGCCGGGTGGGTAAAGTGCCTGCCTAGCAACCCAAAGGTCGCGGGTTCGAATCCCGCCTCGGGCTTGGATCAAAGTACTGCAAAAACCTTGGGAGGTGCATTATGGCCACAGAAGCCGATGCGCCAACAACTAACAAAAAAAAAAAAAAAAAAAACACCAGCAAGAAGACTTCGGACTAATGAATGCAATTGATGGGATAAATTTCCTGGTAATTATACTCTTGTCAGAGTTTTTCCAACTCGTTTGCCAGATTCTAATAAGTTTTGGTTTTCGGTGTGATTTTCTTCTTTTCATGATCGGGATCATTTCTGAGGTCAAGGGTAATATCAGCTAATGTCGTGGGGATGCCTGTCTTAAAGCGTTGGAAGATACCTCTGGGGATGATTCAAAGAAGAGGGGCAAGCAGCCTACAAGGACCTGGAGTATAGGGGCTCTAACTGTGCGGCATACACTGGTAACTGTAACTAGCATTGTTTTCTGGATGGAGTTTAGTTTACTGCAATTTCATGAGAATATCAGACAGCTGCACCGTAGGAGTAGACGAAAATAGATTTGAAAAAAAGATCAAAGTCGAATGCTAGATGCCCCAGTCCACTCGACTAATCCCCGTAATTTTGAAAGAGTACTTATTAATCTTATTGGCCAGGTACCTTAGATTAAGGCGAAATGTTGAGCTTCACATCAATAAGTATTCCCAAATATTTGACTTCTGAATAGAGCCTTATTGAAATATTGTCTATTTTAATGACTGGTGGTCTAGCTAGCTGCAGTGTTCCTTTAAGCAATATTAATTTAGTTTACTCGCTGGAGATGACCAGCCAATGAGTACATTCTCACTTCTGTAACTTTTGAAAGGTTCTATTAACATGGGTTTCCAGTCCAACTCTTGTGTTAGCATTCACTACCAAGACCACGCCATCAGCGAAAGCGAGAAACTCAACATGCTCGAGGCCCATCCCAAGAAACTCGTCCAGGACAGACCATTGTCCCAGTATCGAGCCCTAGGGACAACCTCGAGTGGCAACTCTAGAGGCTGACTGGTACTTGGCAGTGACAACGACTCGACGTTGACGAACATATGATTTAATAAAATTATACAAATTAAGTGGAATTTTAACATGCTGCAGCCTCCTCAGTATTCTGGGCCGCCGTAGTCGGTCAACGATCCAGCAAAATCAGTCATGATGGCAAGTGAATACTTAGAATCAGTGGTGATCGATGTTGATATTAATTTCAGTATTTGGTGTATTATTGCCTTAGTAGCCCTTGCACCAATAAATCTAACAAACAACAACAATGTCAGTATGGCATCCCCTGCGCTGAGACCTGGCTTGTATCCATATTGGGTCAGAGAGGCTAAGTTTTCATCTGTATAGTACTCTGCAACAGATAATCAACAAGTCTGGAGTCATGCTTCTTGCAAAGTTAATCACTTCTGTATGCGATTCACCAAACTTAGCCAATATAATAGCTGCCCCTAACAGAGAAAATTCAAGAAACGAACAATTCAAATCCAACCTCTCCAGGCTCAAACAAATGGACAAAATGTTCCCCAATGCATTCTTTCACCTCATAAATGAAGAAAAATAATCCAACCTGGTATGTTCTGTTCCGCAAATTCTTTTTTAATTCATAACTATAATTCCTAGTCATTGTTAATGTCTATATGAAATCTGCTATGTACATATATTCGATTATTTTATGTTATTTCCTTTGTATTATTATCCGCCCCTAGCCATGTGCTGTGATGGACTTGCTGCTGTATTTGCAATAAATGAATATTTATTTATTTATCTACCTGAAGAGCCGGTAGAGGATGAGTCTATCCGACAGTTTGGATAAGAAATTTGCAAGTAGGGCTACGGGCCTATATGACCTCTGTTCTTCGCGTATCTTGTCAGGAGGTTTCAGAATCAATTTTAGAATTGCTTCTTTCCAGATGATTGGAAAGGTACCGTCTGCGAGACACTTGTTGTAAGTAGTAAGCAGGAATTTTAGATAATTCCCAGAAAATTTCTTCACAACATTCACTTTGAGGAGGTCTTTGCCAGGACCTACAACTCTATGCTACCCACCGATCTACTTACTCACATATACTGATGGTTCGTAATCAGAGTCATTTGTGGGATCCGCTGCTGTCTTCCCAGATAGCACGGTTTCTGAGAAGATTCCTCAGAAGTGCAGTATACACACCGCAAAGTTCTATGCCATATAGCTAGCATTGGACCACATAAAAACTAACAATTATAAAAGGGTGCATGGTATACATAGATCCTTTAAGCTCATTGCCGGCTTTACCCATAATTAGATGTAATCCGCATCCAGTTCTGTCCAAAGTTCAGCAGAAGTTGTATTCCGCTTCTGCTGGATTCCAAGTCACATTGGGATCAGGGGAAATTATCTGGAAGATGCTGCAGCCAGATCAGAACAATCCCAGTGCAATCACAGCCTACTAGTCCTCTATACAGATTACAGGCAAGTGATAGGAAATGTATTACACTTCCAAAGGCTACAATCATGGCACGGACATAGCACAAACTGTCACAACCAAGTTGTATCAAATTAAATAATCCAAACATCGCAGTCTAGTCTGGGCAGGAGCCATAGAGAGGAAGTTGTTCTAGCTCGCCTACGCATAGGACATAGTCGTCTTAGAGCATGCTTTTTTGCTGAGGGCTGGTGACCCTCCTATTTGTGAGGACTGAGACACCATTTTTGTAGAACTTAATTTCAATTCTAAACTTTAAAATGAACATATTTTTGGACTTTCGGATATAAAACTTTAGCAGTAACATGTCTGCGTGCAAAATTGGACAGAACAGTTTTTATATTTTATAATTTTTTGATCCTGTAGTGAGTTCAAGAAATATCAGAAACCTGAAGATTTTACTTTAGTATAGAAAGTAATTTTCTGAAAATTGTTACGGTTGTTAACTTCTCATAGGAGCCATTTAAAATATGAGTTTACTATGAATAAGAACTGCTGTGTTTATTCTTGGGGTAGATAACTTAATTCAAAAATTTAATATTTATCCTGTCTACATTTATTTTTTTTTTGATCTTAGTTAAGCGGAGTCCGCGTAACGTCCTTGAAGTGGTCCGAGTTGGGTTTTCTTAACTGGTGAAGAAACTAGAATCTTATTCATCACCCTTATAAGCATTCTCATAAAGTATATCTTGATATCTTAAATTTAAGCATGCGAAATCAGTTAAAGGCCTCGTTTCACAGTGATCATTTCAGTATTTCAACCTCAATTTCCTTCCAGCTTTTCACTTAATTCTGTCTCGCGGAATAACAAAGGACCGCCTTTATTTGACGTTGAGGTTTTGGTTCGATAAAAGATGGAATTATAAAATATATTTACTGTTGAAATTATTGATTATTTGGACTATCCTTCATCTGACAGGAATAACCGTTACAATTATCACCAGCGTGATCATGTTTTCTGAACTGGTACTAAAAACATGTCAACCGGTGCGAATTCTGCTGTGGTCCCTTGCTTTTGCGATAATCACTTAATGGCGTCAGCAGTTTTTAATAGGAGAAGTCGGCTAGACAACAGTGTCAGTTAGCTGTTTTCTGGAATAAGCAATTATTCTGATTAGCAGTTGAGTGAAATCCGGAAAGCTATCACATTATGTACATGGATGCGAGAATTACAAAGAGGGCACGGACGAAGAATAATTTTAAAGAACGCAGTCTCGCAGCTTCAACATTAATAAATCAGTTCAGCAACCCCCCCTCCCTCCACCCCTGCTATGCCTACTGTTAATTTTGCAAAGATCATCAATTGGCGCGTGGTGTGTTTCTTGGAATTAATATTTAAAATATTAATAAGAGCAGAGTTTACCAACAGACCATATCATTAAGCCTGCACAAGTGGTGTGTGTGTCACCGATTTGCATGTTGTTGAAGGCTGACAAACCCGTAATAACTCACGGTAATATAGCCACAGGATAACATTTTAGTGTCTAAAGGCCACCTTCCATCATCCTAGGCAGAATTCTACTCCATACCCTCCAGGAGATAATCAATTAAACAGCCACCGCCATTGGAAGCCAGTCTCCGTCCTCTCAGTATTTGTGACAAAAATATGCACTGCTTTCATAGTCGATGAGTTCCCATGTATGTTCAGTTAGATTCTGAATACAATAGTCTTTTTAATACTGAGCTCTTACAAGAGGACAGTTGTCTCCAGGATCTCTTGTTGCATCCTGAAGGACAACAAGAGCTCCACAACATTTTTCCACTGGACGTAGCCTTCCTAATGTTGAAATTTTAGACAATCTCCCACTTCACGTGGGAGATTGTCTAAAATTTCAACATCACTTTAAAAATATAATTCAGAAAACTGGCAGAAATATGGGCTGTAAAGCAGGAAATACCACCTCCATTATCCCCAAATAAACTATCGGGTTTCCCTGTACATTCAATATTTATAGTGATGCTGTGTCAGTTGAAAATCCGTTTGCGACATCAAAGCCTATCTTGTATACCAACCGAGGTACACCACGAGGCAACTAATTTCAGCCAGAAATATTCATTTGCTTGCATAGTTCATCTCACCAGCAGAGGACACAAAGCAAGCACTTCTGAGAGAGCTTGTGTCAACAATCAGCAAGCCATATGCTACATGTTTCCGGCCAACACCCATGGTAATGTTTAATTCTCTAGATATTGACGCTTTACATTTCTTCGTGGTTAAGGCTTACAGGTTACAAATTCATCCCATAAACGCGTGTCTTTAATTGGCTTCAGTGATTACATAATACGTCTTATCGAGTCGTGCGCAATTTCACATAAGCTATAGTACCATTCAAAGTGCTACCGAGACATCTTCAGAACATCCTTTATTCAATTAAGACTTCCTGAAGCGTCAAGACACTGAGTGAAATTTTCTGTTTAGTTGTTCTTAGCCGTTTAAGGATGTTGAATTGTCTTGCAGTGTCACTCGCTGTATAATTGCTTAAATTTAAATCTATATACTTTGGATTCTTTGTACCCTTCAAAATTATATCTTAAATTATAGGTATGGCTAAAGTATACCTTAAAATTATACCCAAAAAACAGGTAAAGGATTATAATCTGTAAGTAAAATTTTATCTTATGAAGATCATGATTCTTTATAATTTGCATTATTAGATTACAGCATTCAGTCTAGTACTCGTTATGCCAGGATAGATGGCACCATCGGTACCACATATTCTAATACCAAATCTGAGTTATAGAATGAATTTAGCTTAAATAGTATACATTTTCCTATGAGAGTGTAATAAGAAGAAGTTTCTGAACTAAAAATTACGTGAATTATTCCTTAATCTTAGGTTCGCTTCCTCTTTCAAAGTGGGCAGTCCAATTGTAGTTCCTTTCACATTGCAAGCGCAGTTTTCTGCAGTGGTAATCTTTATAGTTCGTTACAGTTTGAAAGATTTGTAATTACTTAGAATTCTATCTGAGGTCGGATCATCATAAAGCAGTTGCAAGTTAATTAAAATATTAATTAATTTTCCTCATTTACTTCGTGCATTATACCTTCGTACATTCAACAGTTTCTTTCATTCGCTCGATGGTTCAGTCGAAATGGGGCAATTACGTGCTATCCAAAAGTTGTCTTCCTTCCCTTCCTATTCTGTTATTTCGTAACTTTTATTGTGATTCAGTGGACAATTTATTTTGCTATAACCAGTTCTTTATGATTAGAATTAGGTAGAAAATTACTTTCTCTTTGGGAATGCCTCCTCAGAAAACTAATCAGCATTTCGTTGAAATGTGTTACATAAGTCATCTCCAGAAATATTAGAAAGGCCTTCGGCTCTTTCAAATGAGAAAAGCTTAGCTGCTGAAATATGAATGAGTTGTTTTTACTACACCAAAACAATTATTTTCATAGCTGTAACTTATGGCATCTTTAGGAAAGAGTTGGGTATTTATTTAAGTACAATTGCTGAAGTTCTTAAGAAAACGATTTCTTAGATGATTTTTCCTAAAAATGGATTCTCAGCAGTTCATTATTTTTATTTATTTTTTATTAAGAACACTGAACGAGGCAGATGTTGGATATTTGGCGTGGAAAAGTAATATTCGTTGTTAATTTAAAAACCATCTCTCTGGAAATATATGGGTTCATCTAAGCATCCTAAGGAGGAATGGTGATTTCATACAGAAAGATGGTTTTCATACATCTACTTTGCAGACACAATACTACATATTTGATGCCTTATAGCATGTGGATAATCTTAAATTCTGGCCCTGGGATTAAGCATTGATTTAATATACGAATATGAGTCAAATGAAAAGGAGATTTTGGTTGCTCTAAATTTAAATTACGGTTCGCCATGGGTGTCAACTAGGTATTAGACACTTTGGCTACCTTGAATGCTCAAGGACTGCTGCGCAGCAACAGAGACGAGCTTCCGTAATGACAAGTGGGTCCAAACCAGTACAGTACAGCACAGCGAACTGTTATTCGGTTTCTTACAATGGAGGGGCATCTCTCTATCGGTATAATGGAAAAGATGTACGTCGGCAACTATGTCATTACCACCAACAGTGTGGAAATATATGCAAATCATTGCCGTAAAGAAGAAAAACTCTGTAAGGTGGCCACGCACCCAAGAGCAAGCTCGCGCAATTTTCACAGGGAAAAATATATCTCATCTTTGACAGATAATATCATCATGGCGAATGGACAGGATAGTTGTTGAAGCCGGGAAGTTGAAGATCAGTCATGGATTTGCCTACATCATCATCCATGACAGATTTCAGTGCAGGAAGGTGTACACGAAGTAGATACCCAGATGTCTCAAAGATAAAGTGTTGCAAATCAGGCTCTATCTGCAGCACCTGTCTGCTTCGCATCTAACATACATCATGGAACAAGCATGTCGAGTCAGATAAAAAGCAGCATGAAACGGCGGCACCATTCTTTACCGCTATCGAAGAGATACGACTTTCGAAAGACATTTAGAAAGTTATTGCCACTGTGTCATTTCATGTTAGAGGTGAAATATTGTACATTTCTTGTACGAATCCTCAAAGTTGATTTGCGATATGCCAAAAAAAATCAATGTTTTTATGACATTTCGCTCTAATTTTGCCATAAGGCAATGCCACCACCAACGGATCAACACACTATGAAATAACCAAAAAAATCTTTTTGCGAGGTTGAGTACCTATCGTACTGGCCGCACTTTGTTGCCTTACGATTTTCATGCTTTAAGAGAAGACTAAAATATCTAGTAGGATACCAATTTCACTCGGAAAATGAAGGGAAGAAACCAGTCGAAGAATACCCGACAACAATCCAAAAGACTTCTTTCTGCAAGTTACAGAAAATCTGTCTTACAGATGGGATAAATGCCTCAACCATAGCCGTGATTTTTCTTTTGAAAATAGTGTCAATTATTGATAAAAATTTTATAATTTTCATTTCACCCATTTTGAGGCGGGATGGAGAAATAACTATTAGGAACACTGATGTTATTCGTAGGTTATTACTTTAGGACTAAAGTAATTTTATAAAAAAACCGAAAATTTGAATGCGCTGAGAATAAATGTAAATTCCAAATAACTCTGTTGTTTCGTGCCCACAATATAAACTTTTACTTAAAACTGACATAGATTTATGATCTCTAGCTTTAATTAGATAGATACTTTTGCACATATATATTCCATCTCTGTGCAAAACTATCATACTCTGTGCTAATTTACGAATCACGCAAAATATCATTCCTGAATTTTACTTAGGCCTTTTCTGCAAAGCGAGACAAGAACTCTAGCAGAATGGAAAGTTAATTTCACACCAGGAATAATAACGTCCCTTTCCGTTAATATTTTCCACCTCTCATAACATGCGCATGATACGTCTGTAAATATAGAAGAGAAGTTGCAAAAGTAATTATGCGGAATGTGTTGGTGCACTGTAGATAACAAAATAAGGAATAAATAATGAACTTGGTTAAAATAGTTAAACAGCTAGCAGATATGTATTGTGTGAAAAAGAAAATAGAATGCTATACTGCCGTCTAATGTTCAGAATAGTATGCTTTATAAATTTGGCTTGTCTGTTTCTCTCCTCGCTGGAATCCTATTGGGAACATTAAATAACATTGAAGATAATCCAGCAGATGGCTCTGAAAATGTGCATCTTTGTTCGGCCTATTACGGTGATGTTTTGGAACAGCAAATATATGAACGGCTAGGCCTACCTATGAACGTAGGTATCTGCAGAACTTAGGACATTGAGATATCCTTCAGATACTGACCTTATGACTACATTTGCAAAAATACTGAAGTTTAAATAAAGCAAATTCGAATTAAATATGGACAAAACTGCAATTCCAGATGTGATATTTTAATAAGAATTAGGTTGAGAGAGGTTTGTTTTTATGGTCTACGGCATTAAGTATATTGTAGAGGAGTTTGACTCCTTTACAATATATATGCAAACATTACTTCTAAATGTTTTAATAGGTTAATTAGCGACAATGTTTATTTTAAAAGACATGGTAGAGAGAGAGATCAGTGGAGTATCTGTAAGAATAGAAGCGAAATTGGAGCGAGATCCTCAAATAACACGATTTTATTCTGAAAGTTGCCTTTTTTTCCCCCCTAGGATTTATGAGATTGTTACGCTTCATGTAGAAACATCATTAAATTGCCGTTAGAATAACGGTCTATCAATCATAAGTACTTATGCTCCATTTATTGCTGTCCAATGCAATGAGTTGCTTATAACTTTTATATAGCTGTGACTAAGAAATATATTTTCACCGAATAACGAATATTTTAAAACAACCACCATGAAGAATTGTCTAAGAGATTTTGTGGACGATAAAAATGACAACTCTCTCGCGTGGAGACGTTGTAATGTTGTTCCAATTACGTGATCCCATCTGTAATACTAAAAATTGAGTAACGCTCCATCGAAGTACAGTTACTCAGAGTAATATTCTCGACAAGTAAACAACAATTCAGTCCCTTGGGAGGAGCGTCAGACAGAACTGGAATTTGCATCTTGTTTCTGATAACAGGTATGTCATCTATCTCGTGATCATAACTCTATTTCAGATTTGTGCCTGCGCACTTGCATGATGAAAGCTGACTGAAGGATGATATAAGAAAATTCATAGAGAGTGGCCTCTCAGTTTATGTTCTATTTATAATGACATTAATAAGGAAGAATAGCCGTTCATTATTAATGATATCTATATCAAATTGACTGTGTTTTAGGAAAGGAAGGTGGGAAATCAGCAGTCAATTTTCGAGGAGGGAATGACTGACAACTTAAAGCTCCCCACCATACATTATTAATACAAGGCATTGAAAATCTCCTATTTAATAAGATTATCCATTCCACAACATGTATTTAATAACATCGATGATCCTTCTGTGCAGGATCATCGATGAGTTGATACAACGCATATTTGGATTTAACATGGAAATCGGAACAGATTTTCATAGTTAATGCTTTTCCGGAGGTCATTCTGTGCATTGGAATTGACAGATACGTATGTTTACTGTCAATAAACCGATGTATTTAATGGAAATTCAGCAAATGATGAACTGGCAATATGATTTCTGCCATTCTACTGTGTTAACGTAGCTGCTTACAGGATAACGTAATTGCGAGCCAACTGTGTGCTATCTTGTCTTAACTATCCTCGTCTTTGTAATGCGCATCGGTACAGAATTGAGCTGTGTGGCTAAATATGACGATTTGATTATGTAATATAGCATTTACGATTCGCGTAAATGAATAGAGCTTGAATTTTGATTATTGACAAATTTATGCTGCTAAATTTTCAAGTTTATTTATCTATAAATTATGAACGGTCTCTGAAACTGTAATCGTGAATCTTAATATCATTTTATTTTTATTTCATTTAAGCGATACGGATTTCCATTCATTTAAATAAAGGATTTCCGTTATAATACTTCAAAGCGCCTAAGTAGCCCTTGCGCCAGAAATAACAAAACCAATATCAATGCACTTAACTTGACAACTTCAAATAAAGAAAACGTATATTTTTCATTACAATAAATAGAAATATAATAAATTCCCTCATTAGTATTATTAATGCATCGATAACATTTAGAATGTGCAGTGGTTCTTTGAATCACCTGGAAACTCTAAGAAACACTGCGCATGTTCTTTTGGGAGGGGCGGAGAAGTTTAATGGGGTGCACATCGACCATTATCATATATTACTAAATTGCATCACAAGGCTAGTATTTAAAGGAGTAGAGAGGATGCAATGAATCTGTGTCCTGGAGAGAAAACAACTCCATATCCCAATACACCTTCAATCCAGTCAAGGAGAACTCCTCTGCCTTTCCCTCCAATATTAATTCTCGAATCAGACTTCTGTGAACTCTGGGAGACTGGTTCTGGGTGCATCAGTTTCTGGGGTGAAATTTTGTTCTTTGTTGTGTATAATGTGAGTTTACACGATTTGAATAATTTACAGATAACTTACTACAGTCTTCCCACTGAAGAGTTTTTTAAAGAATTCCTCCAACTAGATTTGAACCAATGCCCCTCTAAAGGTTGACTTGGCTAATTATGGCCTCCGTTTCCAATGCGCCATTAAACACTCAACCAAGCCTCTAAATGAATATCCAATCCGTTATATTGTCACTGAGGAAACATGCTTGGCAGCTCACTGCATAACTCATTTGGCCTTAAGGATAATTGGAGGATTCCTTGGAGTATAAGTGGAAAATAACCTATTTCTCAGATGAACCGAGCCTGATAAGATATTCTGAATCAAATTTTATAATTCAGTTTTGACTGTAAGCTTTTATCATAAGGATTACGCATTCCATAGAATATATCATAGTATTTATGAGCATAAGTTTTTTTTAAATTCCTTTTCAGGTATGATGATGTATAACAAACATTTGTCATTTGTAGACAATTTTTTTCATCAGCTGTTTTCGGAATTAAAACTAGAATGCACGATCATGAAACTAACATTAACTGTGTTTCAGCAGAGCTCGGCATTTTTATTCCCACTGGAAACCACATAAAAATAAAATAAAACATTGCAAAGTGATTTTTACTATAAAACAGTCATACAAGAGTAACCGAAATTCCTTACGATATCGAAAACGTTCTTTAGTACTCATACTAAGCATTCGATACAGATATTTCTAAAAAGATTGTCTTTGTAATAAAAGTCCTGTAGTTGAAGTGGAGAACCATAAAGAGGAAGGGAACTTTAAACTCAAGCAAAATTACTGTAGAAAAATTGTTTTATGTTTTCAGACTTTCGCCAAACTTTGATTACGAATTTTATTTTGGTGTCTTAGTTGCCGAAAAGTCAATACTACGACAATATTTTTCCTGGTTGTATATCAACCAGGAAGATGCAATCCAGAGATAATGGCGATCTCTCCTCTTTCCATTCTGACTCATCGTTTTTACATGATGGTTACTGAAGCGTTGTACAAATTTTCGCTTTAGTCAAGTTCTGTTTCAAAGTTTGGGTAATGCTGAGGTAATAACAGTTGATACAATTTCACTAGTTTTTTTTTATAATATTAAGAATGGTACGTTAAATTTGTGTATTATGCTATAACTATTTGACATAGTAATTCATCTTTCTCAAATGCTTGATGCGTGAAGTCGTTGATCAAATAAGTGAAGTTTTTTATTTGTTTGCTTTACTAATATTCTAAAAGGAGATGAAGGCAAAATTTAAAGACTATTTTCTAACTTTATATCGGTTGAAAGTAAAAAGCGAAGATTTAAGTGAACGTGGCATGGAAATTGGCTGGAAACTCTCCCGTATAGAAAAAAACAGCGTAAGTTCATAAATAAATTCTACCAGATGTCAAAAATGCTGACTGGTGCTACGTTTATAACAGTGTCGATGCACATTGGCCCTCTTGAGACCAGTTGAGCAACATTTGGATGAGCCAGGTTGGAAATTATTTCTGAACAGGCGTATTTATTTCTGAACAGGCTTTATAGCCGCAGTGTATCCATCTGCGAATGGGTTCTTCGAACAGGATCATGCATCATGGAATGATTCCAGAATTGTACAGAACTGGTTCCAGGAACATGACAGTGATTTCAGCCTATGCGGTGACCTCCCCAGTCATCGTATCTCATTCCAATTGAACATATGTGAGATAAAGTGGAACGAGGTCCTCGAATAAAGACCCGCGACCATGCGATTTGCAGCAACTGTGGAAGCAATTGAGCGACCGTGTACCAGCATTCCTGTAGCACACTTTCCACACCGCGTGAATTCATGCCATGATGAATTGAGGCTGTTCTAAAGTGGGGACTGATCTCGTTATTAAGCAGCATAATTAAGTGGTCACTCCTTGTACATTCACTAGTGTTATATACAGATTTTGTCTGGAACAATGCCTCTAAAATGATAGAATCTCCATATCAGCGTCCTTGGTTTCTGCTGAATTTATTTACCCATATCTTCAACTGTACAAAAACCAAATTACTTAGCCATTACTACTTTCGTCACAGGTGTGCAGATATTTTGAACTATAGTCCGATTATATGACATATTAAATAATGTTTTTTTACAATTTTTTTAAAAGAATAATTTGTAAGTGCTTTAAATACCTTAAAGTTTAAATATGAATAAATTGACGTTATTGTTGGTACCATCATTGCATAACTGGTTTATTGTAATTTTTAGGAAGCTTATTTTATTCTAAACGAATTTTATTCTATTCGTTTCCCCCTTTTGTGATTGACAGTTAAATAAATGGCATAAAATTTCGATCTTTCCGAAGGTCATCACGCAATTTATAATTTAACGAAAGTTTTAATAAACTTTAATTAAAACTATTTCATTATAAAATACACCTGACTGATTATTCCAATTACACCGTCCTAAGAAAGATATGTACAATTTAAAAATATTGTGCGGATGGTTTACTTTGATACATTTTGTCTGGAATGCTGCAACAGAACATTCAGCAAGAGTCTGTCTACCTGCCTTCATCAGTGGAAGATCGCTACCAAGAAACTTTAATAGAGCTTTTCCATTGACTTTGATGTGTTTTGATGAAATCGTTTCCCCCGCTATTCACTCACCGTCGTTTTCCAGAAAGGAGTCTAAATGCGAACGCAAAAAATGAAGTTTCTTGCCCTTCACCACAATACAAAGATTAATTTTCTGAATTCCATCCTTGTATGGTGGGAGGAGATCTATGGTTACAAAAAAAGTTTTGACAAAGTCATCTGAAAACCTATCATGCAATTTTTTTCTAATACATTAATGCATTTTACAAAACTTTCATCCTGCACGTGCTCTATGATTTTAGTCAACAAAAATATTTCTTTATTCGCCCTCTTTTCAATTTTTGGAAATTTCTCACAAGTAACGAAATCCTCTCGAATTCATCATACGCTTCTCCTTCACAAACATTTCATTAGGCCAACTTTAATTTGGAGAGTTGGAAGAAAAATCTTCATTGGATCCACTAATGGAACATACTGCGCACTAATTCTTCCTGTCTCATGCGATCAGACGTCACTGGCTTTAAAGTTTCTTTGCATTGACATCGTGAGGGATTGATCATTGCCGAATCCAGATTCGGATAAACAATCTTATGCTTATTCTCTGCTGAAAGTCCAATTGCATTCACATAACAAAACTAACGATCACTATTGTGGTGTTTTGGCTCTCTTCCTGTCAACCGAAAATGGAATCTACTTTCTTTTTCTTTTTTTTTTTCTTTAATTTTGGTTCAACCCATCAAGTAATCCATTCGAACAAGCGGTATTAATAACATGTGTTTACTCCTTATTCTGGTGACATTGAAAACAGGCAAAGTATAAATAGTAAATTTTCGGAATCTCCGTCATGATTGTAAACCGTTTTGCTTTATTTAGGATAGAGCTGCAAAATTTTATGGGGAATTTTATGGCGTTTACACGTTCGAGGCAACGATGATTTCAATAATTCACCGGCTCAACCTGAAACAATTCATAATTAGATAATTTAGTATGAAATAAGAAAGATATAGATGCTTAAACAATTACATACATTTGAATTTATAAACAACGATAATAAATCTGTAATAATTATATTCATGTAGGCCTCCGTAGCCGAGTGGTCAGGAGCGAGAATTCGCTAGTACACGCTCTTTGAGTAGACCGGGGTTCAAGCCCCTGACTCCTAAATACGGTCAATCTGCCAACCCGCACTGGACCAGCGTGGCAGATCATGGTCCATTTCCCTCAACATGAATTATTGAAGAGGCTTCCATCCTCTAGTGGGTTCATAATGGCTATAGTTTAACTTTTTTTCCTTTAGGTTGGCTTGAAATAATCGGTCTCATCACAAAAACTAAATGTACTAGAGGAAAAGCAAAAATAGATTTGGAATCCGCGTTCAAATCATCTGTTAATCCCCCTACTTTTTTTGATGAAAATACTTGTTGATCTTTTACTCTCTGAGGTATGTTATTTAAATAACTTAATTCAGAGAGTAAAAGTTTCTGTGTTCTGCTTAAAAAGTGTTTACTTACCAAAACCTCATAATGTAATGGCTAGCTGAGAGGCAAAATCTGTATAGCAGTTTTTAGAATAGGGGATTAGTGCACAGGGAACATAAATGAGTTATCTTATCGACTGGAATTTTGAAACGGCTGAGAGCATCTATTACAGGTTCATTGTATCGTTTCTGTAAGAGAGTTGAGGAGCTGTAAAATCAGAATTGATGTTTATCTGACTTTTCCTCCTAAAGTAAATCCCATTAATTTAAAATTCCTTTAATTCTCCTCTCATAGATTTTTATGAGCGGAAGATGGCGAATTTAAATTGATCTTAAAGCCCTACCGTGTACTATGAGAACATGCGCTGAAAGTTGGCGAATATTTATTATTACGATTTTAATTAAATGCAAGATGGCTCAGTAAACTTTTGCATAAGCCCAAAATATAAAATTTCATCAATTTGTCCACTGGGATTCGTGTTTTTACATAGATAGCGTCGTACTGATGGACAGAGTGAAAACAGCATGTGTCAACGTTTCTTTAAAGGCGGTGTCTTTTAGGAGATCGCAGAGCCGCATTTATTTAAGCAATCCTTGGAATACTACTCATATTTTTTCTTCTAATTCTGCTGGGATTACGCTAAAAATGTAAACTAGAAAAGAAGAATAAAGAAAGCAGAAACCTGCCGCTTTCGAATTAGGCAGAATCTTCCTTAGAGACAGATAACATTTACACGCTTGGCAGTTTGTAATATTTGCATTAATTCAGTATCTCTGGAAAGAATTCAAAGCCGAACTAATTGGTAATTAGGAACTTAGCGAAACTGGTTAAAAAGAGAGAAGATGGCTAAAACTGGAAGTAATGTCCCTTGGTGAAGACTTGCTATTCACTCAGGTTATACTCAAAGTAATACAAACAATTCTTTAATTTTGTTTTAATAAGGTGCTGAATTCATCCAGAACGGTCTAGCACTTAGATTTCTTACATCCTAAATGAAAATTTAGAAGAATTATATTTAAGTGCAGTTTTCTTCCTTTTTTTTAATAATTTAAGTTATAATGAATCTACTGAATTTCAATGCATCATAATGGTTTATATATACGAGTATATGGTTTAATTTTAAGTATTTATTGCCAGATAATTAAGATTTTCAGTAGAACTTTGCATAACATTACGGTGATAATCACTTCTTCAGTGGTTGGCCAACGAAAGAGTGCAGTAGTATACGCGATTGAGTTGACTATTGGATTGAGTTTTGACCGTGTTTGGAGCCTACGTAACCGTTTATGTGGTTAACGATAATATGCTTATCAGTTATAAGCCCTCATACTTAACGCATCATTGGGAATTCAATTCAGATGACAATCTGTATAATTCTATTATACTGAATCAGAGCCTGAAAGAATTCTTGAAAGCCTCTTCAATCGAGTATGCAAATTAATTTATCTCAGATAGATGGAGTAGGCTTTTTTCCTAGTGAGTTATTCTGTTTTTTCTACCACATAGTATTCAAATTGGCCCCTGAACACACACACTTGTACAGACATAATATGCAACAAAAGATTATGGACTAGAATACCCATGGCCTAAGTGGCCAAGGTTCAAAATTCCGAAAAAGAAGATGCAACTATTACAAAGAATAACAAACTAATTACAAGAAATTAATCCTTCCTTTTAAGTTGTGATACTACATACATTTATTATCCGTGATGAAATTTCTTTTCTTATCAGACGGATGCATAATTATTTCTCGCGATAATCCCTTTAATTCTTTAGATAACTTATCCATCAAATAAATGATCAGTTAAATTAACCATTTTCTTCTCTTATTTGAAGATATTATTCACCAAATTTCTCACAATCTGGTTGCAAAAAGATTTTGGTTGCTGCCATTAAGAGAGCATCCTTCGTGTCATAATCCGGCTCGGATAGACTTTTTCCAGATAATTTTCCCACAAATCCAGAAATTGGGAGGTGACCAGCTCGAGCCATTTGGAAGATGGTCGCGCATTTTCATATGAGAAAATGAATACTTGCCATACACGTGGAGGTCACTTTAATATGAGAGTAATGGTGGTAACAATGAATAAAAACAAAATCTATTGTATATTTATGGTTGATGCATCTCATTGAAAGATTCAGGCATATTTATGGTGGATGCAATATGATTTATATAATCCCTGTGTAGCCTGTTTAGCGTATACCACATGTATTTCGTACAGTACTTTGTTCAGTTTAATTGCAGCTTTCTTCTCTTGGAACAAGACGCACATTCTGAAATAACCTTAGAAAACAATGAAGATTATTTGAAAGAGTAAAGTAGTTTGATCCTTGCTAATTTTAAGGAGTGTGCCTTTCATTAAAACTCACTGCTGAGAATGAAACATGAGATGCTGTACGCCGTGGCTAAATTTTCTGTTATATTCAGGTTTCGAAGGCGATGCATGCTGCTAACCCTCCCTCCCTTTCTGGCTGGGGAAATTGCACGGACGTAATGGGATTCGATGGTGTTTACGTTGCGACAGCGAGAAGCACAATACATTACCAGAAGCGGACATAACACAGCATACGAAATGAAAATTACTGTTTGTGTCCGGCGGCGGTTTACGCTGCGGTAATCTGTTACAGATGATTCAGAACATTGTGAGATGTAATGTGATAGATGGGGTGGTTATTCAGGACAGCATCCACTTTATATAATTGGTCGATAAGTCAGATAAGCATTGAGGTCTTCGCTTTTGAGTTCCAACGCGTCATGCTTTTAAAAAATAACATTTGACGCATTGGGACTTGCAAAGACATTCCAATGAAATAAATTCTTATTTGGAGGACCAATGCTAAAATTTCTTACGACACTGAAGGGATAGAGAAGGAAGAAAGAGACCAAACAGCATCTCTTCCCTTTTCTTAACGGTTTTCATTACTTCTCCTTTTCAGGAGAAGAAGGCATTAGGAAAAGTAAAGAAAACAATTTAAAACTTTGGGAATGAGATAAAATATATGAGGAATATAACACTCAGCGATAACAACTGGTGGTGTGATGCTGCTTCCAAACGTATTGAATCTGTGCGCTATATTTGGACATATAAAAATTGATTTTTTTTATATCAATACAAATATATTGGATTTGTATTGAGAACAAATATATTAAATATTTTTGGATAATTTAACCATTAATGTTTAAGAAAAAATTTACCCTGAAAATGTATTACTATTTTCTGAAATTTGATGAAATCGTATTCATTTTATAATATACAAAAAAGCTGATTTTGTTTATATCAAGTTTTTCCATTTCCCTCTTCTGAATTGGTTCTGCAAAATTTTAAGTTGGTTTAATGTATCTTTGTATACATTAAAATAATTTTCCTCCTGGTGGTATTTATTCAGCCAATGAGAGAAGAGAGATGCGGGTTACGTGGTTAAACGTAACAAATAATATAATACGTAACAGAAGCTTGTTTTACTGGTAAAACAAACTTTGGGATAGTGGACTTGTTTCTACGTAGTAACCTATAAAATGTGAATCAAATAAGAGTAGTACATCGTGACTTGGTGAATTTTGTGAATCCATTTGGTGAATTTTGTCTTCTTCCTTCTTTCCTTCCCCATACTTGGGAAGGCTTCGGGTATGTTAGTAGAAATCGTTTATTTTCCGCTCTTGGGAGATTGAAGGCTGCAAGAGGAAAAGCAGATGGAATTCACAACATGCAGTGAAAGAGTTACAAAACCATTTGCATTTCTAGTTTTTTGACTTTTGCACGCTACCAAATGGCAAATTTTTATCAAACAGATGTTTGATAAACTACTAATCATCAAATACATCTCGTATTTCTTCTAAATATTGGGATGCTCCATGTTTGAATGCCAGCAGTTCCATTTCAGCTTTCCGAATAAGCACATTCCTCTGCTAGAACGATACATCCTGTTGTCCACTTCTTATATTCTTTTAACACTTTTAAATATTTATGAGAATGAAGCACAGTATTATGATTATTAAAACTGTAAATATAATTATTCTCCAACGGTAGAAGAAATTCCCCAATTGAAATATGCAGCGCAGTTGACGGTTATGCAATTCTGCAATACATCTTTACTGTATATCTGCTAAGCTATGCAGTGCAGCTGACCTATGTACACCGCTTTCCTGTATAAATTTTTGTGTTAGGCCAGTTATGGCAAGAAATGCCATAAGTGACCTATCACAGTTACACCAGATTGAATGCGTGTTAAGAGGCAAGAACAATGGACAGAATCTTTGAAGGGACGAATTATCTACAAATCTCTTTCCAATGTATGCTGTGTTCGCTGCAATAAAGTTTCATAGTTTTATGGCTGCCCGTTATTTTATTATTTAACTGACTGGTTATACACCCATTGAAGTCGCCCGTTTATTTTTTATTTATATTTATTTATCACTGACTATATTCCAGTCGGGGAATTTATTTACTTATTTTTCTTTAAAATAATTGACTTCCACCCAACTAAAGTCCCAAGAGGACACAAACCGCAACTCTGATTGAAATTTTCAGAAAAGTTCAACTTCTAGGGTGTGTTATAAAGCGGTAAGTTAGCAGAGCATGAAAACGAACAAAATTTTCATACAAATAAATTTTAATGAGGCTCATAAAAATTTACATATATATACATACGAATTCCAAATTTGAATTTACGTATAAGAACTATTATACAAGAATTGTTTGCCATTGTTTGACATGGGTCAGATATTCTCATATAGTGTATACACCGATGAGCCAAAACATTGACCACCTACCTAATATTTGGCTGCATGTGGAGGACCAACATATCCTCCACATGCAGCCAAAACAGCTCGTACCCGGAGAGGCATGGACGCTACAAGCTTTCTAAATGTGTCTTGTGGTATCTGGTGCTAACGTGTAACCATCAGATCCTTTAACTCCTGTAAGGTCTGTGGTTGAGACGCCGCAGATCGGAGTTGCTGTTCTAACACAGACCACAGATGCTCGATGGGATTGATGTATGGGGAATTTAGAGGCCAAGGCAATACCTGGAAGTCTTCCTCATCTTCCGCGAATCAGTCTCCAACAATCAGGGCGATGTGGCATGGCTCATTATCCTGCTGAAAGACGGCACCGCCAGAGGGGAAGACCATTGCCATGAACGGGTGTACCTCGTCAACAATGATGTTTAGGTAGGTGGTAGACGTCAGAGTGCCCGGCACATGGATGACTCGACCCAGGGAATGCCAACAGAATCTCTCGCACTAATCAACAATTTCCAAACATTATTTAGGAATTAGTCCTTCTCTTCGTTAGAAGATTCTCGCACATAACATCAGTAGCTTAATGCAAATCATCTATTTCTATCAAATCAATTACTACTTATCGCCTTACATCAGTAGTACTTGCTAAAAACACACCCCCAAGCACTTCCCTTTTCTG